>NC_139835.1:9441778-10041778 GCF_963691815.1 Echiichthys vipera | reverse complement strand
GCCATATGCATTATTGCAGCGACAATAATTGAAAAGTGAAACATTTAAAAGCTGACGATTTCTCTAGTGAGGCACAAGGGTTTACAAGAAGTCGAACCAGACTGAGAAATTGACTAAAGAGCATAAAATAATTGAACAGTTGGAAAGACATTGAGTCCTAATAGTCTGCTAAAGAGAAGTGTAATCATCCATCCTCATATATAAGAACATAATAAATAATGGAGAAGAGAAACGTTATATAAGAAGACATCAACAATATCAATATCAGTCCAAGGAACTTGCTCATTTAAAGAAAGCATGAATAAAAACTTGCGTTTTAGCGCTCCAGTTGACCACGAGATGGCGCTGTGGGACAAACCTGCATCCATTCCTGTGCCAGCGCACAAATCCACACTGCATCCACGCTGCACCTATCCTCAGAGCCACACCACAGGTAGACGACCTATTTTTAGTATCACATGTGATGCATGTTGAGCTATTAACTCTCAGTATTATGTAGATTCGTGAAATGATGTTCCCTGAAAAGTTTTGTTTATGGAGTTTACCCTTTGTTTTTCCTATTAGGTCTAATTGTGACTCCTGTGAACACGTTTGTGGTAACACCGACCTTTATGAAAAAGGAAGCCTGTGGTCTCTCTCCATAATAGTGATGGGCCTGTATTATATTCCAGATGGCGTCACAACATCCTTCAGCCTACATTTAGTATAAGTGATTATGTTTGTTTATTTGTAAATGTAGTTCATTAAGCCTTTTGTCATATCCTGCCTTGGCCGCTGAATATGGATCCGATTAACCAATGGAAAAGTACCATTCGGAGTCCAGTCCCTCCTCCCTCATCCAAATTACTCTCCTCACTTCCCCTCCCCTCCCCGCACTGTAATTGCTATGTCTGGGTCTGTCCCGTGTCCCCGCCGTTCCGTGTCCTTTCAGAGAGAAGCAGTGAACCCTCACACACAATCTCTCCGCTCCACCGGTCCCGGGCTGGTGCGTCCCGTTGCGCACAGCACACTTTTCAACAGTGCACACTTCACAGGCGCGCTCCGGATTTCTTCAAAACCTCAGGACTGCTGTTGAGAAAAAGAGCCAGAACTTTACAAGTCAGTATGTTTCACGTGTGGATGACAGAGGATCGGTGACAGGAAGACTCGGGGGAGTGCAGGTACAGCCGGAGCAAGGACGAGTCTTGGCTCCCCCCAGCAGCAGTTTGCGCAAGGCAGCAGAGGAACGCGTTCCATGGATTTCCTCACCTTCTGTCACTGATAATGTCACACACTACGCTTTGAACTCTTGTTAGTTCACCTCCCGCTCACTTCCCCCCCAAACTTCAGTGAGTGGACCATTTTGAGAGCGGCCAGGATGGGATCGCAGACCGGGGCAGCTCTGCAGAAACAGACGCTCCTGTGGTTCATTGTAGGTGAGTCTCTCACACTGTGTTGCTGCATTCGTGCCTGTGTGTACTGAAGAGATAAAGAGGTGGTCAATCTAAACTATGATCTCTGTTGGCATAATATCAGACAAATCAAAATATTCCCGTGTATGGGTTTGAGTTAAGATGCATTTTTTGTGTTTACTGAGGCTTAACAAGATTTGTCAATGAGACCAGTTACTCTCATTCACATCCAGAGCCAGAAAGAGGAACATCCCTGCAATAATAACAGGTGTCATTTTCGGTTGGTTTTTGAATGACAGGTTTGATTTCCACACAACGAAACAAAATGCAATATTGAGCCAGAGGGTATGTGCTTGTGATACTCAATAATCACATTCAAGTGAGTTTTAATTGTTTCATTCATTGTTTCAGCTGTGTAGACAATAACATACTTTATTATCTCCCCTACTCTCATTATACTCATTACCTAACCTGAAGTTTTTTTTAAAATAATATTTATTTTATGATAAGTAGGGATAGCCTATACCTGTCACCATGTGGTGAAGTGTAAACTACATAATCCTTGTTTAAACTGAAGCGCAGCAGTAGGAAGAGGAAGTGGCTCCAGTTAGGGAAAAGTGTGAGGCAGACCACATATTCTATAAGTCTTTGGTCCTTAATAACCAACACAGGGCTTTGTTTAGCTGTGTATTAATATTGTTTAGGATATATGCAATTATATCTATCTATCTAGCTATCTATCTTGTTTTTTTTTCAGAGTCTCGGTTGCTTTGTATTTCTCTATGTCTGAATGTGAAGAAAAACCACTTCATTCGCAAAAGACTGAATTTATCATTCTCCACGAAATAACACTACACCCACTCACATCCCTAACCTTACAAGTCAACTATTTTATTGGAGTGATTTTTCACAGGTGTGCCCTAACTAATCTGTAGTGTTTTTTTTGTTAATTTATTTTTAGCTTGCTACCGCATGTCCACCTATAGCAACATGAGAACCAGCTCAGAGACTGAAAGTATGGAATACAGTTTGAGGGCTATACTGAAAACACACGGTGAATGAAAAATACAACAAAGATGAAAATCGTAGAAGTCCAAGGTCACGCTCACTTCAAAGTCAAAGTGATAGGAAAATAACACTTTGGCACCTCATGTTATTGCTGTTAATAAGTGCTCTGACATTCAGCTCATCCAGCAGTGTTTAGTTTGTTTAAGTAAATCTGTGTGATCGGTGCTCTAAATGTCAGATTCTCCCACTGGAGTGGCAATCATTTATTTTAACCTTTTCTAACATTCGTGCAATCATGTAAGGTAGTATTACCAGGTCATTGCAATCATGTTTTCTATTAAGCCTTTTGAATTCAACAAACATATTAATTCTAGCTGAGGTGTGCGGCACTCAGCTGAAAGGTTTATGAAAGGGTTTATCAAATGTACGTGTCAAGTAAACAATAACAGACATGAGGAATAAGTAAGCAACAATGAATCTCCATCTGTTGGCAGCTGTCAACACAGACTCTTTGGTTTGTGGTGTGTTATAGAAGAGCAGCTCAGTCTTCTCCTATAAGAACCATTTGAGGAGAATATCGAATCACATTTTTCTGACTGGAATTCAATTTGATTCGAGGGCTCCCCAGGTTCTGTTCATGTTGGTGTTGATCTGGAGCACATATCGATAGACTTTAGAAGATTGTGCACAATCATTTCTTAGAAGACACTTGGTATTAGATATTATTTCACCAGTCACAAAACCCTTTTTTAACCAATTAAATGACACATAAAATGGTATGCTTCTTGTGTTCGTTTCAAATGGTGTTCACGCCAGAAATTAACCGCTCTGTAGTTCACTGAACAGCATCCTCTTATCTCTCTTTCTGTTGCTTTCTCTGCTGCACGTACACTCACACTAGAGATCAAAATTAAAGAACAAAGTATTAATACTTGATTTATTCTGATGTATTGTTTTTTTTTTATTGTTCAGAATTTGATAGAATAACCGCTATAGTGGCTATACCACTGCTGTACTAGCATGTTTTGTTTTGTTTTATTTTAAATAACCAAGGCACTTCAACAAGCATCTCATAGAGAATCTCTGGAAAAACCTTTGGCAACAAAGTAATGTCTAAGAAACCCACTACAGTAAGTGAACTGTGGAAGAGACTGAGTCAGAATGGACCAAGATCAAACCAGAGCAGTGTGAGAAACTAGTGATGTCCTGTGGGCTCAGATGTGCTGAAGTCATTCAAAGCTGTGGCCTCTACACTTCCTATTCATTTTTGAATCCTATAGAACTAAGAAATATTTTTTATATCTTCTCTTCTGACACACTGGTTACTGTTCTCTAATTTTGCCCACTGCTTTTTTTCACAAAATAAAGTGCCTTGGGTCTTTAAAAAAACATGCTAGCACAGCAGTGGTATAGCCACAGTGGATATACGATCAAATTCTGAACAATAAAAAAATTACAATATTTCAAAATAAATCAAGCATTAATCATTCATTCTCTAATTTTGATCTCCAGTGTGTCATTTTAAGCTCATGAAGACCCTTAGTTGACTCATGTCCATTTCCCAATCTCTGACACTAATGCTAACCACTGAATGCTTCACCCTCAGCTGAACTGTAATGTGAATCTCATCCTCTACCCCCAAACCAAGCATCATGGAGTCCTACAAAAATGTACTCAGTGTCCTCACTTTTGTTTTGTAGTAACACAAGTTATATTCTTCTCAGTGGTTATGAAAAAAGAAAATGAACACACAGTCGAAATACGCACTGGAAACACATGCCCATGGTGACGCTCTCTGACAAAGATTTTCAGGCAAGCTTGCTCTACTCTTTGCCCTTTGTTTCCTGTTACAAAAGCTCCACGTAAGTGTTCTATATTTACAGGGAGAGAAAGTTATGACTCATCACAGCAGCACCAGGTTGCCTCATTACTGTTACACCACATTCCCACCTGAAGCAGCAGTTTTCAAAGTTTTTGTTCTAAAACCAATCTTCTTCTCAAAAGCATTTTATGTCCCAAGACGGTTCATTTATCAGTCTAGGATACTCTTATTCCATCAGTCTAACATGCACTTTTAAAGACTGACATCATACTTTAAATCAATGGAGCACAGACTTGATACAAATCACAATAAGAAGTGACAGAAGTGATATTTAATTGACTCTGTTAATGGGCCAACGAGTGAAGAATGGGTAAAGGGATTCATAGATATGAAGGGATTGATGCAGAGAGACACTTTAATTGGCTTTCCCTGACATGATCATCTTTTATCTGATGCCTCAGGATTCAATTCAAAACTCACTGGATGGTAGTAAAATGACATGAGGGAAGTACTTTGAGAAACAACTCAGGGGAAAACATCTGGCAATTCTGTCAGTTTGACTGGGATGACTGAATATCTTGCAAGGAATCAAAATGGTTGACGCAGTGTACTCCAACTAAAGTGTGAGGCTCAGATTGGGTCATGGGACAATGCCTGTTAGGTCCCTACATACATAGCAAGAGTGGGTGCAATCTTATCTTGTTTAAATTAGTCTTTTATTCAAGTTTTTAATCAATTCCTCTTCCAAAATTACAAACAATTATTAAAAGAAAAGCTCAAGTTGATTCATTTTGGTTAGGTGGCTTTATTCAGACTCAGCCGAGCTTTCAGAAATCCAGCTCATTTAAAATATGGTTTCAGATTCTTTGAAGTCTTAATGAAACATTCACATGGCTTACATTGTTAGTTACTGGCCATTGTAATCCTTTCTCAAAGAAACCACAGCCAGAGCTAATATGAGGCTTCAGCAGTATGGCTTTTCACAATGCACTTAGCCCCTGGCTAAGAGAGCTGTTAGCCTGGGGCTAAAAAAAGCTTCCACACTGGCACAATCATTGCACAATGTAAAGTTGCTAACCCCGACTTTAGCCTATGGCTTGCTGGCCCTGCTCCAGAGCAGGGTTAGTGTTGACTTTGTGGCGTTATCTCCTTAAAATCAACTCAACCCGGGGATAACATTCTAGAATGTTAACTTATACTACGTGTTCCAGTGGACATTTATCGCAGGGCTAGTCTTGCTTTGCCAGACCTACTGTATCTCCACAGTGCTGTGTCAGTGCTGGGGTAAGTTCTGGCTGCACAAGTAAACATTTCTGGGATAGAGGAAAAACCTTCTGGCCTTTTTGTATTTCTTTAAACCGATAACAATCGTTTTCTATGGGGCTAAGCCCCGGATGCAGTGTTGGTGCCCTTGTAAATTCGATAACAGAGATAACAGAAGGGGATCCAGTGCATGGCTCACATGCCAGATGTCTTATTCAAGAATTGAACATCCAGTGAGCCAGACTAACCCAGGGCTAGTAAAAGTGTGAATCGTATAGCCCTGGGCTAAGGTCAACCATATATAAACTGTGTGTGTGTGTGTGTGTGTGTGTGTGTGTGTGTGTGTGTGTGTGTGTGTGTGTGTGTATGTGTGTGTGTGTGTGTGTGTGTGTGTGTGTGCGTGTGCGTGTGCGTGTGCGTGTGCGTGTGCGTGTGTGTGTGAAAAGGGGCCAAGTTATCCCAGGGTTGAGGATATCCCTTAGCCAAGCATATGCAGTGTGAAAAGCCCAGAGTTAGCCCAATAAAGTGGGTATATTTGTCCTGGCAGTCATGTGTAATTGTACTGCTGCTCAACAAAACACTAACCAGGAAAACAAAACGACAAGTTTTCATTTCAAAAGGCCAAAACATTTTCTCAACAACTTAATTTCAATCAGGAGAGACTTCATTAGAGCGAAAAATACATTTATTACATGGTGCATAATAAAGTGAATTGTGAAGAGTCCTACTACAGTATACCTGTGTATACATATTAAAAGCAGGGTTATGCCTAACCCCAACGTCACCTTTTGTAGGTTAAAACTGGTCACGCAATGGTAGTTTTGGTGCCTAATCCTAACTGACACCAAAGGCAACCATCGCTGTCACCTTCCGTTCACTGTTTCGCAAAATCGTACACATTTTTGTGCAGAACTTATCGTACGATATCCTATTAACCTTTTGATGAGAATGCGTCACATCATGACGTAATATATTTAGGGGGTAATGATGATTTGATTGTGAGTCTGACTCTGACTGCTGAAGCCTTATATTAGCTTATACCTGAACCTTTTTGGGCCACTTGAGGGAAGCGCCAAAAGCTGTAAACAGACTGAATGAAGATGGAAGCGTCCTCCCACATTACAAAAGTAACGCCCAAAATATAATGAGCAGAGCTGTAAAGCAATCCATCTGTATATACAGCCTATGTTGTAAACGCAACACTGATATTAAATTAATAAAGTTATTTAAACATCGAGCAGAAACAGCTTAGCATTAGTGTTAATTTGGTGCGAGGCATGTTTGTGTCCACCGGATGAATCCAATCAATCCAATATTCACTCTCCTTTTAGCTCTATTCTGGTCTCTATCAACTCTTCAGGGACATATCTGGCTCTGGGTCAAGCTGCTAAACGCTTCAGTATGTTTACAGGCACGTAACTAACTTTTCCTGTCTGCTGTTTGCCGCTTGGGAGGCAGCGTACAGTGGGTTTTAAGAGATGTTTTCGCTGAAATTATAAGCCTGCTGTAGCTTAAAACAATGCGAATGAAAGCTTGTGAGAGACTTATTCATTTCCCAGTGATTTGATAATTTCCTAACATAAAATTATTGAGCGGCTTTAATAATGCATTTTTGCACTAACCCATCTATGGAGGACTCAGTTCATGGCCTGTGACAAAAAAGTATTGTATTATCCTTCAACCCAATGTTTTCTCAGCATTGAAAAGTCTAGGACAGGAGACAAGATACAGGCTTCTCGATGAAATGCTACATATTTCTTGAACAGATAACCGCTTGTTGCAGCAGTGAGGAATGGTTTGACTGTTTATCAAAAACTAACGGGGAGATGTTGTTGGTTGGCTGACATCCTGCCGTACCAGCAGGCAGGGTTTTTTAAGGCAACAATGTGAAAGCCGGAGGAGAGGAAGGCCATTTCTTCCCTCTCGCTTTCTTGTCCTGGAAAGGGAGAGAGACAGAGAGTTAGTTGACCTCCCACTGCTACAGACACATTTCAGGAGTCTGTGATGTTACCAGCACAGTAATGCTAATTTCTATCAGGTTTTTGTCCTACTTTAGCGCTTATCTATCTAGAGAACAGTGGTGCATGAATTTTAGAAAGGCACTGGGCTCATTTCTGTCCCTGTTCTGCTTAGGCAGAGGAGCACATATTTCTGGTGTGAAGGACTCAAGGGGGCATTTTTAAGAATCTCTATAAATCAGCAATGAAAGAGCGACAGAAAGAGAGGGTGGGAGAGTAAGGAGCAGTCTAACAAGACAGAGAGTGATAAACGAGGTAGGCGGGGCTGGATAGTGAAAGTTTTAATAGTGCTGATATATATCGGTGTCTGTTTTGTATGGTATGGGTTTCCATGTGTGTTTGCGTGCATCCTGTGTGACCGACCCGCCCACCGGACTTTAGATAATTACATAAGCGGAGGATGAAGGATGAAAGGAGAAGAAGACAGCCATAAAAAGTAGCCATGCCCCTGTTTTGATGGAGCTGTTTTTCATGTATAATACCAAATCCCTTCCCTCATGCACTTCTTCTCAGTAAGTCTCTTTTTCATCTCTCTCCCAGCCGTCCTTATCCACTGAGAGTTCCCTATGGGGGAGGTGAATGAAATAATAACACTGTTTCATGCTTAAGTTTGAAAGATGTGTTCTGCAAGCGAAGTCCTCAAAAGACAGGAAATTCAAATAATGACCTAAAGTCATGCCTATGCACTTTTTGAAGGTTTTCTTTATTCAGAAATCTGGCTGTAGTGCAGTTCACTGCAGCAGAATCAGTTTACTGCACTCCAATCAATACATGCTCATCAATAGATGAACCATTGCTAACTTTCTAACGATCCTATTCCATACTCCTTTGAGAGGATTAGTGAGCCCAAAGGCCCAGGCACAATTTGTGAGCAGTAGAAACTGTTTTGTGTGAGACGGTGAAGTTTGAGCGGTGACAAGAGTGCCTCGCTAACTCAGACTGTGAACAACTCTAATTAGTTGTAGGTCATTGGTTATGAAGACATCAATGTCTTTCTTGTCATATTGATTTCTAAAAGCTAACAAACTGCCTATTGTGTGTGTGTGTGTGTGTGTGTGTGTGTGTGTGTGTGTGTGTGTGTGTGTGTGTGTGTGTGTGTGTGTGTGTGTGTGTGTGTGTGTGTGTGTGTGTGTGTGTGTGTGTGTGTGTGTGTGTGTGTGTGTGTGTGTGTGTGTGTGTTGGTTTGTGTTCAGTGATGGAAAGTGTTAAATGTTGAATATCAACATTTCTGTCAGTAATTATTCCATCATTAAACAAGCAGCTACAGTGAAGTTAAGTTAAGCAACTTGGACAGCAGTATTAAGGGAGCAGTGTGTAGGAATGACTGGCCTCTAGCAATGAGTTTGCAGATTGCAACCCAATGAAAACCCCTTCCCTCACCTTCTGTGTAGGAGAATCTACGGTGGCTTTCAGGTAATGAAAAGACGCAAAAGGCCAGTGTTTGGTTCGTCCATTCGGTGGTGGCGGTCTGTGTGGAGTTTTCATGTTCTCCCCGTGTCTGCGTGGGTTTTCTCCGGGTTCTCCAGCTTCCTCCCACAGTCCAAAGACGTGCACGTGTTAGGTTAATTGATGACTCTACATTGCGTAAGTGTGAATGGTTGTCCGCCTCACGCCCAATGTCAGCTGGGATCGGCTCCAGCCCCCCACGACCCCGATAGGGATAAGCGGTTGAAGATGGATGGATGTTGCTGCCAAGTCCAAAGTCCACACACTGCTCCTTTAAATGTGTTTTCAATGAGTGTGACATTGATGGAACAGGACATTATTACCTCAACCTTTTTACATAGCAAAACAGCAGACATGAGCATTCATTTGGTGTTGAATGTCTGTCCACTTGACACATTGAAATCCAATATTCACTCTCCCTTTACCTACTACTTTTTACTCTCTATTTGCTTCACAAGGAGTATAAAGTCAGTGGGTATCAGAGGTTTTTCTGGAAACAACTGCTTACTATAAATTAAAAAGAGCAGTGAAATTCAAACAAAACAAAACAGAAAATCTTATTGTGTGTGTGTGTGTGTGCCTGTGTGTGTGTGTGTGTGTGTGTGTGTGTGTGCGCACAATTATTTTGTCAAATTTTCGAAGAATAAAACTAAAGACTGTGAACATAACTCCTCCTTGTCCAAGACTTCAGTCCTCTCACAGAGAACCAGAGAATCCGATTTTACAGTCCGTTTATGCGGGCCGCTGCTCTCATACATTACATTTAACCTTACATAACAGTGACATAGAGAGCCTGTCGCAGCGGTTCACTCAACCAGTGCACCAGGCTGGAATTGTCCTTTGAAGAATTTTTTTTGAGGCAGAAATGACATGATGAAACGTCAAAGTGGCTCACAGCATCAGGAGCCCGTGACACACAGTCATGTAAAGCCCCCCAAGAGCCGGTGAGGGATTTCCCCTAGCATTTACCTAACCAGACTGGTCAAATGGTTACACATTGATATTTATAGCAAATGACCTGAAGGAGGAGTGACTGAGGCGTGGAAACATGCACTGCGTGTAGTTGGGAGACCACTGATGTGTGGCTTTGACCACTGAGCTGCTCAGCTGGAGCAGTTTGTGGCTTCTGGGCTACAGTACAGAACAGCAGCAGTCTCACTGATTTCTGTTTCAATCCCATGACGTGCTGGGAACATACAAGTGGCTAAAATCATAGCCCAGTCCTACAGCAGCCTTTTAAATCAAGCCCTATTGCCAGACATGAGCTTTGATATTAAATGATTCTGCACAACATTGGCACTGCACATAAATCATGAGAAGCAGGTTCATCTGTTGCAGATGCATTTCCTTGGTTGTTTAAATTCATAATCATTCTTCGGGGTGGCAAAGTACAGTAGCTGAAATGAGCATTGGAGAAGCAAGTTTGAAACAATAAGGTCTCTTATATCTAAAATAATATACTGTAGGTTCCCTAATGCAGGATCGTGAAGGATACTTCAGATGCTATTACATTTCCTAAAAAGCAGCAATCAGACATACAAAGATGATCAGTTGTGAACTTTGACACAAACATAAAACACAAAGTTGTAAATTTTGCTCCATATGTGTCTTTATCTAGCCTAGAAGACCTAACACACAATTCCTATAACTATGGTGCTTTGAGGGTCTACTCACACTTACCATTCCTACCGTACCAAGCATGATCCATGGCTAAAGGGTAGTTCATTTGACCAGTGTGAGTACAACCGTATACTTCCCAGCTGTGGCCCTGTTGAGAGAGGTGGGTAAATCAGGATTGCACATGTCCTGAGACTATTTATATACAACTGTTCCCTACGACAGACATTTCAAAAGAGGAGGTGGAGTGTTTACTGCAGATTTGGTCAGATGAAAATTTTTAAAAACAGTTGGACCTGGGGGCCTTGGCCGTGGGGGAAGAGGGAGGGGGGAACGTCACCCTAAAGCATGGCACAGATCATCTGGGCCAAGTTTGAGTGCGCCCTTAGCCATGCTATTATTAAGACTAGATGGAAATGTCACTTCGTCCCCCACTGAAATATCTCAATATCTGTTGGACAGATTGTTCCCCAGAGTATTAATCTAACTTGATCCTGACTTTTTCTCTAGCTCCATGAAGAGGTTAAAGGTCTCATATTTTAAAATGTGAGATTTCCATGTCCTTTTTATAATATACAGGTGGAGGTGGAATATAAATGCTGTGGAAGTACCACAACACTCAATCCACAGAGAAATGCACACAGCCTGTTTTCAGAAACTGTGCCTGTAAATGAGCCATCAGGACTTCTGTACAGTTGTGATGACACACCTATGCTAAATAGAGGTATAAAGTGAAGCTACAGTGCAGTCATTCCCAAAATGCAATGATGGTACAGAGACGCTGGGAGCACAGATGTGGAAGACCCAGAAACACTGACCAATCAGAGCAGACTGAGCTTTTGCAGGAAGGGGTCTTAAAGAGACAGGCGCTAAATCAGAGCATTTCAGACGGACAGTGAATACAGGTATATTTAGACAGACACCGTGAGAAAAAAAAAAAAGTGTTTTTGGACATTGAAGCATGTAAACATGTTCTAGTAGAAACCAAAAATATAAATTTAAACCTGAAAATGAGCATGATATAGGACCTTCATGTCCAGGACAGTTTTATTTTAAAGTCAACATTAAGTATCATACAATTTCTAGTTGTCCATTTGCAGGGACTGAAGGGACAAAAAATTACATAGAAATTTAATTCTGTGGAAACCATGAGGTTGGATTTTATTTTTTTCTAAATAAAGAAGTATGCTGCACTTATCTTGAATTATTCTTAAATAAAGTAATATAGTGTATGCTGCTGCATATGTATTGGATTAAGTACCTCCGAGGTAGCTCTAATTTGCTCACTTGCATGTGCAAGAGCTTGCTCAGTTAATCTTCTCCAAGGGTTTAAATCATAAACATGCTCTTTTAGGGTAAACAATATTTCTGGTGCCATCAGGCCAGATATATACAGATTGTTTTAGGTAAGGGATTTGTACTAGTGACCTTTAATTCCGCTGTGCTGTTTGTGAAAGCGGCTTTAGATTCCCGACACCCAGCACCATTATGTTATGTGGTGCTACAGTGAACACTGCAGATGTGATTTCACAGCCTATTTATCTGAGGAAATCCTCCCTCAAAAGTCACATTCAAAAACAACCCTTATATGTATCGAATAAAAACGCTCTATTACAGCAAGTTACACACTGAAGTGCCTTCCTTCAGCAATTTCTCTCTGCTCCTTGTGATGTGTAATTGACTGAAGGGGAATTTGTATGGAATTCAGCGAGGCAGCAGAAAATCCCAAATTGGACCAAATGAGAGAGAGCTATTCATTTTGTGGGTTTAAACACAGACACCTGTCTGTCGCTTCTTGACTGTTTGGATCAGATATGGTGTAAAGATGAATGTTGTGTGTCATTATGGCTCATTTGGCTCTGTCATGCTGTGCATCACCAACCAGCTGGGGCAGAAAGATCCACTGTTTTCTACTTTGTGTCAGTGTTCAAACAATGATAGATCCGAGCAGTAGTTTCAGTAACACACCAGTCTTCAAAACACAGGGGATTTAATCTCCACACCACTACATACTGATCGCCTGCGTTTAGGGCACATAAGTCTGTGACGGTCCTGCCTCATTGACCTCAGGTAAAAGAGGTACAGGCTTTTCACTGCTCTGGCTGCATGTACAATATTAACCTCACATGGATATTAAGAGATGAACAAAAGCACTAATCTTCTCCTTCCACAACTCTCTGTCCAATTGATCTTGCAGAAATAAGAGCTTTAACAAAATTAACATAATTTCGTGTCATCAAAAGGACAAATCTTTTTTTCCACCCAGCAAGTTCGCCTTTTCCATCTCACTTTCACGCCTTCTCTCCCTCTCTCTCTCCTTTTAACTCACCCTCTCTCTTATTCCTAATTAGCAATAAAAAGGTGAATAGCCTTCTCTGCCTTCTCTTCACATTAATATGGCTGCATGGCGTGCCTATGGATTTGTGTGTGTGTGTGTGTGTGTTTGTTAATACGTGCATGGCATACGTGTGTGTGAACGTGCAGAGCAGTAACCCAGATTTCACAGTCACGCCTCAGCAGCTAATGAGCAGTGTTGAGGCACCGCTAGTTAGTGAAGCATGTGTATTGTTGTGTGTGTGTTTGTGTGTGTGTGTGTGTGACTGGTGTGTGTGTGACTGGTGTGTATGCATATGTGCGTGCCCTGTCCATAGTGGAATAGCCATTCGCAATTATCCAGGCACCATGGAGCCAGCAAGTATTTCAGCACCTAGCCAAAACCACACACACACACACACACACACACATACACACACACACACACACACACACACACACACACACACACACACACACACACACACACATACACACACACACACACAGCCTCACATAGCTCATATAGACAAACACAAAGGAATATAGCACACACAGTCTCACACATAAATGTGTGAACACATTTCATGCAAGCTCGTAGTGAATCAGACATGCTCTTCCTGGTATAGCGGTGCCCTCGAGCAAGACACGAGATTCAAGTGTGGACAAGGGGAGCAATGGATGTGTATCTACACATACAGCTGTATTTAAGGTAGTAACCTGAGTGCCGTAAATGACATTTTTATAACTAGAAAATATAAGGAAACAACAGAAACATACAACTTCCATTATGATTTTCCCTCTTCCTCAGACAGCAGCAAATTATATTTCCATATGCCAAGTGATGGATGCTTTATTAATATTAATATTGTACCATTCCACTTTATACATAATTAACCATGTGGGATTGCATTTGGACTCAAGCTCTAGAGCCTTGGTAATGTTACTGCCTTCACTCAACCCATTAACCGATAAACATTATGACCCACAAGGAACAAGTGTAAGTTGTTGCGATAAAGGTTTAAACGGACCATAAAATGTCATCTTAAACTTCTGCATTTTCAAATGCATTCAGTGGCAACATCCTGAACCACCCATAAACTGTTACATGGTGGGACCACATGTGCATAAATGTATTCACAAGTGCACAAATGAATGGCTAAGTGCAAACACACACATCACACCATAAATGTCTCATCAACCAAAAGCAGCATTAGACAGTATGCACTGCTGGGCAAATCCAAAGGACATTTTACAAACATACAAAACATATACTTTACAGCCAAATTTGTGCTTACATTGCACATCATGGCACTAGCCAGAAATTTCTTCCACTCCCTGACACCGACCAGGGGTCGTCTGTAGGTTTTTGGCAGGATGAGACTTGGTTAGGTGACTTTCCATTTGCGGAGCTAAAGTTTCCATATACATGTGACCAAACTGTTTAGATTGCTTTTACAATTGACTGAAAGCTGATCACAGGGCAGGCTATATGGCCTTCAGTTGCATTTTGTTTACACCTTTTTTTTCTTATCCAGATAAGAATGAACAGTCAGTTTTCCCATCAGAGGTACAGTGTTCTTGAGTAACATGCCTTTGACTTGAGTCAGATTCAGTTCAAGACTTTAGATTTGACTTTCTGATATTCAGACAGAACACGACATGATGTTGACAAAGTGAATGGAAAGATGAATAGGCGTGAATAGATGGAAATTAGAGATTGTGTGCACTTTTTGCAGGGCTTAATAAATCTTCCTCATAAATGAGATGAAAAAGGAGAAAGACTGGAAGAAAATAACAAAAAATAATCTGTATGACTTTTGAGATTCATCACAGGTTGATACACCTAAGGTTTGTACAGATGAGCATTTGGCTGTTTGTGTCAAATAAACGCAGCAGCCACATTTGTGCAAATAAAGCTAGGCGGAAATTAACTTATCTGAGTGCACCTTAAAGGATATGTTAGCAGCTATTTTAAAGTCTGACTTAAAACAAAAATGATGGAGCCCATATGAAAATTGCAACCGTTTTAGTAGCTGCCGACCTAATCTTCCATCCTGTTCATACTGGCCTTTAATAGATCCATTTCCTAATGCACTTTCAATATAAGCGATGGGGGACAAAATCCACAGTTCTCGTTTTGTACAAAAATGTATTCCAAAGTTTATCTGAAGTTAATACGAGGCATCAGCAGTCTGATCTAATCATATCAAGTGGGTATCATGCAAAGTAACTTTCTTTAATTATTAGTGTATGTGTTTCCTTGTTGAGCTGTGATAGAGCGATATCAACAAAGCCCCAAAGCATAAAGATTCTTCAAAAGTGATTGTGTTTAAATGAAAACTGAAACTTTGAGGCAGATTTACCTTAAAGGTAGAGCTGCTGACACCGTGTTAAAGTCAAATATTTCATTTTTTCACTGTGAGTTCTTCCAGCAAGTATTTTCCTTACAAATAATGCCAGCGCAGTTTCTCCATTTCATGCAGTTTCAAGTTTCATAAAAGCATCTAAATCACGTGAGGACATTTTCCTCCTTTTACTGTTTGTACTGTGATTGCCCTCCATTGAGCTTCACCCTTTTTATACATCTGCTACTTTGACAACACTACCTAATGCTGTGACCTTTATGAATAAGATTATTATGTGTATTCATGCTGCTGTATGTCTTCTTATAAGAACATTACCTAGTAATTACAGCTGATGGTGTCACAGGTGAGTCTTGTGAGGTGTAATCTCATTTCTGGCATTTAAAAAGCGTTTAGCAGTACTGCTTTGATAATTATAGGCACAAAAATGCTACCTGATCTCCCAGATAAAGTAATGTTTCCTGTAAATAGGACAACCACTCTGGGGCGCCTTAACAGGATCATCCATATTCATCACCTCATCGGTTGACTCACATTACACCTTGAAAACACTGCCAGTCAAATGGAACTTCTAAAACAGTGATCAACCATTTAAAAAGCATGTAATTTGAGGCCTCTGTCAGCGCTGTACGTAAATATTACAGGTGTAATCTGAGTGTCTAATGAAAACTTTAGACCCGACCTTTGCAAGTGAGCGAAGGGGCGAGGATGAGGAAAGAGAAATATTTAGATGACAGTGTGCAGACAGTGTTCAGACTAAGAACAGGGAAGCAGTCTGAATGTTGGTTGTAGAGTTTCCAATCTAGTCACAGTAAGAGAGCGCTGGCATGAGGGTCATACATGACAGACCCTTACTTGAGCTATTATGCAATATACAGATGAGTCCTGGCCTCAAACAGCAGCATCAGCGGTAGCATCGAGTTAATTTATAGTGTCATTTTTCATTCATTTTTTTTGATGCTCTCCTCTCACCGCAGTGTTCAATGAAATTACACTTTCTGATAATTTAATACTCTAGCTCTCTCTCTCTCTGTCTCCCTCACTCACTCACACACACACACACACACACACACACACACACACACACACACACACACACACACACACACACACACACACACACACACACACACACACACACACACACACACACACACACACACACACACACACAGCTTTACTCTCTCCCCTCTTGTCTCTGTTCTCCTTTACTTAAGTGGCATCATGCTGTTTTTGCACACCGGTGTTATTATATTATATTATTAGCCTAAATTGGACATTGTTAATGCCATACAGACATGTCTCTGTCGGTCTCATTCTTCTGTACCTTTTTTTCTGGTGTCTGGTGGGGTGGGGGATGGGGATGTGATGGTTGCGGGTCCCATATTAAACATATTAACATATTAAAGCCTATTAAATCTATATTTTTCCTTTTAAGGAAAGGGACAACTAGCCTATTTGAAGAACAATGAATCACCTAACATGCAACACAACTTGAGTATCTTTGCTCTAATGGTAAAACAAAATGAACAACTTGGCAGCGTTTGTTTTTACTCGTTATTGGTTTTTAACAGAGAAATTAAAAGATTTGAAGAGTAAAACTAAATTTCTCCACTGGATTTTGAAGAAATCAGAGCATACAACTCTAACTGTCATTATGAACATTATTAACAGTCTGTGCCATGGACTGTGTGAACATCCATTTAAAGGTAAAGATTAACTTAATTCAGAGCTTGAAACAACAAATATAGAGAGGCCTCCTTGGCAGGAATGTGACACTAAAAGAACCTCTTTACTCTCCTCTGGGTCTCCGGTGTTGAACCAGATACTTGGCCAAAACAACAAAAGGCAGAGGATTTATGTCTTCATTTGGTTTAAGGGCAGAACAGGAGAAGAGAGAATTCAGTGGAGTGGTGTCTGTGTCTCTCACTTCAACATAATCTATAGTTGTATGTTTCACTGCCTCTGTGTAAAGGCCACATTTTTGGGAAATAAGTGAAAAGAAAAACACAAATTTGATTCCTAATTCCAGTGCATCTTAATCTAAAACAAGTAATATTTCCCCCTGTTGGCAGAAAACTGATTAAAAACAGATTTATTCATGTATGTATTTATTTATTTTACAGCATGCAGTGAGTGTCAGAATCAAACTGTGTTTTCAAAGCATTATTAGTCAGTTAAATGGATGTGATGGATTCATTTAAAGATAGAAAATAATAAAACATACAGCCTCAGCAGCAGCTCTGCAATTTCAGTCATGCTGTTGGCCACTTCATAAATCCTCCACTGCAGCGTTGGAGTGGATGAGTGGTTTGGTTTTGGCAGGTGCAGGCGGTGCTGTGACATGGTGCGAGACAACCATCAGCTCCCCAAAATCACTTCCACCCAACCATTTCTAATCAGCCCTCAAACTGCATGGCATTTTTCCATCAGCAAGTTTGGCTCTGTAATCCCCAAACTCTGGCTGCTTCAGAGTGTGCCAAAAGCTGACTGCATTACACCAAATTATGAAAACAGACAGGAATAGGCTCACTGACCTTGGGCATATTTATTTATGCTTGTTTGCTTGTATGTTTGTGTTGTTTTCCTATGTTAGTTTTTCATTTTGACAGAAATGTGGATACAGTGTGTCAGTTGGTTTTATCATGCATACTGTACAGGTAGTAATCAGTACGGAAAAATAAATATTTGCACTGGAGAAATCAAAAACCATGATTCTCACAGCGCTCCCAGGCTTCTCCAGGTGAGATAGAGCTCGGTGTTGGAGGAAGATGACAGGGTCATCCACCCCGATGCCAGGCTGGTAGGCAAACTGAAGCGGGTCCATGGATGGGCTTACCAGGGGGGCAGAGATGGACAAGGACCAGGCATTCCAGTGTCTTAATTGTAAAAATAAATTTGGAAAAATGAGTACTTGATTTGCCCTTGAGGAATCGTTGCAATCCCTTGATCCTAGAATTTACTACTCGTACCTATCCCTAAAAACTACCATTACGTGACCGGCTTTGTTCTACAAAAGTTGAAGTTGAGGTTAGGCATGAAAACCACTGTTTAACAATTAGAAAAAAAAATTATGGTTTGGTTTAGTATGTCTGGGACATAAACAGCAACGGGAAACGAACCCCACTTACCCACATTGAAGTCATGAGTTTTGGGACCCGTCCACCACCCCAATCTTATACCCTTATATCCGTCCAGTCGTCATCTTATACTATGTCTCCTGTTTTCAATACGTGGAAAATTAAAACTGTATGTTTGAAAAATGCATGAGATCAGCCTAAGTTTTAGCACTCAAGTTTTTGGGATTTGGGAGAGAGTTGTTCATGTGTGCTCTTATTTTTGGACTGTCCTAGAGCAGAAATAACAAGTATGAATTTTGAAAATGTGTGTTTCTCCCCTTTAACAGGAGAATCCAATAGAAACTGTTGACATGTGTAGTGGTCATGCTGAGGATAATTTATGGTGCTTATGTCCTCACACATTCAACAGTGTGAAAACTGTGCGTTTTTGTTGTCGCAAACCAATTAGGACACTTTTATAAATGGTTGTAGATGAGCAGCTGTCTTGTACAGTAGGAGGGTTAGAAGTTATGTTTTATTGATGCTTCTCTTGTTTTAAGTCGACACTGTTATTATTCCCACTGATCCCTTTAATTATGTTTGATGTTCATCTCATCTCATCTCATCTTCAACCTCTTATCCGGGGTCAGGTCGCAGGGGCAGCAGCTTTAGCAGGGGACCCCAAACTTTCCCAGGCCACATTAACCAGCTCGAACTGGGGGATCCCGAGGTGTTCCCAGGCCAGTGTGGAGATATAATCTCTCCACCTAGTCCTGGGTCTTCCCCGAGGCCTCCTCCCTGCTGGACATGCCTGGAACACCTCCCTAGGAAGGCGCCCAGGAGGCATCCTTACTAGATGCCCGAACCACCTCAACTGGCTCCTTTCAACGCAAAGGAGCAGCGGCTCTACTCCGAGTTCCTCACGGATGGCTGAACTTCTCACCCTATCTCAAACCCCCCTCCTGAAAAAAAACCATTTCAGCCGCTTGTACCCGCGAACTCGTTCTTTCGGTCATGACCCAGCTTTCATGACCATAGGTGAGGGTAGGAACGAACGGTGCTGTAGAGTGACTGCAACACCGCCCCCGCTGCTCCGATTCTCCGGCCAAACTCACGCTCCATCATCCCCTCACTCGTGAACATGATCCCGAGGTACTTTAACTCCTTCACTTGGGGTAAGGACTCATTCCCTACCTGGAGAAGGCAATCCACCGGTAATTCAGTTAAACAAATTAAAATAGAAAACAAAATTAAAGTATCATACACAGACAAATAAACAAGTTAATTCAAGTTAATTATCTTTTGGTCTATTCTTCAGAGAGATGGAAGAAGACATTATTTATTAATCACCTCAGGGAAATGTTTAAATGCCAGTGTCTTGTTGTTATATGTTAAGTTTTCAGTATTAAGGGGGAAGAACTAGACCTATGATCGGATTCAAAAAACCAGGCCTGACCCTACATCCCTCCATCCATCCATCTTCAACTGCTTGTCCCTATCGGGGACAGCTGACATCGGGCGTGAGGCGGGGTGCACCCTGGAGAGGATGCCAGTCTATCACAGGGCACATGGAGACAAACAGAGACAACCATCCACATGCACATTCACACCTACGGGCATGTCTTTGGACTGTGGGAGGAGTGTGCTAACCACCACACCACCGTGTCACCCCCTGACCCTACATGAGCCCGCATAATTTCTGTCAAAGCCTGATCCAAAACCGGACCATAGGAACAGTTTTTGGCCCGTTTAAATACCTGAATTTACACTGCTTTTTTCATTCATGTTATTATTTATTCATGATATGAAATGTGTGGTGTGGTAACCCAACCCACTCATTTTGAGAAATGAATGCTTGGACAGAGAATCAAAGCTCTAGTGAGAACCACAGGGGTGTAACCAGTAGCATGGGCAGAAATCAAAGTATGGGTAGGCCCAGAGAAAATAGGTGGGCTTAAAGCCCCTCAGATCAATCGTACTTAATATGTCCTAAAACACGTATGTTAAGTAAAAGCCATCTATGCTTGACTCAATGCACAAACACCATCATGGCCTACACAGACAGCATCAATTTCAAAGCACATGGATATGATCACCAGCAACAACATTCTCTTCCTGTTAAAAACAACAACACCATTTGAACACACCAGAGCACCAAGCTCGATTAGTGGGTCAGCGAGGTATGTTGCGCTCAAAGCCTGGGTAAGCTGTGGCACAAAAGCGCTCTCTTTTAGCGTCGCTGTATCACCATGGTAACTTATGCTTTCAACCAAACCTGGTCGAGAGGAGGTTTTCAGTTAAGACTTAGAGCTAAGTGACGTAGACCTTCGTGTTAGATCGGCTACTTAAACTTAAGTCCAGCTTCCTAGACTTCCTTTATGAGAGACAGGTTACCATCAGAGGGTATTCACTATTTGATCATCCTTAATGTACCTTACAGTATGTGAGCAATGCTACACAAAGAAGCTGTGTACTTAGTGTTGCGCAGTGTGTCTGTGTTTCACCGTGATTCTTTGCCATGGGTACATATTTGCATGCATGCAATTATTGATGCCGAAAATCATGTGCCGTGCTATCCGCAAGGTTGTAGCTGCGCTTAATTCATTGCTTTTGTGGCACAATGGTAGAGTGGAGGCCCCGAAGATATTGTCAGTCTTGCGGGGTTTGTTTCCCATGTAATGTGCAATGTGTAATTTAAAAAATTCCTGTTCTTATGTCACATGGAAAACTTATTCACTTAAGTTTGTGGAATTATGGCCAGTGTGATGTATTACGACTTTGCAGTCCCTCAAATATAAAATAGTCAGGTTGTACGTTGCGTTTGCATTTTTAAAATCATCATCACTCTTTTTTGATTAATGGCGAACAATTATGCATTTGGCATAGTTATTTTTAGACAATATGCAGAATCTTTTCACTTACAGATTTGCATGATCTGCAATTTTTTTTTCCAGCATGCAGCTCCGTAGCCTTATTTTGTGCAACTGTGTTGCCCCTTGCTCTTATCATACTGTTCAACTACTCATAGGAGTTCATTACAATGATCTGCTCCTCCTTGATCTATCCAAAGGGTGAGTCAAATGACGCAATACAGGCCATTTTTATGAGAACGCGCATTGAAACTAAAGCGGAAACGCTGGCTTGACAAATTAACTCTTAAGTGAGCTTCGTGGTACCATTAACACTGATTGAGAGTTTTGTATATGTCGATCCTGTTTATCCAAAGAAACCCTGGGTATGTTCAGCGCACTTCGTTATACACCCCTCAGAACCGCGACCATGTAAACACACACACACACACACACACACACACACACACACACACACACACAAAACCCAAACTTTTCTGGAGAAAAATGCAATGTGTGTGCAAGCTCTACGCTGAATGGGAGTAAGCCATGCTGGGTGTAAGTGACATTTTGCGCAAAAATTAGATATACAGTACATATCAAATTAAAGCTCTTGATTACCTCTTTCTACTGCCAAAAGGGTTCATGTGACTTCTAAACCAATACAGAGTTATTATTCAAAAACCATTCGACTTAACACTAAACTCACTGAACTATTTGGGTTTAAAAGGGTGTAAGTTTACCTGTATCACAAGATAGAAAAAAGTATTTTGTTTTCCAGCCTAATGTTATTTAAATTAGTCATTCAGTCATTTTCGAGTAGACGCAGGTAAACTACATGGTTAAAAATGAACTTTTATGTCCACCAGCAGCACATTTTACCAGCATTTGGCTATTGGTCATTGCTAATTTCCAACTGATGCTCTGTGTAATTGTACTCATCTGTTTCAAGCCCAATCTCCTTATTTTGGCTGTGATGTACTCACGACCAGGGACTTATGGTACACTTTACTACACATAGGCATTTTTCAATTAAAACTATTTCAACCAACACTACTGACTGAAAACACAACAGATTTAAGCTTTTCCCGAATCTGTAACTCAAGAGATTTCAGTGCACAAGGACAGACTAAGAAAAAAAAAATATATATATATATTTTGAGAGCAAATCCCTGAGTTTGTGTGCACCGAGCTCAAAATCTGCTCAGTTTCCTCCAGTTGTTTTCTCAGATTGTGAGCACTCGAAGGAAGCCTTACTGACACTCAAGACATCAATTGACACGCATGATTGTGTCTTCGCTCACTCTCAGACCTCATTTGGTGTTTATAAATCATCTCCTTTGTGACTGTTGTGTGCTTGTTCAAATATTTTTTCTCTAATGATCTTCCATTTTCATCGTTTGTTGTCTATGTGTTCCAGTTGACAATCTGTGTCGGCATACTGTAGGCTCACAGTACATGATTAAAATTTCCTCTCCTTCGACCAACTCACACTGCATCCTCACTGGTTCAAGTCATTTTTGTTTTTTTCATTTATGCTGCATTGGTTTCTTTCACCAATGTAAAGCTATTTTTGTCAGGGCAGATGCACTTCCTAACAGTGTGAGGTGAAAGATTCGACTTGCTCATTAACACAGTTGGAGCAGCGGCAGTGGCCGTGACACACATCTCATGGAGGCATTAAAGTTACAAAATTCATGCTACTTCATTAAATCTGAGCTCAGTCAAATGAACACACAGACAATCAGTTTTAGAATCAATATGACTCCATGATGGGTCATTTTCAAACAAGAACTGCTAACAGTAAAGTAAGCATTCTTTTAATGGTGTCAAATTGGCAAATATTTAGAAAGAAAGATATTTTAAAAGTAACCTGCAGCATAACTTTCATTAGATCGTACCCACATGTGTCCATGTTAACACTGGCATAACGTGCAGGCATCACCCGGGGTTTTACCAGGACTGTTGTTTTTTTTTTTAGCAGCAGGGGCAGGTAGCAACTTATAACACATATTTTAACAAACTTATCTGAAATTCAATCAGGAATATCTGAATCTATAGTTTATATAAACAGCAGTAGTTTTTACTGACGTTAACTGATAGTTACGTTACCGGTAATATCATTCACTGGGCTCTAATTTAATCAAATGACAGGGAGAGTGCAATGTCTGGTTACAAGCAGTGTTTTGTTCACAGACTAGAGCTTTTATTGTGAAAGGTAAGGAGGAAGAAGTTGAGCTCTCTGCAGAGGGCAATGTACATTGCAGAAACCCTGTCAGCACTTGGGCTTTAAAGCAACATTCTAACACCAGGATAACCTGTAATCTGGGTTGCCACTGTTGTTGATCTCTCCCAAATTTTGGATCAAATTCCTGCTGGAACATGTTCGATTGTGTAACTTTTGGTTTAGAAGCATTTATTGATGTTTTTCATGGTCGAAAGTGCCACTATACTCCACTACGGTCAGTCCCTGACTGCAGTGACAGATGGTAGCAGTGTCACGCTGCAGCAGGGTTTAAATAACTGTCTGTTGAAACGTGTTGAAGCCAAAGTGTCGACACCTGTGCTGTGTGCCCATGTCAACACTTGTGTTGAGTGCAATCTAGGAAGGAGACATTTTATCTGAATAATTATTATTACCACCTTTATTTTCATTCAGAAATATACTTTTTCCTGATAATTAGGGTGCAACAAAACATCTTTACTAGAGTGCAACAACCGAGTTCAAGTGGTGTTATAATGCTTTTGTGCCAGCTTTCAAGGAACTAGCTTCTCATCAACATAATGAACAGCTCAAGGATGCTTCTCACAGCTTGGAGCTGATGTGTTTCTGCATGTGCTCTTGTGCTTCTTGGAGTTTTCTTCTTTTTTTTTTATCTCTCTTTTTTTGTTTTGCAATGATATTTAGTTTATTCTGCATACTAAATTGACAAACTTTTCCCCTCTCCTTTACTTTTACTGCCATGATGAATTTACAAGTGTGTTTAGATTTTCCTATTTCCTCTTCCTTTTAGTTCTAATTTTGTTTTTTACATATCATCAATCGCACGTGATGACTCTAGGGATTGTTTGTCAGCACTGAGACTTTGACAACACATTTCTTATGCATAGCAGCACTCTGTTTCCTGTAGCTGCTCTGCTAAGTAAGGTTGGTTGAATGTAAATAGTTCACCTTTAATATCTAATTGTTGCAAGGAAGAAAAATATGACTTTATTCTTCCTTT
Source organism: Echiichthys vipera (assembly GCF_963691815.1). Lineage (NCBI taxonomy): Eukaryota > Metazoa > Chordata > Actinopteri > Perciformes > Trachinidae > Echiichthys > Echiichthys vipera. The sequence continues at coordinate 10,017,402 of NC_139835.1, read as the reverse complement.
GAAAGAATACAGACACGTATCACAGCGTGTCTTTAACTGCCTGTTAACGGCCCTTTGGTCTTTGTAGATAACGTGCTACAGTGGTGCTGCAGCTCATCCTATTGTTGTGTGTCCTTTTTATCCATGTTAATTGTATGATATAACCAGAGAGACCCTGTCAGAGCAGACCTTTATCTGTGTTGAAAGCCTTGCTTGCTATAATAATAAGCTGGTGATGGATGGGACTCAAATTGACAGAGATAGATGTGGCAGGCACACACACATATAGTCCACCTCTTCAGTAATTGTCACAATATATGGTGTGCGTGTCTTTGTGTGAGGGGGTGGAAAAGCATGCATATAGAGTATATGTGTCTCTTTGTGTAGGTGTAAGGGTGGGTGTAGGTTTGCAAAGGTGTGTCTATTTGCTATGTGTAATAAATGTGAGCTGTCTGTCAAAGAGGAGACACACACTGGCTTCACTCATTATTCTATCATGTGTAAGTGTGAAAAAACATGCATTCAGACATCTTCACTTGCATGAGGTTTCTATCAAAGGGAGGGAAAGGGCACTGAACCCATGCAGTGTGTCTTCAAACACAGTTGTTTGTTTAGTGTCCTCACTTCTATTTATCTTCTTGTACATTGATTCGCTTAAGCTGAACTGAGTGAGTTCTCTCACTGATATGCTCTGCCGAAAAGCTGCTGACGAGGGCTGACTACTGACAATGGTGTGGGACACTTTACAAAAACTAGGATGATGGTGTGTCCCTGCCTTAAATGACTACTTTTAGGATTTTTATGACCGTTTTGACTGCCAAGTGCTTATTGTGAGTTCAAACTTTTCCAAACTTTTCCAAACCATTTCAGGAGTGCAGTCAGACAAGATAGCTGAGTGGATTGGCCATTACGAATTCAGAAAAAAAGTCAGAGTTAAAAACAAGATTGTGGACTTCATGGAGCGCAAGGCTTGCAGATTCAGTATCAATGTCAAAGACCCCATTTACATTTATAGATTAGTCATGCGTCGCTGTCAGATATAAATAATATTATTATTAGGTATTATTATTAGATAATAAATCTAAATGTAGCAGACAGACATAAATTTGATTCTAGCCAGATGTTAAAATGGTGTAAAAGCATCTGTCTCTGTCCACACTACTACATTCTTTAGCTATGTCCATGCCTTGAGTCTATTGGAGCTGGCATTTTCGAGTCCCTAATATGTCATCCTCAAAATACCCTTGTGTATAAGGAGGAGAGAGACCATGTGTTCACCAACCAATGCACTGTTTTTTTTCTCTGATATAGAGCACTGGTCTTTCTCTGTGATGCTGATGTGATAATGAAGCTTCTCTGTGATGTATCTTCACGGTTTCAATGGAGACAAAGTAGAGAGAGGAAGATTTATTAGTTTCAGCTAGCCTTGCTGTATATTGCACTGCAGCACACACACTCTCTCTATATCTATCTATCTATCTATCTACCTACCTATCTATCTATCTATCTACCTATCTATCTATCTATCTATCTATCTATCTATCTATCTATCTATCTATCTATCTGTCCAGTCTTTATTTAATACAAAATCAGTTATGAATGCAATTAAAGTCCTCTTACACCGAAGAGCTAGCAATCTCTACAGCCTAATCCCTGTGATAACAGTCTGATTAACTCCCAGATCATACTGATATGAGGGTAACCATGGGATCATGCATTATTGTGCCTTGTTGCTGAGTCTAATGCAGGGAATTTAACATGGTTTGATCCTGGATGGCGTATTAGTCCCAGTAATGAAAAAGGTATGAATTAGAATGATTACAAATTAATGTAATTTCTTCACCACTTTTCACACAAAACAGTGCTGCAGCTCTCAGCCTACGGACTGAAACCTCTTCATCGCTACCGTGCCACTTGTACCACCACTTCAGTCATCTACAGCGCTATATATACACCTTCGGGGAGGGGTTATCTAATCACATCAAGTATGATAATTCTCAACACATTTTTGTGATTTGTGATCGGGCATACAGTACAAGGTCCATTTATTTGGTTAGTTTTCCCCGGTTTGTGCTTTCTTATCAGCTAAACCTTTAAGAAAATATTTACAAACAAAGATAAGATTAAATTGTTCAGGCTTTACTTGTACTTTTTATTCCACCAACCAATTCAGACAGGAGACTGGCCACAATAGTAATAGAGACAAATAGGTCTGTATGTATGAGTGTTTTTGTACAACTGCAAAACAGAAGAGAGTTAGGTGAGTTTATCGTATGTTATATCATGAATCATGTTTTACCTGAAAAGATTCCCAGGAATCATTCATTTTAAAGTCAAAAATAGCTTAATGATGTTGAATATTTAATGAAAACAAGTGTTTGGGCAGGTTACGCAAACAAAGAGATAAGCTTTGGAGATATTTAGGCAACTTTATGGATACAAATCAAGTAATATTTGTACATGCACTTTATCAGTGAGCCATTATATCTTAACCGCCTCGCTTTATCACCCATACTTTAAGGCACTCTTCTTGAATTCTAATTGTAATCTTCTGTCATAGAAAAATACATATGAAGGCTTCTCTCGTTTTCCTCTTTCTTTCCAATTTTTTTCATGGTTTCTGCTGACGACTATGTGGTTGTGATTCAGAATATAAATCATTTTCATGACCCTTACTATGTAGAAGTTCCTGGTAGTGAGTTTTTGCTCTACACTTGTAGCGTTTGTTTTCTTTGAGAGCCTGAAGCAGTGATGTAATAGAGGATGTGGCTTCATATTAAAGAGTCTCTTTGAGTTATCTGTGAAACATTCATGAAAATCTGTCTCACACCACTAAAAGTTTGATATGAAGGGAAACATGTGTATTGACTCTCTTGCAGAGATTAGATAAAGCAGCCGGTTGGCTTAGCTTAGCACAAAGACTGGGAAAATGCACCGAGCAGCCCCTCTAAAGCTCCCTAATTGCCATAACTCATTTGTGTATAAAGTATCAAGTATAAAATAAAAAGAGAAATTCATATGTCCAGTTTTTGTTTATTGACCTATATACAACCACATGTATCTCTACTGGTACTCAATAAATACTCAGAGTTCAGAATCTCTGGGTTATATTCTTACCTTACAGCTTCAGGACAGTCATGTATTCACAGGGTTTGTCTCATCTTGAAATACAGTGATTTGTTTTGACAGCAGCACTTTCCTTAACCGTCAAAGATTAATGAATAATTTACGCCCTGACATCGGAGCTGTGGGCACATTGAAAGAAGAGGTACATCACTCTATAGCACATTACAAGATTCCATTTGTTTGCCCAAACTATAGCTATTTGGTGCCTGGTTTAGTAAAACACATTCAGGATTAGGTAGATAACCTTTCTCTTTTTCCTCTGTTTCTTCTGAGCAGTATAGTTCTGGAGTAAATAAAGTGGGGAAATGTGAAAATACACTTCACTGTTTCTTTTGTTCTCATACTCGTCTGAACTATCGGTAACAGGCAGCAGCACCAGATTCACAAGGCTTAAGTTGTGTAAAATGCACATCAGCAGTATACTTTGTCCACAGTTCTTTCTCTTTATTCTGTACTCTGTAGGCAGTTGAGATTTGCATTTTCCCCTCTAAAACACAGTGGAAGATGCTGAGCAGTTAGTTTTATTACTTTCTGCTGCAATTTATCTGGAGAAAAATATCAATGCTATTTTACCATGAAGCAGATTGTATGCACTGTTGGACACTAACATTTTTCTGAATAAGCTACTGAATAAAGAAGTGTGTAATACCCTAAGGCTGCACTGATAAAAGTGTGTCCACTGCCTTCTCAGCACCAAACAGTTCACAGGCAAAGTTAGCCACTGGCTGGTGAACATAGTGGAACATTTGGCAGCTAAAGAGCAAGATATTTCCCTCAGGATTAAATGTAGACCAAAATAGAGCTAAATGGGGGTTTAGACTTACATTCATCAGATGCCAGAGGACATGAATCCAACAAATGTTAATGTTGCTCTATGTCAGATTTTATGTCTGATTATATCTGTTTGTTATGTTTGCCAGATCAACTTTGTTACTATCTCAAAACTAAAATTAGGAATATGTTTAACCCCTTACTGTCTGTTAGGTGACATGTTAACCTGTCAGTCACTGGTGATTGGTTAGAGCAATTTTTTCTGGTGTTACCTTTAGTATTTAAAGCACTATGAGAGTGAATGCACCAGCTTTTTGTAGCCTCACTGTGTTTGCATGTATTTTGAGCCCAGTAGCTGCAGGCTGTATTCAAATTCAGTTGACACACATTGCAGTGAGGCATGCTCTGGGCTTTAATAAGAACACTTAGAGCACCTGGGAGGAACAGAGTGCCTTGTTAATCTCCACGGCCGTCGCTGTGTCACAAGCCCCTTTCACATAGGCACTGTAACACCTGAACTTATGAAGACATTGCCAGAAGGAACTGTACGTGAGAACACAAATGTCTGAATCAGTTGGACCTGACATTAAACAGACTTTACCCTGCCAGTTCCCGATTGCAAAATCGATGTAATGTCCAATTAAGCCCATTTGCGAATGGAGCCGCTCGTTGTGTGAGCGAGTGTGTATGTTGATGATCTTTCTGTCAGAAGGAAAACAAACATCCCCGGGTGAAGAAAAAATGTTGATTTACATGAAGCACCTATATTGTCATCAAGAGGTTTATATGATATCTTACAAAAAGTTACGCACAACAATTAGTTTGATATCAAACAAAATATATTAGTAATATAGTAAAAATAGTTTGAGCAGCAATTGCAAAAAGCCTGCACAGAGATACCAACGAAAATGTCTAACTGTAGCGATGATGAGATTCAGGAACCTCTGTTGGTAAGGGTAAGAATAGATTCAAGAAATGTTCACCGATTACATGACCACAGTGTAACTGGCATCATGATTTGCCTCCTGCTGGTGCCAACAATCGTCTAAACCAAATAGTATCTCCAATAGGTGAGAACACATCTGACACAGACAATCTCATGTTCGTGCTACATATGAGAAAGGGAAACACCGGAAAATGTCGGGACCTGATTGTGAGGACATTGTTTGAAGTTCATATGTGAAACTGGCTGTGAATATAGGATAGACTTTGCGTTTTGTGAAAAGGTTGCAATAAAGTTAGACCAGAACTGAGAGATTAAAGGAGTAAATTGGTCTTTTTGGTAATTCCTTAGGGGAAATGTTTCCTCTCTCGCTCTGTCTGTCTATTTAATTATGTGAATACTTTTATCTTCTAAGTGTTCTTCACCCCCTAGGTCTACAGCAGTCTGATTAGGACTGCAGAGGGAGGAAAGCATTTATTATGTGTACGTAAGGGTGAGTGACAGCGCTAGAGGTAAAACTGTAATACGATGTAATGATGGCAGCTGACGCTCTGCTACTGGCGTTCCCCTCCGCTAATTCATCAAAACATGCACAGTGCGTGAAACAGAGGAAGAGTAACAATGACTCACATGTATCCAACTGTGAAAAACAGCCAATTTATTGTACATGTCAGCAGTTCACTGAGGTTTTTTTCATTTGTTTGGTCTCTTTGTAATCAGAACCCCCCCTGAAAAAAGTGAATTGGTAGGTAATTGCTGACCTCACACTGTGGCCACTGCACGGAAAATTAGTTTGACCTTTTTTTGCTGCCTGCATTGCCCCATAATTTATGACAAAGGGGTATAACAGCAAGTTCTCTGACATTAATTGATCGATGAACATGTTGAGTGAACATTGAGACAAAATTGAAAATTGAATTGCTTGCAATACATCATTGTTGTTCATTCTTAAAAGAATTTTCGGATTTCTGACAGGAGAAAGTGCTGCAACTGGATGTATCAGTCATATGACACACTGTAGACATACAGTATATCATGATAACGTCACCACTAGTGTCATCAAGTCAAAAGACTTGGCTATTAATACCAAGGCTGGATTTCTTAGTGGGGAAAAAGGGCACCTGTCCTGGAGCTCCAGACTTCTAAGGGCCTCCAATATAAGTTGGCTGTTCATCATTTTTTAAAGGCATTGGCATTATTAAAATGCAATATCAACTAATAAGAGTCCTTGGTTTTCTTATGTTGTGGCCCTGATAGTAGGACCCTGTGTCAAAATCAAAATCTAAAGCAACTGTTTAACACATTGAATAAGATTAATCTTTTCATGGTGGAAAGGTAGATGATAAAATACCTATACCATTCTTATAACTCTATCTCTAACCAGACAGTTTTTTGACTTAGGGACATTGCCAGGAAACTAGGTTAAAGGAAGAAAGCAACTTAGCTTAAATCTCAACATATTGAACTATTCCTCTACGACCTTACTTGTTGTAGCTAATATGTGTAAAAATTAATATAACTAAATACAGTTGTGTTTTACCAAATTGCTTCATATTAATTAACACACAAAACCTGGGGCAAGGCAGTATAATTTAAACACTGGAGTACTGGCTGGTTTATGGGTGTCTTGGGAAATAACGGTATATCATTAGCTTTGTATAGATGATGATGAACAGAGTTATTTTAGCGTTAGGCTACATGATGCATTGGCTTAACATCAAATGGAAACACAAAAAGTAGTTAAAGAGGTTAATATTTAATTATTTTAGATATGCTGAACATATATCACTAAATAAAAATTGTCACTTCTAATCTGCGTTCTCACAACTTTGACCCCCGAACCAAAAATCTTGGCTCTTTCACCGAGCAGGTGGTCAAATTTTTGTACGTGCATGTTCATAAAGTACTTTGAAAGCTTGCACCATGCAGACCGCAGGACAATTTAGCAAGAAGTGAAAAAGTATATGTCTACAATCTTTCTGAATGAACATGTGACACATGGAGGATAACCATTTTCCACGAATATTCAAAGGAACATTACATTGTGCGTATTTATTCATCTCTGCTCATGAGGAGAGATGAGAGAACAGTGGAAGAACAAAAAGGCAGAAACAATATTAGCAGATAGAACAGGTGTTCCCAAAGAACAAACAGGAGATAGAATGAATCAAACAGGGACCCGAAGTTGGCACCTTGTCAACAAAGACACCAAAATGTAATTTTCTTCCAAACCTAAAGGAAAGGTTAACCTGGAACATGGTTGGTATTAAAAGAGGAGAACAAATGAATCTTGTTTTCATTTAGTTCGACTGCTTCATGTTTCATCTGCAAGGAGGAAGCTTCTTTTCTACACAAATACAAATACAAGTAGCTATTGAAACATTCAGCACATGAGATTGAGGAAAGGGGAGAAAAAGTTGCTCAACTTGAAAGTGTACGGAGATTACATTTACTGTTGAAAAGAAAAAGAAAAGAACACTGGTGGGATTTTTCTCAACGCATCAACGGGAACATGCCCTGATTCTGGAAAGACAAGGATGCAGAGTTAAAGATATAATTCGTAAGATTTTCATCTATTTAATTGTCTGCTAAATTATTATCTATCAAAGAGTGAGTTAAAACAATGGTGATTGATCAGATGACCCACTAAGCGCATGTATTTGCTGCTTTGCTGAGAAATATGATCTGTGTGTTTGTGGCGACATTCCCTCACTAAAATCAAATGCGGCGCAGAGTTAGTGGCGTTTTTTTCATCAGTCAGTAGCAGTTTGTTTGCTCTGGTGGAGCTCATTACTGGTGATTATGCTGCGTTTCATTGGACTCGGACATCTTGAAGTTCCAACTTCAACAAGTAAAAATGCAAGTTGGAATTTCGACTCAGACTCGCTCTTTTGTGTCTGACCAGGGCAGGTCCATCTCATTACTGGTAACTCACAATTGCGGATCAACAGACAGGAAAAGAAGACCATTCATCTTCATATGACCAACTAATGAAAGCTCTTGTACTTTGCAGAGAATTCCAATTTGTGTTTCTGTGAAGACATTTCCTCGCGCTGCAAGGTTGCTGGTTATGCTGCGTTTCATTATAATTGGAAATTGGAATCTTCCAACTCCTAAGTCAGGCTTGTAGTAAAAGGGAAAAAGCATAATAGTGTGTATGTGTGTGTGGGGGGGAGGGGAGGGGGGCGTTAAAAGGGTAACATGTATGGGATGGACCGTAAGTAGAGAGGTGAATGTGTTTCAGTAAAGTTTACAAAATAGCAACAAAAAAAGGTCATTATATCTTACTGCCAAAGAGGACGCTAGAAACAACCTATCTCAATTCTTAAGGATTATGACTTTGAATCATCCAAGTGTTTAAGACTCAGAGTGTGAACATCAGACAGACAAAGTTTGCACAGGAAGACCTTAAATGTGTGGGTATTTTAAATATGCATGAAAACTGTGTCACTTTACAGGATCTAAATGGAGCTGTCAGATTGGTGGGAAGAGAAACAGATCGCTCTTTTTCTCTTTCTCCTCTACTTCTGCATGAACTGAGATGATTCATGTCTAAAAAGTGTTTCAAAGTCAAGGAAGTGGGTGTTTTGAAGTTAGACCGGGCCACAGGCCAGTGGTGGTCAGAAATAAATCAGATCAAAAGCCAAAGATGAAGATATCCTTCTCTGTGAATCATCGCTGAGAAAATGACGACAGTGAGAGAGAAAGGTGGCGAGTAAGGATGCCGGTTCATTTGTGCGCATCAGATCTGGCTGCCTAATTAATCTTTGCCTTAGTCAGAAAACATCTGCCTGCTTCTGTTTGTCACTTTCAAATTGTAAGGATTAAATATGCTGCTATCGGTGAACAATTTCTGAAGGCTGGTCATCCTTGAGTTGTTGACTCAAGGATGACCAGCTTCCTGAAATTGCCTGCCACTACTGAGACTGACTCAACTGTCTGTCCTCAGTGAATCTGATGCCAGAACAGCTGCTACATGCCATAGACACAGAGTCCACTATTTATGAGGCAGTTTAGAGAATCTGTAGCATTTACTGCTTTAGTTTAGTAGTTTAATTTATGTACCAACTTGGGTGTACATAATGATGATGGCCACAGCTTATTTTCATAGCTGTGGCCATCATTCCTATCTGTTATTTTTATAACACTGTACTCACTGTACTTGTCATTTCTGAGATGTGAGCGACATTTCCATGATGAGGTCAGAGCAATAAACAGAAGCAGTTAGAAAATAAAACAGGTTGTTACGGTACAGATTCTCCTCATTCACTTTTCATACATATACCTGTAAGTAATGCACTATAATTCATATGTTATCGACATATTTATTACTGTAGAAATTACGTCTTGAGCAAATAAGGAAATCGGATGACGTAGTGTAAGAGCACCAAAATTTGCGTAGGGAGGAGGGTTGGGGTGTTGGATGGGTTCCAAAACACAGGACTTTCAACTGGGGAAGCATTGTTTGCCATACTACAAACTTCATCGTAACTAAGTTGTTTTAGTGCCTACATTTAACGGTCACCTTTTGTACCGTGTTAAATAGATATCAGATTTTAAGATATCATATGAATTGTTGTGCATAATCTTTGTAATAAATCGTACAAACCCATTGTTAAGAGTGTTGCACTGTAACAAGCAAACGCTTTAGCCAAATTTCTTTATTAAAACTGAAAAGTGAACGTAATATAAAAAGTCCTCATTTCACAGGAAAAACGAGTGAGTTTGAGCACAAAGTATATGAATATATATATATATATATATATGAAGAATATGTCAGAAGCTTGAGAACTATTCAATGCAACCCCAGGTAATAATCCAGAATGCAAGGGCATAAGGTCGCTTGGAATGTCTACCAAAAAAAAAAATCTACACTCCGAACTGATGCATTCACAACATGTTTGTTAACTAGTGCAAAATACCAGAACAGACCAACATGACGATGTTTAATCATTTAGTCATGTGGTGAAATATTCCCAGAGCTGACGGACAACCTAGTGAATCTCTTGACGATGGGAATACTGTTACTGGTTGTCAGGATGGAAGTCGAAATCCAAGCCTTGGGCATGGAAAGCAGTTATGTCGAATCATAGGCATTTGTTATCTGATATCTTTAAGGCATGCTGCTTTTATATATTGGCTTTTTTCACAAATTGGAGAGGAATGATCACTGGAGTTGGATGCTCAGTGCATAGGTCCATAACAAATTTAAATGCCTTATCTCATTAGAGGGGTAGAAACAGTGTAATAATCAGCAGGGGAAATGATTACTCTAGACTGGAATTGGATTTGGAGTAAAAGTGACAGGGTTATCAAAGAGAAAATTCACAGGATGAAGATGGGAAATAATATGGCAAAAAGGGAATACAATGTTTCATCTGTTGTAATTTATTTAGTCTGAATATGCTTGCTTCCTGTCAAATAGGACCTGTCTGTTGTCTGCTGCAGAGGCCACGCCTGAAACATTTCAAAACATCTCAAATCTGCTTCGTCAAAGCATCCTCAAGCAGTACATTGAAATTTGCATTATTCTCTCAGGAGTTGACTTACTGCCAGCCTGCTGCTGTGTGTATTACTGTGGGGTGCTGCAGAGGAACATGTTAGATATTCATGAGAAAAAACTCACTGAACTCAACAGTAAATTACAAGACAGATAACAAATTTCTGTTCATGAATATTTGTGATGGCTGTTGGTTTTCTCCAGATTTTATCTTGACTGGTTAGTCATCACTTTCACATGTTATCCATTGGATCCTTTCTATATCCATAAATAAACCAAATCAAACCAAATTTCCATTGGAGATACATGCAGCAACTAAAATCTGATCCCTATGCTAATTTGTGATATATGGGGAGATTTGAGAGGAGAAAACAATTGGTAAGCAGTGTGCAAGTTTAAACTTACTGTAAAAAGGGCTAATGCAACGTAAACTATAGTTCACACAGATTAAAATGAACTTTCATAGTTCACAGTGTTATTTTAGCCTAGAAGTTTGCAGTCCCAATTATCCAGTTCACGTACATTTCTTCCATTTTTGTTTTTTTTAATGAGCTGCTCTGATCTATTCTGTTTGAGTAGAACCTCCTTCTGGATGCTTCAACAGTTTTGTTTCAAACTGTGGCCTACGTTTTTAAAATAGAATCTGTACTGCTTTGTTGAAAAAACTCCCTCAAATAGTGATATGAACTGGCTTTAGCAGTACCTGTTTCTGCCAGTTCCGCTAACAACATCTGCACTTTTGTCCAAGTCTGTACAACCATCAAACAGTGTTTCCCTCCTGTTAAAATATGTAGTTATCGTAAGGGAGAGAATTTGGTTCAGGTTACTCATATCTATGGGGGAACGGTCTTCGAGACCACAGTGGTATGCCGGGGGCCATAAAACATTTTTAGCTAGGCCTGTAAAGAAACTGTTACAGTAGTCCAGCCTGCTAAAGATAAATGCATGGACAAGTTTTTCCAAATCCTGCTGAGACATAAATCCTTTTAACCTTGGTATATTCTGATAGTCAGCTGACTTTGTAATTGTTTTAATGTGAGTTTTGAAGTTCAGGTCAAAGTACACCTAAGTTTCTGGCTTGGTTCGTGGTTTTAAGCATTACCATTTGAAACTGGTTGCTGACTTTGGATCATTCTTCCTTTGCTCCAAAAACAATAATTTAAGTTTTTTCTTTGTTTGATTTGATAAAGTTCTGCTACATCCAATCATGTATTTCCTCAATGCATCTGGTCAGTGCTTGTATTGAAATATATCCGCTGATATTGTTATGTATTGAAACTCTGTGTCGTCTGCACAGCTATGGTAAGATATGTTGTTGTTTTTCATGATTTAAGCCAGTGGAAGCATGTAGATGTTAAACAGAAGAGGCCCCAGAATGGATCCTTGGGGAACACCACATGTAATTTTTGCCCGCTTAGATGTGACCTTTAGACACAAAGTAGTTCCTGTCCTTCAAGTAGGATTCAAACCATTTTAATACCATGCCAGATAGTCCTGCCTAGTTTTCCAGACGGTCTAGTAATATGCTGTGATCAGGCTGTGGAGATGGGAGTGGGGCAGGGTGTGAATTTGGTCCCAGCAGTGACTAGCTGTTTCATGTGGTCAGTGAGCTCCAAGTGAGGGGAGGAGGGGGAAAGGGTAGATGTAGAGAATGTGGACCTGGGCGGGGTTTGGGGTGGAGAGGTCAGCAAGTTTGCCGGCTAGGCAGGAGTTGGGGCTGAAAAATGAAGCCCAACTTTACAGAAGAAATAAACATGTTTACAGCCTGGTACAATTTTTATGTCTTTTTTTATATAAGTCACACATTTATATTATATTAAAGCTTTTAGAAAGTTCTGCATGATTAAGGGCATAGCTGTTTGAGTGATAGGTAGGAGCTGTCACAGACGAGCATAGACTGGAGACTTCATCTGGCCCGCCTCAGCTCCACCCCCAATCCACCTCTTTACCCATTTTTGGATTAGCCTGGAGGTAGGTGGATTCAGGCACTGCCAAGATGGCAACAGCTGGAGCCACCCACATTGGACTTCACAATGGCTCTACGGAAACCAATGGTGACATCATGGAAACTGCATCCAGTCTTTTGCACAAAAAAACATGAACATGTTCAATGGACAGCTCTCTTTTAGTGGGTAATGGGTTTACAACATTGTTTGTAAATATTACGGAGGCTGTATTTTGCCCAGAACCTTAGTTTAATTCCATAGAGTTGTAACACGCTGTGAAGTCATGAGTCATGCGTTTCCCCTGCCTCGTCTATATTAAGATCATCATTTCATCTTGCATGACTCTCATCATATGCTGCACATCTGCTGCATCGCTCTGCGCTCACTTTCATATGCATGTAACCATAGTACCTGAATCTTTCATCTGTGTTCCATCTTGGTCTATTTGCTTTCATTTCATACTAATTCCCTGTGACAACTTGTGTTTTTAACATCTTGTGCATGTTTCTGTTTATTTCAGAGCATCTCAACATTTTTAAAGTCATACATAACCCCAGGCTATTGCTCTGAAAAGCTCCAGATTTACTTAAAAGCAATAGCTCGTAGCACCAACAACAGCTGTCATACTAGACTTTTAGACTGGAGTGTGTGTATGGGCATACATGTGCTTAAATATTGAATATGCAAATATGACCTTTGAGGCATTCAAGAGGACAATGTGGTAAAAGAATTCAGTGTGAGTATGCAGCTTTGTTTGTTTTGCCGAAAGGCTTTTAATTTAGTTTATTTCCGAGTTTCTTGTGCATCTTGGATGATGATGATGATGATGATGATGTGAGCGCATAACATACTATAAATAGACACACACACACACACACACAAACACACACACACACACAATCACACACATGTACACAAACACACAAAGTCCACAGAGCCCCCTGAAGCTAACATCTGCATGGGTTAGAGACCCCACAGAGAGGAGAGAGGACCCAGCATGTGCCAGGTCAAAGGTCATCCGATGTTTAAGAATGCCATGGACTTCAAGTGCATTTTCTTGTTCTTGTGGCTTATTAAATCAGACAATTTGACTAAGAGCATGTTTGTATTTACAGAAGGAAGCTTGATGTGTGGGTCAAGTCAGGTTAAGTCAAGTTTATGTAGCCTACAAAGTGTCTCAGTGGGCTCCACTCCGAAACTCATCACACACACACACATCCAAAAATGTGTAATTGGGGTTAAAAGTGTGGGTATGTGGTCTGAGGGAGGCAACCCTGTCTCCTAGAAAATACATGTTTATTAATCTACAAAGGGTTGGGGTTCAACAGCACTTAGTATCAGCATTAAGCATAGAAACGTTGATTACCACAGTTGCATTCGTTATTGGTTTACATTTACATTCATTCATTCATTCATCTTCAACCGCTTGGCCCTGTCGGGGTCGCGGGGGGGCTGGAGCCGATCCCAGCTGACATCGGGCGTGAGGCGAGGTACACCCTGGACAGGACGCCAGTTTATCGCAGGGCACATAGAGACGAACAGAGACAGACAACCATTCACACCTACGGGCAATTTATTTTTTTATATAACTCACACATTTATATTATATTAAAGCTTGACATAAGCGGCCACAATGCTATGCATGCTCCCGTTACGCTCTTCTTCGTGGGTTTTTTGAATCCTCTTGGCAACAGCTCGCTAAGCTCCACTCTGTTTGTTCGTTTCTGTCTGGTTAAATCCGTGGTTAATCACCACATCAACGTCTCTTTCTACTCTGAAAAAAGAAAGGTTGACATAGAAAACTTCACCAGAGAATGGACAGAGAAGTTTTTGTTTCTGTCTCTGTTAAGCCTGAGTTTACTCTGCAGCCATATCTGAGTGGAAAGAGGATAAGTTGATAAAAATCATGCTACTCTACATTTATGTTACGTTCATTTTTGTCAGTCCAGTTTTTGATGAATAAACTAATGTTTCATATAAGCCTGGTAAAGTAACTAGTTACTGAAGTAATCAGATAAATGCAGTGCAGTAAAAAGTAGAATATTTCCACTGATTTATAATGAAGCAGAAGTATAAAGTAGCATGCAAATAAAATACTCAGTAAAGGAGAAGAACCTCAAACTTGTACTTTAGTCCAATAATTGAGTGAAAACCACTGGTTCACAGGTTTGTTCATTTAACAAAGTTTGTTTTTTTGACTAACTTGTTGCACTTTGAGGTCTATGACTACTATTTACACTGATAAAATAAAGACAATATACTGTATGTACTCCTATGTCACTGCATTGTTTTACAATATCCATTAATGTGATGCTCATATTTTTCCAGCCCCTCATTTTGGATCATTTTCATCAACCGGCCTCAATTCAAAATTAATTGAATAACCCTGATGTAGCCTTTATTCAGTCAATTCCGTGATTGCTGTTTGTGCGTATTTTAGTGAAAGAAATCCTATTTTCCTAATTTTTGGGGAAATTTGATAATGTATAAGTGTTTATATTCTTACCTAGAAGGCAAACAATTGTTTACCTTTTTGCCAACTAAATATGTAAACGCGTAAATGCAGCAATGTGTCTCCTACTGTTTTAAAATCTCACTTCACTTTCATTTAAGATTGTTACAGTTATCCCTAAGCAAGCTGCCTTATTATTTCAGTTTTTGCATGATTGCATGACATTTCCTTAAGAATATCTGAATTTTTTTTTTTTAATTATTAGGCTACAGATCTGATACATGGTATTTTTAGAATCTAAAAGAAATAGAAAAAAACAACCGAACCAAAAAACCGTGACCCCAAAACCGTGATATAACATTCAGTCTTTTGCCGTTTTAGTTTGGATGTAAAATCTCGGGTGTCGAAGTCCAAACTTTAAGCCTTTATAATCTGTCATCTGCTAAAAATCAGAACCCACAGAAACTTTGCACACTTTGTGTTCCCCTTACTTTTGTTTGCCTGGGGCACAATCGCCACTCTCTAATCTTTTGTACATCTTTTGTGCAAGCAGTACCATCCACATTCACAGTTGTCTTTAAAGTGCATCTTTGTATTTGTTACTTTGTTTGTCGTAAAGAGCTTGCTGGGAGACGTGTGTGAATTTACAAGATGCCATTTTGGATGATGACGTTCAAGTTCTAAAGGCTTTTGGCAGATTCTAAAAATCGCAGAACATCAAACCTGTTCCGAAGAATTTGAAAAAAAGAAAGGATTTGTAGTCTGTGTGTAAATGTGATTGACACAGCCTGAGGTCATATTTATTTTTACACTAAATGGGTGACAATTTCGAACGAAAGCTTAGGATTTGGTGTGCAAAGGTCTGTCAGGCTGAAAGGCGATCTCACTATACATAGTTTCAGCTCCAAATCAATATGTTGCAGGAGGAAATGGGAACATCTTCAATCAATCATGACCTTTCCTCCATATTCATCTGTCTCACAGTGAGTGTGAAGGTCTGGTATATAACATCAGTTTCACAAGGACAGATGTGTTTAAGAATTGGTTATATATATTTCATGATAACATTTTGTCAAGTTCCAGGAGCAAAGATTAGCTAGACAGGTGTTTTTCTCTGTAACACAAATATTTTTCTTCCATTTAGCTACTGATGGATAAATGTTCAGTTTCCTCACAACCAGGAGCCTCAGATATACACTTACTGAACAACTTTGTTTTTGTTTCAAGGCAACCTAACAGAAAGCTTTTGGCTATGCTGCTGCCTTGTGCTGGCGGCAATGCCTTTATTTAAACGTGTGATAACATAACTGGCAAAATTGAGGTCAAATGTTTTGGATGTGGCTCCACATTTAGTAAGAACGTGTTCAGCTAAAAAGGCAGGGCTTTCTTTGTGTTTATCCTGCAGATTGTGGCTCCTTTATTTAATTTTTACACTCTAGATTGTTATTATGGTCAGGCAATTTACAAATCAAGTAAAACATGTTAAGATCACAGCTTCACTATCAATGAATACTATCTCCCACTATGTTTTTGTTTTGGTGCAGGATTGAAACATTGATTGGAGTGCAGAAACTGTTGACATCATTATGTAATGTTTGTGTCCTTCAGGCTTTCTGACAAATCATCATGCATGCAACCGTACCAACATTGACACAGTTCAATTAGCCCACTCACGTAGAATGGAATTATTATGTGAATATTCAGAGCCGGCCTGAGGGCCCTGCAGCCACCTGGGATTTAGGTTATATATACATAAAATACTTTACCTTTCACTGTATTATTGTGTTTCATTGAATGTTTGGAATGATTACTCTTTTGCAAATTTACAATATAACATTATTTTAACAGTAACGTGGTTAAGTGGCATCGAGCATCTAGTCTGGCCTTTTTTAATCTTTAAGTTTGCATTCAAACTGATACTTTTTTTTTTTACCTTGCCTCATTTTAAAACAAACATGAATCAAAAACACACTTAGCCTCACACATTGCCTGGCTCAGTTATTTAAATAAACTGAGCCAGTTTATTTAAATACTGTATCAGTTCATTGATTCAAACTTAATTTCATTTATTCAGTGTCTGTAGCAATTGCCTTTATATTGAACACATTTGCAACACAATTTGCGCACAATATCAACATTCATCACCAACACAGGAAGTAGTGTGCCTTTTCTGCAGCAAAGTAGAGAGTAAGTAACTTGAATACGCAGGTTTATGTTTCAGCACAGACTTGCAGTTAAACCTCACTTTTAAAAAACCTTAACCACAATCATTCTCCAACCTTAAAACTGGAGTGTGGAACTTTTTTATAGGTTCTTGCCAAAGTAGTTCACACAGTGCTAATTAAGCCTATCATCACCAAAGAAAGCTCTCTATATTTCTCAGTGTACCAGAGTTGTGGTGTATGTGGCAACATTCCCTCGCATGGCGCAACGGAGTGATGTGTTGGAGCCGTCAACTAGCCAGAGCTAAAAGGGGTAAGAAGTGAGGAGAGACCAGTTTCCAGTTTTATAAACTTAACTGTACCGTAAAAGAGTTTATTTGCAATAACCACAATCTCTCCATAACTTTAACCAAACTGTAGCTACAACATTATTGTATGGTATTGTAGAACAAAATCATTTTACAGACCTGTCCAATTTCCATGTTTTTTTCTTGCAATTTCATCCATGACCATTAGCTTCCCCTAAACAATCAAGAGGTCCTAGTTGCCTAAACCTTACCACAGTTTAACCACAGAAAACAATTATATGCATCAGCTTTAGAACGGTTTTAGAACAGTCATTTAGGTTGGACAACTTAAAAAGCTAGACTGCTAGTATGAGTATGATATGCAGAATAAAACTCTCTCTGTCTTTCTCTCTCTCTCTCTCTCTCTCTCTCTCTCTCTCTCTCTCTCTCTCTCCCCCTCTCTCTCTCTCTCTCTCTTTCTCTCTCTCTCTCCTTTGCTCATCATTTATGTCTGTGTCTTTCACAAACATACACTCAAGCTTGATGTCTGATCTTGGATCTTTCCTTATATCTCTGTTTCTAGCTTCTTCTCTGCATCATAAGACATATAAACACAATTTCACAGAGAACAACAAGAGAGAAGTTGTAAGAAATCAAGAGGGAAGCTGGGGAAGGAGGGGTGAATAGAGATGTACAGTATATAGAAGTATGCAAATTCACTGAAGCAAAACATGAGGAACAGCAGGTTAGGAAGAAAACAAGGGAGGGAGAGTGTGTGTGTGTGTGTGAGAGAGAGAGAGAGAGAGAGAGAGAGAGAGTGAGAGAGAGAGAGGAGTGTTATGAGAATAAGGGAGAAAAACAAAAAGGTGAGAGGCATTGGACATAATTGGAGGCTGCAGGGAAACAGGGAGAGGAAGTAAAAACAAGAAAGACTATGTATATTATGTATAATGTCTACTTTCAGATAAACCACACTGTAAAGACATATTATGTTTCTATTTCACACATTTGTATGTCCAAATTAAAGCTGGGTCACGCCGTTTAGTTTTGGCATCATTGGGTAAAAAATCCATAATCCTTCTCTTGGGTCTGATTTCAGGCTTTGGCCAATCACAGTCACTACAGAGACAGAGTGTTCCTATAAGCTGTTGTACAAATGCCAATGTGTGTCAGCATCCCTTCAGGTGGTGAAAGGCTGATTCAATGGCAGAAAAATCCTACGGAAACATTTCCAGCGTTGAAAACGACTGCCAACACTCAAAGCAACCCACAAAAAAGAAGATGGACCTATGACTCCATCATGAGATGACAATAAAAGTAAAGAAAATAATAAAACATGTCAATATCAGTGAAGCGTTGCAGAAATGGAGAGGAAATGTTGCTAACCGTAGTGAAAGGCTCACAACTAAGACTCACAGCTATGGTTAACAGAAGGCTCAAGTTCAAATGATGTGTGTCTATATATGTGTGTTATTTTGGGGGTCTTCTAAGGCCATGACATACCTAACACTGTGATAGCAGATGGTTCTTCAGTGTCATGTCCCACAGATGGGGAAATATCTTAGTTTGCAGTGACCCAAAAAGAGATGACAACATTTAAGGTCGTAGCTGCTTTCTATCCTGTGTGTGTTTTCCTGTGCTTTCACGCCGCTATAGACTTTAACCGGGCCATATTAGGCTGCATCAACTGACTTTGTACTACTCACACACTTAAGAGTGACAATGGGTCAAAAAAATGTTAGTTTTCTGCCATTTTCTCTTTCTCTTCACTCAGTCACATCCGTCTTTTCTCCCCTCCTTCTATCAACAGTGTCCCAGTGTGTTTTTGCGCTTGGGTGTGGACCCCACTATCAGTCTAACATCGAGGATTTCTGCCTGGCCAAATTCCAACTGGACATGCAAGAGCTGGATCAGAGACACTGGTGTAGCTGGGAGGACACAGTCGAGTGAGTAGGATGAACACATAGTGAGAGAGACACACACACACACACACACATCCAGATCCCAATGCAAACAGTTGGACATTCAATAAAAACAACAGCATAATCAGCTTACCATATTAAATGTGCATGAGGAATTGAATCAGCAGATTAATTCTATTTGTTAGTTTTAATTCAGTAAAAGCATTAAACGCCTAAATGCGATCGATATGTCCCCTAAAAGCAAATAGCACAATGATTTCCACATAGCACAAATATTGCCTTCATTCATCATCTTTGGTTCATTGTAAGTAAACAACATGGATGTCAACTCCTGTGGGGAAAAAAAGCAGTAGATTTTGTTTGTTTCTGGCTGGAGGTCTATACAATCATCCAACACTTTGGTCACCTTCCAGCAGCTGATTAGATACTGGGTGAGAGGCAACAGAGAAAGAGCTTGAGTGGAAAAAATGAAGAGGGATGAGAGGGATACGCAGAGATAGTGTAGAAAAACAAATGCTGTATGCCTTTGGCTTAAACAGGGATCTTTTGTATACAATTTTCTCTGCACTCAATGCAAAACATGTCTGGCGTCACAGGTTTTCACAGTTGCTTATAGGATTTGAGCGCCAGTTATCAGCATAATTTTGTACAATTAATTAATTACATATATTATACCCCCACCCCCCACTTGACTGTCAATTTAAAATTGTCCATCAAACTGTTTTGTATTCAAACATTAAAACCCCTTTCCTGAATTACCTGGCTATAATATCATACTGCCTCCCTGAGGGCCCTCGGAAAGCTCATAACTATCAGAAGCCTTAGAAGAGGAACCCAATTAAGCAAGTTTCCAATAGGCCTGACCTTTGACTGGCTGTTCTAGTCTCACAAGCAGCATTGTCTCTGTTCTCATGGAAGTACAAACTGTTGCTTGGGCCAGAGCCAACTATGTCATAGTAGGTTTGGAAAAACCAAGCTGCAAGGTTAATTTAGGTAAAGGAACAGTTGGCCTTTGTTGACCTACGTTAGGCTTTTACTGTAATAGTCATTCAGGCAGTACATTGCACTAAGAAGTATGTTATTGCTCTAAGTGGATAAAATCATCCCTCAAACACAGCCCCATTTATGTTTGGATAAATAATAAATTGAGAGTGCTATAGAGCTCTATTTTGGGGCATGTGTTAGTCAGTGTCCATCTATGTGGATATCCTGATATATGCAGATGACACAGTCACATATGCTCAAGTGACAGGTACTGAACAAGTAGTTTTGTATAATTTATGTGAATGTACAAAAAATACAACAATATGGCATTGAGGTTTAGAGTTAAAGTTGTAGTCCGTACGATTTTCATCTCATTAATTGTCTGTTTAGTTACTATCTGTCAAAGATCTAGTCAAAAGATTGATCAGATAACCCACTTAGCGCTTGTATTTGCTGAGAAGTACGATCTGTGTGTTTGTGGCGACATTCTCTCACTAAAATCAAATGCGGTGCAGAGTTAGTAGCGCTTTTCACATCAGTCAGTAGCAGTTTGTTTGCTCTGGTGGAGCTCATCACTGGTGATTATGCTGCGTTTTAATAAACTTGGACCTCTGGAAGTTCCAACTTCAACGAGTAAAAATGCAAGTTGGAATTTCGAATCAGACTCGCTCTTTTGTGTCTGACCAGGGCAGGTCCATCTCATTACTGGTAACTCATAATTGCAGATCAACAGACAGGTTCATCTTCAAGTCAAAACAAAAGAAACAAAAAACAAAATGAACTGAAGAAGGGCATAAAACAAAGCGACCACAGAAAAAAACAGAGTAACAATTGGGGGTGCCTTGCCAAGATAGAGGGCATTGAAAGCACAAAAGGAGCTGAGGGTAGATATCGATGTGGCTCTAATTTTCTTCAACAGGTAGGTATAGCTTATGTTTTGTTTTTTTGTAAATATAAACTTTACTTAAGCTGTCTATCTTTTTAGGTTAATTGCAGATTGTCTGTTTCTTTATCACCTGTATGTGGAGAATGTGAAAGCGTGACGCTGTTTGGTTTTGAAAGGAACTCTGGGAGATGAGGTCCGAGGGGTGTGCCTGCAATTGAATCTTACTGCCAAGGTGACCACCAGAAAAAAACGTAACTTATTTCTAATGCATTACAACTTGAAATGATTTACTTTTTTTTACAGTAGTGTTTGGTAACACAGAAATTAAACATGCATTTACTCATTCTCATTTTTTTCACATTCCAACAATATCATTACAACAAAGTCTGAAACGTGGGCAGTCACACAATCAGACCAACCGTTTATCCATATTACACTGAAACTGAAAAGACGGCAGCTAGAGATTCAGTCTCTTATTACAGTAAAAGTACACACACAACTGTGGCAAGTATAGTTCAGTTAGAGCTACTTTCCCCAAGCCACTGACCATTTATAGCAGATGGTGAGAGAGATCTCAAAGAATGCAGACAGCAATGAGCAACAGGGAATCTGCAGGGAGAACTAATGCCCCTGTTACTAAACATACTCAAACATAACATCTTAACTACATCAACAATACCAAAAGCTCATATGGAGCAGAATGGGTAGTGGAAGGAGCCAGCTTTAGCAGAGTAAAGTGAGAAGTGTCAGGTAATGATGAGCCGCGCTGCACACCTGCATGAATATGATTGGATGTGACTTGTCAGCTGATAGCCACAATTCTGTGTGGGTCATCACTGTGAAGCATGAAAACATGTTGATGGTGTCTATATGTCTCCGTGAGTGTGTGTTGTATTCAGGGCCTTCCTACCTCTCTTCCTCATCTCTCTCTTCAGCTGTCACTCATCACTGTCACATCAGCCTGACTTTATACCATGCTCCCAACATATAACACACTCAGCATTGTGCTGTGCAGTAGCTCAACTGTCTTTCACTCTGCCTTGGTCCTAATCTCTTCGTCTCTGCATGAAATCTATCCCATTCTCTCTCACTGAAGCAGAAACCATGAGTAGAATGATAAATTATGCTCCTATAATCACGGCTCTTACCATTTTTAATACCCTTTTACATTTTTCACAGACTTATGATTCCTAAAATAAATGTCTAGTATGTGCCATGACAGTCCCATCTGTTCTGTTGAATTGTTGTCAATGTAGCAAACATTATTAAGTGCATGTGTGTATTCTTCTCAAATCCCAGAATACACCTAATCAAATTACTTAACAAGCTTTCAAACACTCAATAAGCCTTTGCATGACTGTCTTTGTTTCTACATTAAAACTGCTCCGCTGTGTGCATTACAGCTGTAGTTATAATAGCAGTGTCTCACAGATGCTAATGCTAAGATATTGCATGTGTATCTGTCCCCTTGCAAATTAATAACTGGCATACTTCCCCAGCCCCACAAGCAGACATTGCAGAGTGTCTCATGGTATTTGTATTTGTTCTCCTGTAACTATATCGTTTCAGCATCGACATTACGATGTGCGCAGTAGTCACAAATCGCAGGATGTGCGATATAAAATGAACTCAAACACGTCATACTACAACTTTATTGCTGTTTGATACAAAAGGACACAGTTCTCATTCCCCATGATTAGTCAAGTGTTTCCCGACAGTCTAGGTAACATCAGGTCCATCACATTTTCATAAAATATTTTTACACATCTCAACGGGTGCCTGCGGTCTGACAGCGCGCCCTGCAGAGAGCTTGCCACTTCCCGGGCCATGCTGGAACCTCTTCCTTCAGGTGCGAGTGTCTGCAGTGATCCAGCGTTGTAAAATACACAGTCTCGTTCATCATGCTTTATTGGAAAATTCACTTGTTACAGCAGCTTAAGATTGAAAAGGGCAAAAGAATAATAGTCATTGAAAGTAAATGAGTGATGAATTAAAATTAAACCAAAAAAGATCAAGACAAAAATACAGATATGTCCATGATGGACAATTACACTGGCACAGGATACAAATATCTATGTATACACTGTACATGTATTTATGATTAGAGCACAAAGTGCTTCATAGATGTAGCCTCTTAACTCTGCTCCCAAAGGACACCGGATTGATGAATTTAACTTAAAAATGTACAAAATTATCTTTAGGGAGCCCCCTAGAGGTTGAAAATTACTGTAGGCTATTTGTTTTATATTGCAATATATATCACAAGGGTAAAAAGATTGCAATGTCAGTTTTTTCCAAAATCATGCAGCTGTAGTGTCCACATCAGATCTCAGCATGCAATGAGAAAAGGGCAGAGAACTGCCCTTTACAGGTCACCACACCATTACCAAGTCAATACAAGGATTCGTTCCCATTCAGATGCAATTGTGCATTAGACTGTGGGAGGAAAAAGGAGCATGCAGAACAACACGATCAAGAAATGAATATGAGCCTATCTAACTTGCATGTGACAGTGTTAATCACGCAGCCACTGCAAAGCTCATCAGCAGAAAGTCACTCCTGTCTTTTGAGCTATTAATCTAAAAAGGATATTTGAGATGCAAACAAACAAATGTCCTGCTGGCAGCTATTAAAATCAGTAAGTAATAGTAGTTAAAACTTCTCCCAGGACTTGACATGGTCACACCATCTCAGCAGCCTGGTAAAGAAGGCCAACCAGCATCTTTACCATCTCAGACGGCTGGGAACTTCAAGCTCCCCTTCAGGGTGCTTAAGAACTTATACACCCATACTGTGGAGAGCAACGTGAGTGGGAGCATGATCACCTGGATGGGGAACACCACCAAAAATAATCAACTGGCTCTGAGGAGAGTTGTTCACTCAGCTGAGCAGACCATCAAAACCATCAAAACCACCCTTCCCCACCTGCAGGACATTTACACTAAGCGCTGCAGGACAGGAGCCAGGAGGATTATCAAGCACCACACTCACCACCACAACAGAGTGATGTCCCTGCCTCCCCCGCGGAAATGGAACCGGTTGCTCAGGGCTGACACAGAGAGAATGAGGAGGGACTGAACGGGATGCAACATGCTGCCATCGAAGGTGTTCAATGGCATTGGTCACTTTACTTGTAAAAGCATTACTTGTTTATGTGGTATATTTATGGGGTATGTGTTTTATGTGGGTTATGTGTTAGTAGGGCACCATGCACAACTGGATAGTAACTTGAGCATTTCCCTTCTGGTTTTACCTGTCCAATAATCTGAAATTAATTGAATTGAATATTTATATTTAATGTTTAATTTAATTTAATGTTTCAACTATTAATATTAGATTGAATTTAATGTTTCAAGTATTAATACTTGTTCTCTAATTTTGACATCGGATGTATATTTAAACCTGTGCTTTTCCTATTTTGACATGTCAAAATGTGAACAGATGATAAAAAGACAAAAGGCTATAATAAGAAAATGTTTTACCTGCCTTCACAATACCTCAAGTCGTTAGATGATGTGACAGTTCCTTTTTGCTACCAACATTACAGACACCAATATTGTATATGGGTGAACTTTGAGATGCCTGTTTATAAAACATCCTACAGGTCCATTCCATAACATTCTTCATAACTGAGAGACCCTGTCTCCTAAATATTTAATTCCCGTACAACTTAAATGCATTCTCACTTATGTTCTGAGGGACATGTATTTTGTCCTGGATGATGTTTTTTTTTTTTTTTTAAACGTATCACAAATTACTTTGGATAAAATACATAGGAAGGCAGATGGGCTGGATGACTTTCACCCAGGACACTGGTGATCATGTGAAACCTAAAGACAACGTTGACTTATTTTAACTTACGTAAACTTACATAACATCACGTATGTAACGTATGTAACAAATACACTTATTTTAAGCCAAACCGGAATCTTTGCTTAAACCTTACAAAGTAGATTTGTTTCAATTCACAACATGAACCACGTGTTTAAATCTGCAACTGTTTCACAACCTGGGGGTTTAATCCGGGAGAACACATGTTTCCTCTGAAATGTAAATGAGAATGTAGTTTGTCTGTATAGTAATGTACTTTTAGAAGACAGGGTTTCCACACCGGTTTTCTTGCAAGTTGGATCGCCATAACTACAAATCTTGAATATTTTACATTGATGCTGACAATATTTAAATGATGTTTGCTTTAATTTCGTATTTCGTGATCTTTTAGAAGACTCTTGAAACATGCTCGAGTTGTGTGCTCCATTACAGGACGCATCATGTGTGCATATGTTTTTGCTGATTTTGCTGTTCAATTGTTGTATGCTAATGCATTTAAGTGCAGATCGATTTGAAAGGTCTGAGCTGAATTTGCATATTTAGATTCTGCTGTTTGCTGTGGTCACATACGGTACACAGCTCAATCCAGTTCAATAGTCTATCAAGCAATCTATATTTTATGGAAATATATGGAAATAAAGGGTTTTCCTGGAAGAAAGGGAAAATGCACTCAGACAAGTGAAATGAAAAAGACAGCAAGATTTATAAAATGTCATATGGTTTAGAACATTAAAGGTGTCGAAAAGCATCAATATATTTAGGTATTTCACCCCAGATTAATGCTGCTTAAGTTTAGTTTCAGATCACAGTTCTGTTCACACTAAACCCCATTTTTCTTTCAGAAAGAAGCTCTTGGTGAGATGTTGGTGGCTCATTTTCAGCGCTAAAACAAAGCCGAAAAAGAAAAGAAGTGCTAAAGGATGTTGTTGTTGACACACATGTTCACAAAGGTGCAAGAACCGCTTTGGCCTTTGTTGTGAATGTGACACATATAGTAAAGTTCCTACAGGAAACCCATCCCCCCGGGGTTTTCACTCAACCTGTGTCTCTCATTGGCTGTAGCTCCACAACAGGTCCATATACGTGTCTCTGAGGCACGCAAGCTAGCTTGTGTCTTTGAACAGTTCACAAAGCGCTCGAGAACCTATTTGCAAGTCCAAAGCCATTGTTCATTTCCCCATACTTTTATCTGAGAGCTCCAAAAACTAACATTGATTTGACAATCTGAGCTAAAGTTATCAATAACAGACAGTTGCTTACATGCAATTTGCATGACTCAGAATCACAGGCTGCCAGGTTAGACCCAATGCATACAAAGTCATGTTCAAACAATTACGGCTGGATAAACAGCTCAATAAAGCAATATACAATGTACCTTCAATCAGTCACATCACCTCTTTTGAAAGTCTTTTTTATAAAACGTGTCATTCTACCCTGACAGAGGGCTAAAACAGAAGGCAATTTCACTTCGTTATTGACAGCATACAAGACATAACACATGTATATATACATGCAAAAGTGTAGCTGGGAAAGGGAAAAACTCAATAGTGCATTTTTAATATTCTCAAAACTGCCTCTGGCTACCGGACATGCCTTGGGCAAAGTGATCTTTATTTGTAAGTTGTCAAACTATTCTGATACTGGCTCTGTTGGGAAAAACGTGGGGTTTGTATGATAATTCTAAGAAGAACGCTGTTGCAGTTTATGATTCAGTGTGCTAGCACTCAGGTATGTACAAGACACTTAGCAGATGGAAAATATGACAAGACTGCTAATGCAGATGGAAAGACTAAGACATCCAGCTGGAGACAGAAATGATAACATGTCACGATCTACCTTCAATTTGATCTTTTTCCAGCATGTTGCTTTAAAAATTAAATCTCTTAGGGTCCGCATTTGTCTCCAGATGACAGAAATAAAAAGATGGATACATAATAAATTAAAATGTAATCATAGGCCACAGACATGCACTGCAAACCTTACATTTTCTAAACATTACCCAGGTAAGCTGTATGTGAGAACGCAAATATCCGAATCAGTTGGGTCAGACATCAAAGGGACTTTACCCGGTCAGTCTGTTTAATATCCCATGTGTGAATAGAGCTGCTCATTATCCAATGTACTCATGGCGAGCGAATGGGCGTGTTGATGCTATTCCTATTATGCAATGACGAGATTCGGAAACTTCCATACAATCAGAATCACAGACAGCCAACAGTTCATCACAGTCTTACCCATAAATCGTTTTCCGTCTCTTTTTTTCACATTCCATCTTTTACTTACATCATGCTTATTTCTCATTCAGCCATTAAATCTCTCACTAAAGTTTTATAGCTTTTGGTTCCCTTGAGACACTATGCGAGGTCAGAGTACCACAGACTCCTCAATAATACACATGCCACCTCGGTCACTGCCTACGTCAGGAATATGTGCAGAGATTTAGTCTGTCTTTGTAAAGCTAATGGTTTGTAAAGGCTCTTTTGGACCAAAGAAGATGTATGCACTGCAGTTATTTCATGTGAAAGAATCAGTGAGCTAAAGAAAAAAAAGGAGAAGATAGACTCATTATAAAACAGCTGCAGAGAAAAATAGAGAATGATAAAGGATTTGCTACTCAGCTGTCATGTCCAATGTGTCAATGGCATCTCTGAACAAAGAAAGTAACAGTTTAATTGTTTCAAGCCGATGGGCACAACTCATTATTAAATGTCAGAAATGTAGATGTTTTCAGCAACCATTGTAACAGAAAATGCCTTCTGGCAATAACTGGGGCGACAATCTGTTTTAAATCCTATGACCACAGTGATTACAAAATCCGACTTAATTGTGGTTGTTCACCCTCAGAAGTTTACCCTTCTGCTAAGAATATTAGCAGAACATCAAATTAAAGCTATGATCTACCATTTGCAATATTGCTAATTGTTATTTACATTGTTTATACGGCCATTATGGTCCTGTAGTTCGATCCTTTATAGAAATTGACCAATGCTATCCATCTGTCACGGAAGGCTCCCATTGGCTTGTACCCTCCATCAAATCCTCTCGTCTCCCCTGCTGCTCAGCATCCAGCCTCATCCCCTCATCCCCTCTCTGTAAACTCTGAGCGGCTAGTGATTAGCTCAGCAGCTCAGGGCTTCTATTACCATGGAGAAGGAAAGGATCGATACCAGCAAGTGGCCTCTTCTTGCCCCAACAGCGAAGGTTCGAAGAAAATGTATGTCGATGAGGAAAAGGCAGAAACCAAGAGGAAATGTGACCTACATAGGAACCAAAGACGAGTCAACATCGGGGATTCCTTTGAGCGGTGGAGAAGGCTATTTTTAGCCGGCCAGCCTCTCTTCTTCTGCCATAAGGGGCGTGTCGTTAGGAGGTGAGAGAGGGTCACACGAGCTTGGAGGGAGGGATCGTGGAACACTGAGGGGAGGGGTTTGGTCGGGAGGGGGCAGGATGCTTTTTTTTTTAAAATCTGTCTCAGGATACTTCCGATCGAAAATTACCTTTTTTCTCTTTCTTTTTTAAAAAGATTTACGAAACCAGTAAAACCGGCTAAAAACGCTGTAGTACACATGCCAGGCCTGGATGTGGTGCTGTAACTGCCACAGAGATACCAACAACGGAGAAGAAGAGATGGGGAGACGCTGCGTGCAATACAAACATCGACGAGTTTCTTTCTAAATCTGGCTACTTCCCAAATCCTCATCCATCCTAAAGAGAAATCTAGCGACTGTTTCAGGTGTTATTTAAGACTTTTGTGGGGTTTTGGAGACACTGATGCATGAATCACTGCAGTCATTGCCCTCACTGTTTTTTGGACCTGGAACTCAACTTGAGAGACTCACATGCAATTTAGAGGCTTTTCAGAGAGATAGACCCGCCTCATTCCGGATCCCAGGTTGGGTTTCAGTTGGAGACTGGTGCTCAGGAAGGGAGTGACAGGGTCGAGGAAATGGGGAGCGCCAACAGTGTGTATGTGTGTGTGTGTGTGTGTGTTTGTCTGTGTGTGTATGTGTGTGTGTGTGTGGGGGGGGGGGGGGGGTACAACAACACTTATCTGCATCAAAAAGTTCAGCCGCCTTTCATCTTGTTCTTAAAACTTTAACATTAACATCTCGAGATAATCTGCTGTGTAGGCTATAAATATGTATGGGGTCTATTAAGTAGCCTATGCTTAGTCAATCCATCTCCCAACCCTGTAGGCTGTATCCATTCATCCACTGTGTCTTATGCATAGTTCATAACCATGGTAAAAACAACTTCAGCTTTACTGAGTAAACAAACCATTTAGGCCCAAATTCTCCAAGAAGATATTTTCCAAAAGTATTTTTCTTCTGATTATTAATCCCTGTCTGTATCTTAGTTACATGCTGATAACAAGTCGTTATTTTCTCATTTGTAAAGTATGAAGTACTATGCCCCTTTCACATAATGCAAAAGAGCTATATAATGTTTTTGGTGACCTTGTAAACAAAGTCAATCTTAAAAGTCTGTTTATTTTCAGCCCCTGGGGTCACATTAATGCAGGATTAGAACACAGCAGATTTTGCCCAATAAAACCAACAATGTTTTTGATTAATCTTAATTAAGGTCTAATCCTCTCCCTTTGCCCTGGTCTCTGTTTTTCACACCACAGGCTCTTAGTTTAAAAATAGCTCTGTTCCTTAGTTTTACAAGGGCTTTTTTTGCATGATTGTTTGAGGGTATTTCGGTCAGTCAGTCATGCATGCCTGTCAGCCGTCTGTAATAATTAAAAAACCCTTTTGTCAGTAAGCCCACATCGGGGTTACGTGCGAACCCAGGCCAGAGAAATCCAGTGAGCTCAGCAGTGTGGAAAGCTAATTGAAGTTCCCTTTCTGTGGAGCTTTCTGTGATTTAACAGCTGATTAGTTGGTGATTAGAAATGGTTTGCCGTATGTTTTTACAGCTATAATGACTGGATAACATCCAGAATTGCCTGGATTGCCGCGCGGCTGCAGCTGTTACGCAACACATCCTTCATAGCTTTCGGACAATGATTTGAATATTTGCCTCGGTTAGGGAGGTTTTCCGTTTGTATTAGAGTTTGATGAAAGTGGTCAAACTGGCTGACATGAATTTCCTTCCATTCATGTTTGTCTTCAGATGCTAGAAAGGAGAAACCTCTGCATTGATCTTGTTCCTAAGGAACAAACATAGAATCTCCCTTTCTCTTCCTTTGTTGCTGTGAAAAGACCAATTATTTATAAAGTCCCCACTGCTGTTACTTGCTTTTAGTAAATTGGTATTCACACACAGCACTGTCTTTGAAAACACTTCAAATTAGATTTAGAACTGAGTATATATGGGGCTCTTTAAAAGAAGAAACAAAACAAAAAGGGTTTCCCTGCTCCAATTGAGCCGTCTCCTTGTTCTGAGCCGTCTCCTTGTTCTGAGCCTTTGCGTCAATACTGCAAACAATCACTTTGACGTCTCATCGGTCTCGCTGGGTTTCCATAGGGGCAGAAGAGGAATTAAGAATGAGTTTTCTTCCCCTGTTTGTGTACTATTACCATTGCACCACACATAAGTTTTAAGGCAGTTCCACTGCAGTGTTTTTTTATTTTAAACGTCTTGTTCCCTTTCTACAGTCAGAGAAACTTAGATTCATTCATTGTAGACTTTTATAGACTTTTTAATTATGATTAAATGTATGTTTTGATGTGACTGTGTGTTATTATATGTTCAGAAAAAGATTAAACTAAAAATAAAAATAAACTGTTCAAAAAAGTGCCCATGATACAAGAAAAAACATTGACAAAATATTACCATGCTTTCTGTATTTTCTGTGGTTCGGTTTAAGTGGCAAAAACATAAACGCATGGATTAAACTCAAACACAATATTGTCTAACTACCAAATATCTTAAGCCATGTGAACATACGGGCCAGATTGACTTGGGCTTTTTAGCCAAAAGTTGAAAAGAAAGAATGTTCACATTCAGTGAGTGGAGCGGGTTTAACTCGATAAGTCACAGAGGAGCGTCATGCTTGGATTCATTTGCTGAACACAACTGCTCAACTCAAACTCAGATCGAACTCAAACTAGACAGCACAGATGTATGAACCAAGATTATTTTACTGTGTTGCCTATTTCTCACCTCAAATGTTTTCAGAACATTTTAATGACCAGCTTAGCTCAACTTGCATGAGTGGCTCAGCTCATTTTGTTGCTGTAATTAGTTGTGTGTCAAATTTTGTTGCTCTGATTGGTTGAGGCGTGAGGTGCCTGAAAAGAGCAGCATGTGTCTTGTTTTTCTTTTTATTGTAGCTAGCAAACCACCATCACTGCCACAGAAGGCTAGCCTCTCAATCCTTCTGATTAGGCAATGACCACAAAAGGCCACCCTACACTGCTAAAGACGGTCTGTCTGAACTGTGCCTAAATGTGCAGTGGACAGTCTACAACTTGCTGCCCCTTTATGTCACTGGGTAGAAAAATGTTTGAGAAAGTAAACTTTTGCTCGAGTCAGACTCTTAGGGCGCACTCACACTGTCCTTCCGCACCGCGACCCGGGCTTAGGGTACTTGTCCCCCCTCCCTCTCCCCCCGCGCCCCAGCCCCGTTTGTACTCACACTACCTGGGCCTCGGCCAATGCTTCTTGCTGTCCATACGCCATCACGCCGTAACACGTCACACGCATTGATCGCGTGTGTGTGGCTTTGTTTACAAATCTTTCCACAGACCTCTGAGTTTTTGTGCGTCTTGTCGACTGTTTTTGAATATTTTCATCCGACCAAATCTGCAGTAAACACTCCACCTCCGCATCACACCAACATGAACCTTTCACCGCCATTGTTGTTGTTGTTAAATGTCCTCGCATGGTCCGTCCTTCTATTTACATGTCCGAACAGGCGCACATAACGCTACCGCCGTAGGGCTCGTGCTCGTACACGTGCGCACGCTCGTGCTCGTACATGTGCAAACGGCTCCGCTAAAGCCCACCTCTTTCAAGTCGCTGTCGGCTGTTATGCGCGGAACAGGTGCACTCACACTGCTTAAAGGTACTAGGCTTTAGCTGAAAAAACGGTTTTGGCTCGGTACAGAACGACAGTGTGAGTGCGCCCTTATACTCTGAAACATAAAATGCAGCAGTGGTAGTTCCTATAAGTTTCGTGAATATAATGAGGTGTAGGCTAAATGAATATTCATGTCATCTATGATGAATGCCATTCTGTCATCGCTTCTGTATTAGAGCACATGTACATAAACATGTGGCAAACAACACAGACCTATGCAACATGAGAAAAGAGGAGATACAGAACCTTAAAGTCATAATCGATAATTAACTAGATGAAAATCTTACGGAGTACAACATTAAGAACTTAAAAAATAACAATAACATGTTACATGTTTTTGGTTCATCCTGCAGGTTCCAGAGCTTCTTAAGATGCTCTCAGCCTAGTGGATATCATGTAAACCTTAACATGCTTTTGGGGCTCTTGACTGTTTTGCTATTGAGAGCTGGAAATGAGCACTGACATTTTATGCAGACATGCATCATTGACCCTGACAGTTTCTTGCTTGTTATTTGACAGTCTGTGTTTTGGACCAGCAGCAGCAGGTCAGCATGTTTACAAGCTTTGTAAATATTTGGTCTTAAACAACGTGCTGTAGCATCTGAGTTAGTTTACTGTATGTGTGCTGATCTATTAATGACATTTCAGTAGAGAGAGAACAAACATTTATACACACACACACACACACACACACACACACACACACACACCCACACACACACACACACACACGTATAAACTGTATAAAGAGTCACAGAAGCAGATCTATGGCGCAATATAAACATACACATACAGTACCCATGCAATTATTGACATAAACACATGCATGTCAAAAACAAACGTCAACACACATTGAGCTCCATCTGTTCACTTCTGAACTTTGAGACAGATATAGAGGGAGAGAAAGAGAAAAGTGAGAACAACTGTGAACAGACAGAAGACTGTGTATTTGCGCGTGTTTATTTGGGGAACCAAAACAAAAACTGCTACATCACTTGAAAAAAAAGCATCTTTCAGACTTTGCAAAATATTTGATCACTTTTGTTCTCATGTAGGAAAGAGATAGAGTTGCACACATACATACACACACACATTTTTGCACAAATATGTTCAATCTCCCCCGGAGGAAAAGAGATGCAGGAGGCTAGCAGAATAACAAAGTAGAAAGAAAAAGGAGAAAATTGTGTCTGATGTGTTTAGTAGTGACAGTCTGGCCTGTTTTCTTTATTTATTTATATCTTTGTTGGCAGAGGGAGGAATCTCTTCCTCTCTGCTTCTGGTGGTCTCTTCAAGCAGCAGAAACTTTCTCAACAGCAAGTGATGACAAGGGGCTTTTCTGGTCTCAAACTTTAACATGAGAGTAAGGTGATGCCCCGCCATTGCACATTACAGGACAGGGGAGATGAAGCGTGACACTAGAGATTAAGATCATAGGCAAATTCCTCAGAGGATTTCAGAATGTCCCAGGTCCCCAGGTAATACTAGTCCCCTGAGAATAGGGCTTAGGTCAAAATCAGCACAGATATGTACCTTTGTGAAAAAAGACAATACTCTTTAATCTTCAGTAGATTCATCTCTGTGGGTCGTTACTCTTCTTCTACTTCTTTAATGCTTCATGATCCATTTTTCTAATGGACCTCTTATCAGATGTTCTCCTCAGTTAAAATGAACATAATATGAAGGCAGTATCACCATTGATCAAGACAACCTGCAGTGTTTTGTATCTTATGCGTTCTATATTTGGATCATCTTTGAATTGGTCACAAGCTGGCATCGAGTGTCATTTGGTTCTTATGTACTTTTGGTGAAATGTGTTTTATTTTCAGGAGGGTATTATAGCACTCAGTATTCAATGATTTAATCTGTTCCCATCTGTTCTTCAGACAAGTTGGTCAGCACAAAACGAGATACAGTGCCTATAGAAAGTCATGATACCCCATTGAAATAGTCTTTTTTGTTTGTTTGTTTTACAGCCTGAATTGATAATACATAAAAAATATATATTTTTGCGGCGTCATTTACACATTTTGCCATACAACATTCAAGTGTTTTTTTTTGTTTTTTTCAAAATTTCTGAAAATGAATACAAAAAATTAAAAAACTAGAATAGCAGGGTTGAAAATGTGACCAGCCCCTTTAGAAAAAACATTACAAACATTCTCAGGAAAAGCCGATCACCTTTCAGATAACACACCAAGTTAATTGGCCTGAAAGGGTTTCAATGACTCGTGCTTCAAGTGTAATTTTTTTTTTTCATATGTTGGAAATAAAGCATTCATTCATTCATTCATTCATTCATTTGATTGGCCTGACATCAATTGCCGTGTTTTTTATTTTACTTCAGAATAAAATCAGCTGTTAATTGAGGATTTCACTCCTAGTGGCGAATGATAACACAAAGAAATCGCCATGGTTTGAAAGATGCTTTCAAGAGAGCTCTGGGATAAAGTTGTGGATAGGCACAAGTTAGGAGAAGGATATAAAAAGATTTCAAAGGCTTTAACTCTCCTTCTGAGTACCGTTCAGAGTATTGTCCAGAAGTGGAGGCATATGGCACCACCCAGACCTGGTCTAGATCGGGCCCCCCCCCCTCCAAACTGGAGGACCGAGCCAGGAAAAGATCGATCAGGGAAGCTACCAAGAGGCCCACAGTGACCTTGAAGGAGTCACAAGTCTGAATGGCAGAGGTTGATCTGTGCATGTGACAACAATTTCACAAGTTCAACATGTATGGCAGGGTGGCAAGAAAGAAGCCTCTTCTGAAAAAATATCACACTGAGTCTCACATTGAAGATTCTGATGCTGCGTGGCAAAAGGTCAGAGCTCAAAATTGAACTTTTTGGGCTGAATTCGGGAAAATGGATGCTGCTAAGTAGCTACACCTTAATTCTTGAGGAAAACCTGCGGCCTTTTGTTTGTACTTGAAAATGGGCAGGTGGTTCACCTTCCAGCATGACAATGACCCAAAACACACAGCTCACCTCAAAGCATGTAGTGTTTGCTTTGTGTCTGTCAGTAACATATCATTTAGTTTCAATACTACACACAAAAACTGCCTCATGACACAGAAAAAAAACAAAGTCTATTCAGTCTGCATTTTAATTATTAAGGCTACAGGAATACATATCATGCATTAATGTATGTAATGAGTTTTTGTTTTTCCAACCAGATTTCACAGAAATAAGTGAAACCACCACAACCTCTTAATACTGTTACACAGTGCCGGCAAAAAAACCCATTTAGGCAACAGGTTAGGTTTAGAAAAAGATCATGGTTTTGGTTAAATACGTATGTTTGTTCCATAACTCAAGTTACATACTTAAGTTAAGTTTGTTACAAACATGATATAAGTTCAAATACGTAATTACAATAACTAAATAAAACAGGTGGTGAACATTGTGAATTCAAATAAAACTACATGGTTTGGTTTAGCCAACAAAACCATTTGGCTAGGGTTTGGAAAAGATTGTGGGTGGGGTAAAAATAACTATGTTTAGAACCATGGTCTTCTGGGTAAAGGTCCTATGTTTGTTTGACCCATACAACATTCTGAATCTTCCCTATACAGACTTTGTGGCTCTTACTTCTGGAGCACTTGCTTTAAGCATCTCATATTGGTAGCCTGGTGCGTCTCATACAGCTCAAGGGTGCTTTGTGAAGCGATATATAGCGGAGGTGTTGGAAATTTAAGGCCCTGCCACACCCACTCAACAATTCAACAAAGACTAAAAAGCTTTGCATTTGAGCTTCATCAATGCCACATACATTGTGGTAAGAACAATCTTAAGACATTGACAAAGCTTAATTGCAAATTTCTTTCTCAGTTTTTGATGAATGGTGTGAGTGTGGGGGGCATTAAAATTGTACTCTAAAAAAAATGTATAAGTTACTATCAAGGACTGACTTAAAACAATGTTGAATGGTCATACGACCCACTGATGAAAGCACTTGTTGCTTCTTTAACGAGCATTCCAATCTGTGTGTGTGTGTGTAGACATGTGCTACCTATATTCAAATGCGCCTCCATGTTTGTGACGCTGCTGAGAGCGGTTAGTGTGCCAGCCAAGATCATCACTATCAGTTATGCTGTGGTCACTTGTAATTGGAAATCAACAACTTCCAACTTCTGAGTCAGGCTTGTAGTAAGGGCAGAAGTGTAATAGGTGTGTGTGTGTGTGTGTGTGTACAGATCTAAGAGGGTAAAATGTAGTGGACGGACTAGAAGTAGAGAGGTAAGTGTGTTTCAGTAGAGTTTACAAAAGGAGCAAAAAGTCAACACACATAGTGACCATGAATGTGACCAGATGGAGGCTCTGAGAGAACAGGCTCGCCTGCAGTAATATCTTACTGCCAAAGATGCCGCTAGAAACAACGTATCTCAATAGTACAACTTTAAATTTCCAATACTGTCCAAAAACTTCCAAAATTATTTCCATGCAAGGTAGTTGTGGAATTATGACATCTTGAGTGCGGTCCTAACAGTAAACTGTAAAAATATGTTCATGTTACAAAGTAATCTACCAGGAATGTGACCTTGCAGTTATTTGCAGAAAAAGTTGAGCCTGGTTCAACGTGTTTGTCAGAGCACCCCGCTGTGCCCTCATACGCAGGGTTAAAGTTAATCTGAACAGCACAGCGGGACCCAAAAAACATTTGTGCCTCTGATGGTAATTTCCAAAAGAGGTTTAACACTGCTAAATATTAATTGCTCCTGAATATAATATGACTCAGAGGTTGTCAAAAGGGCAGTAGCTATCAAAACATGAATGCTAGACTTTAAGTGGGTTTCCCAAGAGGCACCTACCTTTTTCAGACTTTTCAGATTATATGACATCATCGAAAGCCAACAAAGGATAGAAAATGACAGCATGAGATTAGTTCACTTTAAAAACATTATTTCAAACTGAGTGACAGGTCTCTGCAAAAACTCTTTTCTCGCGTCTTAACCTTCCAACAAAAACACAACTTATTTATTGCATGCTACATATATATCCATTTTTTTTAAAAAGCCACACCATGCCTCTACGTGAACCTAGAACCTGTTTGTTTTGCAGAATTCCACCGCAACCGTATCATCCTGTCCACTCACAGCACAGAGCTGACACTCAGGCACAGTGGTTGAACACACCACAGATCCCCCCCCTCACACATGTTACCGTATCACATGCACACACCTCAAGCCAGGCATAAGCTTAATGACCTTAGCAATTGCTATCTATGAGAAAGTTAGCAAGCCTACCCCCGTGTAGCGTGTACTCCATGCTGTTTATCAATGAGAGAAGACACGCGTGCATTCATAGGATTTTGGTGCATGCACACCGACGAGCACTCAGAGTGTGAGAGTTGTAAACATTTGAAATCGAAATTTGAGAGTCCCTCCGATCTGCCTGACTTGCGGATGGATTGAAGTGGGCAACCTGTTGGGGATTGAATGAGAACTGGACCCAAATGCACGACTAATGTCAAATGTTCAACACAAGAGCAAGGTGGAGGAGTGGTGCGTAGTCCCGGGATCCAAAGTGAAGTCACCAGTGTGAGTGGGGGTGTGAGTATCTCTGGTGTGGCATCTGCCACATGGTAATGGCGGCTCTGCCACACGGCGCAGTCATGTCTGTCTCTCAGACGTACTCACACAACGTGGAGACAAAGGAGAGCAGGAAACAGGCAGGTTGCTCAACAAGCAGGCAGGCAGGAATGAAGCAACACAAGATCACAAGGCAAACAGGATGATCTGAGGTTGAAGGAACACAGAAGAAACACTAGCTACACAAGCTAAATATAGAGACAAGAGAGTAAAACCTAGGGAGCCATGCTTCACGCTACCACGTAGAACTGATGAAACTATCATGCCACAAGTAGGAGAGAATCCAGAGATTTTATGGAGGGTTGATTGCTGATTGGGATCACCTGCACTGCCTGTGGAGAGTAAACCACGCCCCCATGGACAAACACAGAACAGACAGGGGAGAGACACAGGAGGAATAATACAGACAGGTAATGACAACACACACAAAAGGGAGAGGGAGGGGCTGCCATTATGTGAATCATTACACAACCACTGTCACGCCAGTAAAAGTGCTTTAAAAACAATTAAAAGTAGCGTAGAATGCATACAAACAAATCAAGACAATTCATAAGCATAAAAAAAAAACAAATAATAGCAACACAAAAGCAGATGCATAATAACAAATCAATTACGTGGTCAAATTTGTCCACCTTACACACTCTGTGAGTGTCCGTCAGTGGAATAAAAGTCCAGTCCTGACTCATTTCTCCAGTCACTGGAGCAGCTTTGCTCCGTGTTACTTTATTTATTCATTACTGCAGGTTTTATTTATTCACAATGTGCTCTTCAGTCAACAGATCAAACTAGCTAAAACAGCATGCCCCCGTCTTATCCAGCTCCCTCTGTCCTTCATCTTTTACATATGGGATGTTTCCACAAATAAATATAGTTAATCAGTCTCCTGCATGTGTATTATTTCCTTATTTCTATACCTCTAGCTGTGTCATGCTCTGGTTTTCCATCTCCTTCTGTCTTTACATTATGAGGTGATAAAGAGTTGATTTTACACAAATATAATTTCTGTGAAAATAGAATATTTACATGTTTATATCATGAGATACCAAACTGAAATTGCAGCTGAATATATATTTTGCATATGCTCACTGGTGATATATGAGTGCAGGCATAATTTCACAGGCTCTAACTCTTCATCTCTTTGTAACACCCATTTATATATATATAAAACACTTGACGTTAAAGTGGGCACACATCCACACACAGCCTTGACCATGCATGCAATGTGACAACTGTTCTGTCAAATTGCTGCACTCACAACAGCAGAAAAGAGTATACATATGCAGTTAAGTACTCAAACTGACAACTATTCTTTCTTGTAAACCCCTTGTGTATGTGTATGTGTATGTGTATGTGTATGTGTATGTGTAGTCCAGTAACATTTAAAGGATTCAGCTTGTTGTTCTAGAGATCAACAACAGTTTTAGGTTCCAGATAAACACTGACTCCCTGTATGAGCCACCTTCCCTTCCAAGGACTGCCATCGTGGAACTGTGTTTTGAATGTTGTCTCATAGAAATGTTCATCACCCCAAATGTGGGCCATGTCACATTCACAGTCACTATGAGTGTTTACTTTATTTTTGCTCTTTGTAAACTTTATTGAAACACCTACACCTCTCTTCTTCCAGTCCCTCCCCTTTATGTTAACCTCTTAAATCCATACACACACACGCGTTCATATTATCATCCGGCCCTTACTACAGCGATTTCGACTACATCCCGATTTCCAAGTACAAGTGAACGCAGCATAACCGGCAGTGATGGCAAACCACTGTCAGCCATGACAACTCTGCCGTTTATCTCATGCAGTACAGATGTGTATTTTTCACCTATTTCTAAAATGGTGTGTGTTTAAATATTTCTGTATACTGGAGCTGTCTTGGAGCTGCATAAATTAGGTATGACGGGAAAGCTGAGACCCTTGTAAATTCAATGATCCCCATTAACCAGTAGTGGCCAGTAGCCATTTCACTGCAGTGAGGATGTATAGCTTTCCTATTGATAATATATCATAAAAGGTTTTCAGCCTCACCAACCTTATTTTAAAAGTTCTAGAACTGTGGAGGCCGCCCTTTGGTGAAAGAGTAAATATGCCCTCTGTCTAATAAACCAAACAAAATGACCATGCTCTCTCTTTTTCTGGCAGGGAGCTTCAAAAGTTCTGATCCACTTTCATACTTTTGACTATAACGAATGCTTTAACCTTTAACCAGAAGAACACCAGAAGGATTATCAGGAGATCTAAAGTGATTTTAAACAAGAGCCGAGGC
Source organism: Echiichthys vipera (assembly GCF_963691815.1). Lineage (NCBI taxonomy): Eukaryota > Metazoa > Chordata > Actinopteri > Perciformes > Trachinidae > Echiichthys > Echiichthys vipera. The sequence continues at coordinate 9,977,730 of NC_139835.1, read as the reverse complement.
AAGATATTTTGTTACTGTTTAGAATAGCAAACCGTGTGTGACGCTGCCCCGTTTCTTTGTCTAAATATGATGAGCCAGTTTATGTAAACCTCTTCTCCATCCCAAGATTTAAACTGAAAATGGCAAATCCAATCTGGAATAGACAACTCAGGCAATGCTGCTCATGCTCATTTGAGCAGACCAGTTGGAGAATGATTTATCTCAACATCCATTAGTGCTAACATAAGCATCCAGTGTGCAACTGGATGAGGGTGTCTGGCTTTCTGAGTAGATGTAACACACTGAACTTTGTTAAGCCCAGTGATGTAATCAAAAGGCTCCAGTCTTATACACATTTTTATTCATTTTTTTTGACCCAGCTTTCAAATTGGGCCATTTACACTATAATTTTGGCAACCTGTAATGCTACTGGCGGCTGTGGCTTGGTGGCAGAGTGGGTCGTCCTCTGTTCGAGAGATTGGTGGTTCGATCCCCATCTCCCCCGGTCCACATGTCGAAGTGTCCTTGGGCAAGACACTGAACCCTGAATTGCTCCCCGTGCTGCGCATGGGTGTGTAAATGTGGTGTGAATGGTTAGATCAGATTAGATGGTATGTAGATGTCCACTGCCATCAGTGTAAATGTCTGTGTGAATGGGTGATTGTGACAGACACTGTGAAGCGCCTTGAGTAGTCAGATGACTAGAAAGGCGCTATATAAGTACAAGTCCATTTACTACACCTACAGCAGCCAGCAGTGGCACTCTGCAGTGGTTGCTGTTTATTGATTCCTGCAGAAAACATGCTGTTTTACAGTATAGAGTATCCATATCTCCATCATTGAGCTCTTTAAAATCTGTTTCATTCGGAATTTGTATTACATTGTAAAATAGTCCATTAGCTCTCAGTATCAGTACTACTAACACTTTCTCAATTAGCACTCCTTTGGTTTACAATTAAAGCCTGACTATCTGTGGAAATACTATTGGTCATGACGCCTAAAGTTAGCATGGAGATCAGCTCTGGATGACAACATGACAGTCAGAAATGTTAATAAGAAAAAGAGAATGATGGGAATTCAGTTTTACACACTGTACTGTTTAGTAGGGTTGGATGATTTAAAGGAAAAAACTAAAAATAAATTACATAGTGGAATACATTTTGCGCACACACACTCTCTCTCATAGAAGTCAAAGTCAAGTCAAAGTCAGCTTTATTGTCAATTCTTTAAATGAACAAGACATACAAGGCTTCAAAATTTTGTTTCTCAATTAGCGTTGAAAGGAGCCAGTTGAGGTGGTTCGGGCATCTGGTAAGGATGCCCCCTGGGCGCCTCCCTAGGGAGGTGTTCCAGGCACGTCCAGCTGGGAGGAGGCCTCGGGGAAGACCCAGGACCAGGTGGAGAGATTAGATCTCCACACTCGCCTGGGAACGCCTCGGGATCCCCCAGTTAGAGCTGGTTAATGTGGCCCAAGAAAAGGGAAGTTTGGGGTCCCCTGCTAGAGCTGCTGCCCCCGCGACCCAACCCCGGATAAGAGGTTGAAGATTAGATGAGATGAGACTAGACAAGACTCAATTAGTAAAGTGGCAAGACACAATGGTAAGTGACACAACATAAATGATCTAACTGCTATAGTAACAACAAAACAATACAATAGTAAAAATAATGATAAAAATAATAATAAAGTGCAGATGTTGGCATAATAAGTGCAAAAACGACTGATAGCAGCAGGTCCATATGTGTCATTTTCTGTGTGTCTGTTATGAGTTCAGGATGTTTCTTGGAGGGCGGGTTTTTATCTTCCTGACGCCCTGCTCGGGTCGAGCTGAGGGTAGAGAGGGGAGAGAGTTCAGCAGCCTAACAACCTGGTGGACAAAGCTGTTATTGAGTCTAGTGGTGCGGGAGCGGAGGCTCCTATATCTCTTTCCAGGGGGCAGGAGGCTGAACAGTTTGTGTGTGGGATGGCTTGGATCGCTCCCTATTGTGACCGCTTTCTGGATGAGGCGGGTGGTGTACAAGTCTTTGAGGGATTGGAGTGGGGCACCAATGATTTTCCCCTCTGTATTAACTATGCGCTGCAGGGCTCTTCTGTTGTACTCAGCGCAGCTCCCACCCCATACAGTGATACAGCTGGCTGATGCTCTTAAATGGTGCCTCTGTAAAATGTCGTCAGGATGGGTGGCGGAGCACTTAACCTTTTGAGTTTCCGCAGGAAGTAGAGGCGCTGTTGTGCCTTCATTGCCAGTGATGTAGTGTTTTTAGTCCATGACAGGTCCTCACTGATGTGCACCCCCAGGAATTTGGTGCTACTCACTCTCTCCACAGCAGCACCGTCAATGGTTAGTGGTGGGTGGTCGGTGTGGTCTCTTTGGAAGTTGATAACAATCTCCTTCGTCTTGCTGACATTTAGCAGGAGGTTGTTGTTCCTACACCACTTGGTCAGAAGGTCTACCTCTTTCCTGTAGTGTATCTCTTTGCCCTTGATGATGAGCTGCACACTGTTAGGTTTAATCTCACCTTAGTTGAACTATACCAATTTCTTTGTGCACACCGCCCCTGCCTCCACTCTGCAGCGACTTCTTTCAAACGGTGACTCATAAAACTCCCCAGAAACCTCTGTGCTCATTAGACCAGCAGTGGGACAAGAATTTCGTTTTTTTTCTTCTCCACAACTTATTTGTAAAACTTCAAAGAAAAAAAAATATTGGAAGGAAGTACACACCCAGACAGAGTCAACTTGCCATCGGAAGAAACACTAGTGCTCTGCACTGCCAGTCCCATGCCAACCAGCCCTGAGCTGTTTACACTTACAACACTTCCACAAAGAAAGACTCTGTGTTGGGAAGGTGTAGAAAATTAAACAAACATGTTAAATCTGAGAACTAGCAGAGCAGATATTCTACACTGGAGACAATGTTTGGATATTAAATATATTGCATTGCATTGTATATTGCACTAATTGATGCTTTAAGATGTAATTTGCAGCGATACACTCATGTAGAATTATCACTAACTCTGCAGTTCCCCTCAGTTTTACATTAAATGATCCATACATTTTAGCATATTGCAGGTCTGTCAATGGGGAAAAAATAGTTTGACCCTTTATAAAAATCTGCATCTTTTTTCTAGCTATAAAATCAATGAGCCATACTCTAGCTGTAAATAATTATATTTACGAGAAAAGAGTAGGGCGGCAACCTGGCGATTCCATAATGGACTGAAGTCAATAACCTATCACTGTGCAAGTGTGTGTGTGTGTGTGTGTGTGTGTGTGTGTGTGTGTGTGTGTGTGTGTGTGTGTGTGTGTGTGTGTGTGTGTGTGTGTGTGTGTGTGTGTGTGTGTGTGTGTGTGTGAGAGTGAGTGAGTGTGTGCGTGTGTGTGTGTGTGTGTGGTCGTGGTCGTGGTCTCTGCAAGTGTGAATTGCAGCCGGAACCTTATATACTATATGTGTCATGACCTTATTTTGTGCAGTTACACTGTCCTCTGTTTGCTCAGTCATAATCACGGGTCATTACCTCTATTATAGTGAAGATTAACTCACCATGGAGAAGCGACACCCACACACACATGGGCTATAGGACAAAACAACAAACTGAGTACAACCCCTCCCTCTTGCTGTTTTTTTCGGTGTTTCTAACGGTGAAGTACAAGTGTTGTGTGTTTGAGCCACCTGGGCAAGAGCTCCTAGTTACACATCTTGTTTTATCAAACTATATTTTAACAATACCACCAGGCTCTTTAGGGGTACTATTTCCTCTACATCTGACGCACAAGAGAATCTTTATCCTTCCGTGCCAATGGGCCATTAAATTGCCATCACTCTCCACCTCTGCATTTCAACCTGTAAGTGCACAAGGACACACACCTACACAGCCCCCACAAACCATACACAGCCAGATATCTTATCTAACAGTTCCACTAATACATAACTAGTATTCTCTCTCTCTATTTTCATATGCTTTATTTAGAAAATAATATTTTCACGCTGCTACCTGATGCAGTAAATATTTTCATAAATAATAGTGCAAATTATTACATTTTTTACATTTTGTGAACTAAAGAACAACGCAAGTGCCTGTGTGCCATGTTGTTTAACAGTCAATACATAACTTGCCATCTGGTCGAGCACATCCATACCAACTTAGAAAACCAATAGAATGTATACATTAGTATTTTGTTCACAAGTGGCTTCACATAAATAATATTTCTGATAATGTGTCTAGTGCACACACATTAATGGTCATTAATGACTTTTATTTCTGATATTTTACAATTTGAATAAAATGGATACTATTTTCCTACACACCGTAGTGTGATTATCAATGCATGTGAGTAAATATTGTCATGAAAAATAGTTTCTGAATCCCATTCATTGCCTCAATGTGTTTATTTGGCTGCCAGAGTAGGGCATTGTTAATCTGTGCTACTTCTGGCAGCAACAAAAACATTGATAACCATCATTCTATCATTGTGACAATGTACTGTAGGCATGTGCACAATATATTTAGGAAAAGTCAGGAGGCATGCAGGAGGGGGACGTATCACAACACATTGACAACATAATTCAAATTTTTGAACCATGCCAATCATGAAATGCTGTAGACTATTGCGATTCTAGTTTTAATATTGGAAAATCTGGGGGTGGCTGGTGGCTGAGTGGTTTAGAGCAGTCGCCCCATGTAAAGAGGCTGAAGGTCCTCCAGGCAGCGGCCGCCCTGCGGCCCTTTGCTGCATGTCTCCCCCTCTCTCTTTCTCATCCCATTTCCTGTCTGTCCTATCAAATAAAAGGCTTGAAAACTGCAGAAAAAATAATCTTTAAAACAAAATAAATATTGGAAAATCTGTCAGCATTTTCTCAATGAGCCATAAGCTTAATTAGCTATATAAATATCTGTCTGTTAAGACATGACGTAACAAGCTTTCAAAATATAATTTCTGGGTCCAAGCTGCTCTAAGCCCGTATTTCTACAACGCAGCAGGGCCGTGTTCCCTGTTGTTTGAACGGATCTGAGTTGTTTTTTTTAAAACAACGTAATTGTAATTTTACCTCTTTCTTGTGGATGAAAAAGATGTCTAAATGATAAAAAAGGGGTGATTGTAATTGTTCACATGTTCAGTCGTTGTTGTCTGTTTTGTTTCAATGGAGCATTTGGACCCAGATATCGTATTTTGAAAAGGTGTTACGTCAGACTTAACAGCCGGAATAGGTAATAAAAACAGCTGCTGTATCAGCTGGCAATGGGAGTGGAGGTTAACAAAAGGTCAGTTGATCTTAACTGTTTTCACTGTGTAACTTTGTATCTTCTTTTTTGTGTCACCAACATGCAGACTCTACGGTGAGCTGACAAACTGCACGTTCCTGGTGGCGCTGAAGATGGAGTGCTACTGGCCCAACAGGCTGGTGGATGAGTTCTTCATCCGAGTCCACAAGCACTACTTCCACGACTGCTCGATGTCTGGACGGCTCCTCAAGGACCCACCCAATCGCATCTTGGGTCCCTTCATTGTAGTGCCCATTCTGGTCACCCTCCTCATGACGGCCCTGGTGGTGTGGAGGAGCAAACGTAGCGAGGGGATTGTGTAGTGAAGTGAAAGAGGGAGCCAGGGTAACAAAGCTCAAGAGAAGAGGTACCTTTGGTCTCTAAGGTTGCATCATATTCTCTCTCAGTGACCAAAAGATCTCTTTGCCTGAGTGTAATTGTTTGGGGAAAGGGTTTCAGCCGGACCAGAATCATTTTATGAAAGACCTGGAAGAGGAGCTGGATGAAATAGTTTCAAAATCAGATCCTACTTCAGTGATGCTTGACTGCACTGACACCAATATGAAGCCTTTGCAGCTCTGATCTATTGTTACACTAACAGTCAGACATGCATTGAAATAATTCCTTTAGATTTTACAGAGCAAACAAGAGCTGAACTGCACACCTGGCGGACGATGAAAGTGACTGGTGGACTAATATTGTAAATATAGAAAAAAATAAATTCTTGAGAGAAACTACTTCAAAGTATTTCAGACGTGCTGATAACTGTTGCATCCTCAAAGCAATTTCAGTCAAAAGCAACTGGACTTGGTTATTTGTCCAGTTGCTTTTGACTGAAATTGCTTTGAGGATAACGATGACCTGGACAAAAAAAAAAAACATTCACAGGCCTGTTACCTACAACAACAACAACACAGGAATGGAACACCGTGCTGAACTTGCCAGGAGACCTGCTTTACACTATTGCTAGGCTACAAAAGGACAGTTACTCCCACCCCTGTTAGGGAACACTGGTATATCCATTTTTATGTGTATATAAGCATACTGTAAATACACACGGTATGTACACTATGAAATGTATCTGTGTGGATTGTCAGAGTGTATTTGTAACACAATGGCATCAACTCATAGCACACTAATTTAACTTCTCTCAGATGCAAATTTTGTGTTTATATGTCATGCAAAGAAACCTGATTTGTGCATTCTATTTAAAATATATATTCTCAGTCATGCATACGGCTTATGTTCAAACTGCCAAGCTTTAGTGGGAGAAGATCTGTCTGTTTAGTTTTTATTTCCTTTCCTCTATCAGACACCCTGCCATCAAGTCCTCAATCGCTTGGCATACCTGCAGCTCAAATTAATCAAAAACACAAGAGATAAAGATGTCCCATACTAAAAAGATCGGTAGATGTGCAGTAAAGGTAAGAGACAGCACAGCACAGACAAGATGCTCACTACGCAGGGGTTGAGACCCTAATTTTCACGGACTGTGATGCCATTTTGTGCTGCAGCTTCCATCCTCCATCACCAAGGAAACTAAGATGAAGAAATGCCAGCAGACACAAAGGTGGAAGCCGCTAAGAGTAAAGACTTTGAAGGCCAGCATACACAGGCACTAGTTTGGCAGACAGTTAATTAACCAAAAATGTTTTCTTTCAAACACCTGTGTTATCCATATAGACCCTATCCCAACAATTACCATATTGATTGTATCCAATTAAGGCAGTTACGTGAAAATGTTGAAAGATTTAAAAAGAGAGAACAAACAGTAGAACATTCACTGTGAAATAAATCTCAGATGTAACTACAGAGAGAACAGAACCCAGTGGATTAGCCGTCGCACATCTCTGCTGAACATTGCCTAAAGCACAGCTTGTGTATCATGGACCTTAGGTTTATATTGATTTATTATCTCCTAGTGTGGTAGAGTGTGCGGTGCAAACTGTTTCCTCATTGATATTTTTGAATGCTCTCTTTCCTTTATAGATTCATTGACCTGTAACCTGCCTGTAAGCAAAACACACTTTAATGCTCACCCACACGTCCCCAACATGATCTTACTTTGTACTTTTGTGCCAAAAGCTCATGGAAAACAAGAGGGCAACATTTGATATATGTCTACTTCTCTGTTGCAGTGATTGCTAATGATTGAATTTTAAAATCTATGATCATGAAGAAAAGTTGAATAAAACGTTTGATTGTGTGATACACTGGGGATTGGCACTTACTGTGTATTACTCGTGAGTTAGGAGGGAAGGTACAAAAGGCTTTTGGTTACTATGTGTCATATGAATGATGAATCCTGCAATAATGTATGTGTGGCTTAGTGCACAATATTGAGTCATAATGAATGCACTGGGTTCACGTCCCTGTGTCAGCTGCTGAGGTGTGAAAAATATGAGAAAGGAAAAACGATATTAAGTTAAGTGTAAAGAAAACAACAGCCTACTGTTTATATGTCAGAGATGATCAAGATTCGTGACCTGGGGAGGTATAGGCATATGTTGGAATTACATCTTCTCACATTCCCCTTTTCACATAGATGCATTGAAAAGCTTTGTTGCCTGGGCATTATATCTTGCCATTGTATTGGTGCCTTCAGAGGACAGGTCTACGCAAATCACAAGCCAGGGGTAATTTAAGCTCAGGAGGAAAGTAGAGCACACAGCTTGTTCTTTATTGATTCTTATTAGATGGAAGCACCAACTTTTCCCCTCAAAGTCAAAGTCCTCAAGTATTTTGGGGTAAATCCAAGTCAAGTGTCAAGCCAATCTGAGAAAATCCCAAGCAGAGTACCATGTCATTAAAGACAAGTCAAGTTAAGTTTAAGGTCAAACAATACAAGTCAAGTGTCAAGTCATGACCATAGACTGTTTAAAAAATGTACGTAGCCTCTCCGTTGAGGTCCCTTCTCCCAACTTGATCCAATCGTCCTCACCTACAGGAGTCGCTATCTTGTCAGATTTCACTCCTCCTCATTTCCTCTTACCAAAAAAGGGCATTGACGTGATGTTGGGGGGAGGGAGATACGTCCATATGGCTGACGTATACCTCGGAAGCGAAGTGAGGGCCAGCGGCTAGCTGTCACTCAAGAGGCCGCGCCCCTAATTATTAATACACTTTAACCTCCAATAAAAGAAAAACTAGCTTGGTACAAAAAAAAAATCCCCCCTCAGTGTTGTCATGGAGATATGACCTAAACATACAGATTAGAATGTTTTTTTCTACCAGGCCTTAAATAGCTTTAATTATGCTGCGAAAATGGCCTTTTTAACATGGGGCTCAATAAGAAACTTTTCTAATATGAAACCTGCCCCTAGTGGACACTCGGCAAAGTGCAGTTTTTTGGCACTTCAATTTTGGATCAAGCGCTGGGGTTGATGCTTGGTCATGACAAGTATGTAGACAAGTGGACAAGCCTAATTCAAGAATTGAGCCATTCGAGACAAGTCCAAGTGAAGTCTCTAGTCATTTTTAACAAGTCAAGTGTCAAGTCATTCAAGGCAAGTCTAAGTCTAATGTTGCCAACAAGTTCAAGTATAGTTATTTGACATAACTCAAGTCGAGTGTGATGTCATTAAAGACAAGTTAAGTTAAAGTAAAATGTTGAGTCGTTTAAGGCCAGGTCAAGTGTCATGTCATGTAAGACAAGTTCAAGTCAAGTCTCCATTCAATGTAGACAAGTTAAAGCCAAATGTCAAGTCATTTAAGACAAGCATGAGACAAATATAGATCAAGAGTCAACTTATTCAAGACAAGAACAAGTAAAGTCTCAATTTGTTTAAAGCAAGTCTAAGATTAGTGTTGACAGTAACTCAAGAGAAGTTCAAGTGTAGTCTCAAGTCATTTGATATAAGTCAAGTTTCAAGTCATTCGAGATAACTCCAAGTCAAGTGTCATGTCATGAAAACTTAAGTCTCTAGTCAGTCAGGACAAGTCTAATTCAAGAGTCAAGTCATTCAAGACAAGTCTAAGTACAGTCTTAAGTTATTTCAGATAAGTCAAGTCGAGTTTAAAGTCAATCTAAACAAGTTAAAGTCGAGTCAAGTCTTTTAAGAAAAGTATGATACTAATCTAATTCAAGAGTCAAGTAATTCAAGAAGACTTCTACTGTCCTAATTTGAGACAGGTTTACGCCACAAGTAATTCAAGACATGATCAAGTCATTTGACATAAGTCAAGTTGATTCATTAGGGTAGGGTATAGCTGACGAATCATTTCACAGGCCTAATCATTAAATATTCAAGGTGTGTAATGATGTGAGGCCTGCTGCATGCTGCCCTATTCATTTTTTATTGTTCTGGGATTTTACCAGTTAAGTCTTGAGTGTTTTTGCTGTCATATGAGTTGAAGACTTTAGTCTACAGCTCTGTTATAGCATTGGTCTCTCAATGGAGTCCTCTCCCATTCAGGACACGCTAATTTGTACATTTAACTTGTAACCCTACACAGCCTGCCTCATGGAAATTTAATGACAGTGCTCCCTCCCACCGCCAGAGCCAGTCATGTTTTCAAGCGCAGTTAACACTGTCTGTGCCGTGACTGTTTTACTTAAGATGCATACTGTGTTAACTTGTCAGTCCTTGCACTATAAAATAATAATAATTTTTAAAAAGCTGTGTGCTCTCTTTTGCCTCTATAGGCTCACCATGGCACCATTGTACACATAGCTAAAAGAGCACTGCTATGCCATTTAGTTCATTCTGTAATCCAGATGACTTTTAAGGCTCCACTGCTGATGATTTGTCACCTCCTCTCTGTTATGTTCCATTCCTGCAGCAGTCCCTCTATTTGTTGATGCCAAGGATATATAATTACTTCACTTCACTGCTTTGGGTGCGGACACTTTCTTTACGGTCACTTTTTTTTCATTAGGATAAATGATCAAAACATATATATATATATATATATATATATATATATATATATATATATATATATATATATATATATATATATATCATGCTAAAATGATACAAATATCAAACAATGTGTTTAAGAGGGTTTGCTGTCAGCAATGACCTTTTCCACCTACACTAACCCATCTTATTAAAGACTGAACTGTCCCTGGTGAATTATTTATGGAGGAGAAAGGTAACCCGAGGAGATACAGATGCAGAATCCCCACATGACTGCAAGGAAAGCAGCTATTGTGACAGCAGCAATGATGCACTAAACTGTTAATTACTGTATAATAACCAAGGACAGTGAGTGGGTTGAGGTCCAGGGGATCAGGCAAATATTTTTCATTCAGACCCATTAAAATGTATTTGAAGTGATTCATACAGTAGGTGTTGGTGTTGCAACTGTATACACAACAGGGCTGACTAAAGAAACACTGAAAACAACATTACAGGTTTAAAAGGAATATGCAAAATGATTTCTACAAGAATGAAAATGTAAATTTCATCAGAGGGAAGTTTAGCTTAAATGAGTCACTTTATTTCTACATTTTTTTTCCAGTGGAAAGTAGTTCTTATCAGTAAAGTATTAATTTGCATACAAATAATGCTTGAGAGATATATGACATTGCAACATTAGGTCTCATTGTTTTTCATTGTTCCGTTTTACCACACAGAGACACACACCATATCAACCCTGTCTATCTAGGTCACACACACTGCCACTGTATCCTTACTTTCTAGCATTATATCATTGTATCATTATAACCCTTTATTTATTTATTGCTCCGTTAATTACAGCTTTCTAAGCTGATAACTTAAGCGAAAACGATGCCTTAATGACCCCATTTACTCTCCAGTGTTCATAAAACTATAGATGTTATAATGAGATTATGTAGAAAACCAGCATGCAGAGAGAACCCATTGCCAGGGGCAGCACAATTTAAAATAATGATAAACTGGCATGCAACAGAGGGATTCTGCTGCAGGATGGTGCAAAGATGAATCTAGATGAAGACACATGACATCAACATATTGTTGTAATTTCAACATTGGCTGTACCTAACACTTAAATGTAACATTAAATGTTAAATAGTAATATTTATATTTGAATTCCAAACCCTGCACATGGAAATGGAGCTGAATTTTCTTTCCTGTTTAGAAAGAGAACTGGCACTGTTTTGGTATATTTTACATATTGCTTTTTTCCTTAGGACATGAGTGGTATTTTGAATCACGACAAGCTCGTTTTCTCTGCATCACCTCTGCCGCCAAGGGAATCAGTGTCCATCTGGAGAAAAAAGCAACTGCCTCAGAGCGTGACACTGACCTGATGAAAGTGTTTACTGTGGCTTGGAAGATTAGATGGCACTACCCGATAGTACCAAGGACACCCACATACACACATATGTTCTTTCACTGTCATCTAAGTAGATACCACACTGAAATCACACACCCAGGGCTTTATTCGGCTGTAATGTTTTGTCTAGATTAATTGCGTCTTGTCTTTGAAGAATAATCCACAGATCACTTAAGTGTTTCTTCCTCTCACATTGGCTCTGTTGCTACTGTACAGTATGTCTCAGCTGTAAACCATAAGAGCAGGTCTGTTTATTTCAGGGCAGAGAGTAAACGGAAGCTGCTCTAAAGTATACAACTTTCATGACATGAAAACGTCCCGAAGACTTCCCTTTTTCTCCTTTTATAGTTCAACTGTCATCTGCTTTTTAAGGCATCATCAAAAGTTATTCCTGCACTAAATCTTGTGATTTCTCTGAAATAAAATGAGAGATGATGCATCACAGTCCATTTCGCAGCTGTTCTGGAGCTTTCACATATATCACATGACCTTTATCGGTAAATTGTTGCCTGATCATGTCACGTATCGTCCAAACTTCCTTTTTTCCCCCGAGAACTTAAAGAACTTCTAATCTATGTTGGGTTAAAAGTTAAGGTTTAAAGATTTTGGAAACAGTTAACACAACAACCTCACCATAAACCCCATTTAGCAGTCGTTCTGGCACTTTCAATCATACTGACTTATTGACATGACTTATTTTATGGATAAATAATTTAATAGACACAAACTGGTTTTACAGGGCTGCACACACAGCAAGGTGAAAAAAACAACAATGATAATGTATGGTTATTGAATGTCACACTCTGCAAGATGAGTCGTATAAAATCTTGGATACAACTTGCGTCCAACTGTACGTTATCAATTTGAGACATAACAGGTTGTGCCCAGCTCAACATTGCCATACCAAATTACTAATGCCAGTTAGTCTGGAAATTTTTTGTTGTAGAGCAAAATGCGCAATTGGATAGACGTACTACTCATCAGAGTAACAAAACGTGATAAACGGACAAATATAAAAAGTTGTGATGGTGTAGCATCAATATGTCTGTGAAAGAGAGTTGGTGTTTTTTAAATCTGATTATTTAGATGAGTCAATAAACCCAGGGGCAGAAGGAGAGTGTCAGTTGTGAACCTTTCATGAAGTTAGTCCTTGTTTTTGGTGTCAGAAGCCAAAATTATGTGTGAAAATGGGAGATACAGAGAGAGAGGGAACATGCAGCAAGGGGCCGCACGTTAGAATCCAACCCAGCCGCTGCAGCACTCATTTTAACAAGCCCGTGCAAAGATGCACATGCACAGATAATTTTCTCAGTTGCGTGATCTACTACACCACTGGATAAAAGTGTATACTCTACTTCGCTGTGTTGCTGTGGCGTCAAGTACTACCACACGTCACATCCCGCTTAGAATTATATCCAATCAGCAACCGGGCTTCTCTCGGGGGAGAAAAACGGCCGGTCAAATGCCCGCTCAAGCGACTGACATGCAAATTGGGGGCATTTCGACGAGATAGACCCGCCTAATTTCAGATATCCTACCCTAATGGAAACGCACCTCTTGTGTTCTTCTTTAATAAGCTAGGATTATGCTTCTTGTGTTCCCACAGTGAGGTTGCATGAGCCAAAAATGACAGCATCACATATTTTGTGTAAAGTGCAAAGGCTCCACAAGTTGTCAGTCATCATTTGAAAACCGCCTCACAAGAGATAAACAGCTGGGATTGGGCTGACCAGGGTATAGTTGGCTGGAAATGGGAGGGGAGCCAGATATCTGCAAGATATGTCTGCTTGCCAGGCTAGATTGCTTATGAAATACTGTGCGTAATTTCTTGTCAAATTTTGATTGGCTGTTTTGCAGATGTGGGTCATTGCATCAGTCGCATTGTAAGAATGTGGTCCTAAATATTTTACACTGTCAGAATGAAGGAGCTGAAAGTCTTTGGTCACAAAAGCTCCAAATCTGCTGTCAATGGACTGTCTTACAATGAGACCAGGAAACACCCAATATAAAACATGTTCCTCCACCATGAAAAGAAAAAATAGCACAGCACTTAATAGAGAATACCACTTCATTTTAAAGTTTCCTGCGCCACGTTTCATCCTGTAACCAGCTGTGAGGTTGGAAATGAAAAGAAAGCTTGTGATAAAAAAAATAAGCAGAATGACGGAAGATGAGTAGGAATAAGACGCATCTAAGTGGCTGACGTCAGAAGTGCTCCCACTCGTCTCCTCCTGATGTCCCCATAGGTTCAGTCAGACGCCATAATGTCATCCACAGATGTCCACTGTAAATATTAAAACATGTTATTTTCAGTGTTCGTATGTATGTCAGAATTCAATTCCTCCTGTTCCCAAGTGCCTCGTGTGTATTTTTGTCTTGCTCGCAATTTCCCAGCGGAACCTCAAGCAACATTTCAATCTGCCAGCAGGCAGTCTGGGAGATGAGAGCCCAAGAACTGCCCAAGAAAGTAGATTATCTGGACTTTTCTGGTGGCTCATGATAAATAACTGCTATCGTTTCAAAGTCTGCATGGTCTACAGTATGTTTAAACAAAATTACCAAGCACATGGTGCATGGGTGTGTCTGAGTCAGTGCCAATTTATCTTCTCATTCACGTTAAGCAGTTTCATCAGAGCAGTCTCACGCTCTGCACTCAGAGGCCTTACAGTGGCCTGTCTCAAGAGACAGAGAGGGGGTGATACATCAGCTCAAATGCTCATTTGTAGGATTGCAAATTGTTGTCCTACTCCTTATTCAAACCCTACACTTGGTTACAACATGCTGTTTCAAATTACTTCTTATACTTTATGGTTGAGATTATAGATTATATTTTATTATTCCAGGCGTAATACATTGGGAGAACATAAGGACTCTCAAACCTGACTCTGGGATGAATTCTTCCTCACTGTCCTCACTATCAGAATATAAATATTATTTTGATTGGGCTTCTTTGGACCATGCCCCTGTGTCTTTTGCATGTGAATTCCAGTGGATATTTTCATAAAAAATATATATACTTTATATATTTCCTGAAAAAACTATCAAATATATTTCCTTAGAGGTTCATATACATGTACATATATTTACTGTCAGGTTATTTCTATTCCACTCAGACACACCCTGCACCTGATTGGATTGTTTACAGACATTTCATAAAATCATATTGTGTAGGAATGAATTCCTGAGGACAACGGTAAGCAGAACAGCGTTAAGAGTGATTGAATTAGTTGGTTTGACAAAGTGGTCACAACAGAAGTTGAAGAAATATATGAGGGATATTTGTCGATTGGACCCTTACTGCAATGTTATTCCGCCAACACCAGAGATCATGGCAAAATATTAATGACTGAAAAATATGAACGCCCTCAGTGAGCTGATTAAGTAAGAAGCAGGAAAAGGACAAGCGTAAAACACATCTACAAGAAATCTGTTTTTTTTTCTCAATAAAACTCCAGAAATCTGTTATTTATGTATTGAAGTCAGAAACCTAGTAAAGGTATAGTCCATGGAGAAAAAACTGGAAACAAAGCCTTAATGCTAATATGTCCTTCCACCATCCCGTCCACCACATATTCTCTCTGCACTGTCTAAATTGCTCAAGTCTACCTCTTGTGACTTCACCAGCAGTTCATTTTCTCTCCAAACCATGATCTCTACTGATTGCAATATCCTCACCAAGTAGAAGGAAACTTTTTTGCAAGCAAACATTTGAAACCTTCCCTGTAGAAAGCAGCAGACAGCAACATATACAGGTTTCTTTGTGGAAATAGTTCTCATGTCTCGCTCTTTCATTTCTGATATAACCTCAGGCTGTTCTCATTCACTGTTTGTACATATACGGTAACTACAAAAAGTAATGCACATTCATTCCTATTCCACATGTTTATTTTATGTATATTCCACGTATTAAAAGCATAGGACGTAGTATAAAACCACAAAGCTCGGTCTAGGGAGGGAGGTCTGAGTGGTGGATGACCAAAACACAGGATTTTCACTCGGTAAAGGAGGTTCGTGTCCTGGCGGGGCTGTTCATGTTCCAGAAGTACAAAGCAAAACCACAACCTTTTTTCTAATCCTAAACAACTCGTTTTGTTGCCTAAACTTAACCATTGTGGTCACTGCTGAGTAAGTTGTGAATCTTTGTGCATAACGTTTCGTAAGATATCGTACAAACCTTTTGAAGAGAATATTCATCCAGGAGGCCACTGTTCGTTTCCCATGTGAAAGGAAAGGCTGACCTTTTTTAACTTATTTTTGCTAAGAAACTTATGTACGTACATACTTATGTAACTTAAGGCCATGTACATATGGCACAAACATAGTTATTTTACCCAAAATTATTATTTACCTAATTCTAACCAAGCAGTGTTGTTGCCGAAACAGGTTCTGCACTGCAGGGGCTTGCACATGTGCACCGATAGCTCGTGTTGGTGGATATTTGTAGGATATAGCATGAACAATTGTGCACTTGTTTTCATGTGATTTCTTCACTCACATTTTCCTCTATTAAACCTGAGTGAACATCCATTCACTGAGCCATGCATAGCTGAATCTTTGATGTGCTGCAGTTTACTAGATACTGATGTGTTATGTGCGAGAAAAGAAAGATGACGTCAAAAAATGTAGCATCCAAGCTGGCGACGAGTCTCATCTGATTCATCCTGTTTGTGATTCATCTCATTTGTTTGAATTAGTTTAAATTTAAACAACGCGACAGCTGACAGAGCTAAGTCAATGTACATAATGCTGCTGTATGAATGCCTTGGACACATACTGCATAATGTTGCTGTGGGCGTTCATAATGTGTTAAATATGCATAATGCTGTAAAACGCTCACAGTAGGACTGTATATGTTTTAAAGTTGGAATAAATTAAGAACTATTTTTTCCACTTATTTACGTGTATGTAACAATTTGACGGTTCTGTCTTCTTCATCACCATGTAAAGGAAACGGATTTGCATTCATATGAAAAGGCGCTGCGTGATTAATGCATGCCAATGATCGCTACCTCATCCACCACTCAAACACTTATAGGTCCATGTCAGAAATGCATGTTCTTAAAGCAGACACACTGTACAACTGTTCTACTCTTTCTTGTGTACTTGTCTGCATAGTTCAATAGAAAAAATTCGGAGGAAAAAAAGAAATGCATGTTTATTTGACAGTAACGTTGTTCCAGTTTAACAAAGCAATGACAGTGGAGATGGAGCTTTATTTAATTACAGTAATATTCTCATTGTTTCTGCTTCTGTAAAAGTTGGCATGACTAAATGTATTACTGTTTGCAGCCTGCCAAGATAATCTCACAGAACAATGAATTGCCTCCCACGGCTAGAATGAGCATGTGGGCAGCTTTTGAAGCGGAACACAGGAAATAGAGAGGCGCTCTCTGTTAGAGACACACTGTCAAATACACAAGACACGTGTGAGCCTGCACACATCTGCCCATTCATTGCACACACCTGGAAACAACAAAAAGAGGTGTCTATAAGTTCTGATTCAACGTTACCTATTTTAGGTTTTATTGACTGTCAATAAGTTTTTACTGCATCTATTTCAACCTTAAGCAAAGTCATTGACAGACATTATTCATGTTCTATGTGTTATTAATACAGTTAGATTTGCATGGTTAAAAGCTTTAGCATATGTTTGTGAGGTTATAGAATATGAGAGGTTTATTTATTTATATACTTAAAAAAGTAAACCAAATAACTGAGACAGAAATGATGTTGGGTAGTACCCTCTACTCATCATGTAGAATAGATTAAGTTGCTGTTTGTTTCTCAAACAAACTCTCACAAAAAGGCTTTGCTGCCTTCAGATGTGCTTTATCTTCTAAAGTTCATTCTTCCCTTACATATTTTATAGGCACAGAACATGCAAAAATATAGA
The DNA here is from genome assembly GCF_963691815.1 of Echiichthys vipera. Lineage (NCBI taxonomy): Eukaryota > Metazoa > Chordata > Actinopteri > Perciformes > Trachinidae > Echiichthys > Echiichthys vipera. The sequence continues at coordinate 9,960,332 of NC_139835.1, read as the reverse complement.
TGGAGACACTTTGTAGCAATTATTAAATCCCTCTTTGACATGCACCTTGCAACATAAATGTAATGGCAATTTGAATTTTCAACGTTGTTTTGGTCTTATAAAGCACCTTGAACACTTTTATATACAGGCAGGTCAGACCTATAAGATTTTGGCAACTTTTCCTACCACAATCGTAACCAGATTAGCATTTCAACCCCATACTGTACACTCATGGTGGTCCGTATTTGAGGCTTGAATTGCAAAGTCTAAAAAGTCCTACAGTGGTGCAGGCTGTGAGAGAAAGGAATCATGTTTTTTCTTTGGCATAATTATTATCATACTCACCACTGTTATTCATCGGTGCTACCGTTCTTTCTGTAAAGTTCCTGTCAGCCATACAGATCATTCATAGAACAGTCTCCTTTGTCTGAACGACACAAAGCCATCACTTTAATAAAAACATGAAGTCAGCCATGCAATGCAGAGTTTAATGGATACTGAATGTGTCACCTTCATGTGTTCTTCACAATAATGATGCATTGTAAACACATAAATCAATAATCTGACAGCTATGGATTCAAGCATTTATCTTAAGCGTTCACACATAGTTCTGGTGAATAATAGATAAGTTTTCAGGTAAAGAACCTTTCACACATGCAGGGTCAGTGGATACAACAGTGCCCCTCCCTGAAATGTTCCTGCTGGCCTTCACAACACAGCATTTTCCCCTGAATGTTACTGGCTCTTGAGGTGGGACATTGGCGGTGTGTGAAAGGAACAAACCATAAAGATGCATATGTGAACGGGGCTTTGCTTAAAGGAAGAGTAATCAACATACAGGGCATTAATATAGCAGCAAACAAATAAATGCTTTGTGAAGATATAGTGGAGTAATGGCAACCTGAGCAGAGAATGAAGTCACTCTCCTTCTGTGTGCTATAATCCAGGTTTCTCTGGTGTTTGGTTTGATAGCCTGTACAGCTGACTTATCATGTCATTGAATGTGACCATGACAAAAAGTTGTTATTTCATCCTATTGGGGAATGATCTGAGAGCCATGTGGAGGCAGTTCCAGAGTTTTGAGTACAGCTGCTTTAACCTGTCCCCGACCATTCAAACAGACAGAACTTTTCTATAATATATGATTACTGTAATTTCACACAAATATACAGACTTACTGTATTTGACTGGTTGTCTATGAGTTAATCACAGTGTTATCATCTAAAGTGGACTGCAGTAGAGTCACTGGGGATGGGAATCAAAAACCGGTTCCAGTTAGGAACCAGTAACAAACTGGTATCATATGCCTCTGAGTTTGTCAATTCCTTTTATCAATGCCAGCATGTTTTCCTGAAAGTTGCACACTGCAAAACAATAACATCAATGACATCCACGCACAAAATTGATCAGGAATTATTAAGGGAATAGTAGGAAATATAGCCCTATATGTCGTCATCAAAGACAGGGGACACTATTCGTGATTACAGCCCTGCCAGTGTGATCAGAAATCCCTAATGCCTTATCAAAACTGAACTGAGCCTCTCTGAACTGAGCCTCTCTGTCCTTGGTCTCCTATGATATCCCCCTCCCTTCTTCACGCTCATGACCCTTTGACATTAGACATTTGACATCTTTCATTAAAGAGTGAAGAAAATGACGTCAGCTCATAAATAACTCATCTTGTGAGACTCCTCTTTGAGTAGAGTAAAATTGAGTTGAATGAACATGTACTGTCAAAAAGTGAAATGAACCAGTTTGTTTATGAACAAGACACACTTCTTACCGTCTTCCTCTTCCGAGTGAGAGACAAGTTTTATTGCTCAAGGAGATTCCTCATCATTCCTCACAGCAAATCTGTGAAACTCCTTTAATAACCCTGAGCACAGACACCTTGTCTGATCTGAAGTAGAAACAAGAGACTCATTTTTAGTATGTTTTTGAAACAACTACTAAATGGAATGTATATTGTGTAATAACATGAATTGAATTAACCTGGAGAGGAAAATGTGTAATTTGAAAGGACTCTGAATTGTCTGACATCAAATATAGTAAAGGTAAACGATAATATAAGTGCTGTCATGAAGAAATCGAGGATTATAGTTTAAGTTTTTCCTAGTCTGTATGCATGTGTCATGCCATCATACTGTATATTATTCTGTAAGGTGTGATACTAGTGATACAGTCGAGAGACTGTCAAGGGCCAAAATACATTTTGAATGAACGCCTGGAAACTGCTCTTGAGCTGTGAAGTACACCTCCTTCATCTTGGATTCCCCCTCTTCAAAGGAGATGAGCTTTAATGAGCAGATCTGGTGACCACTGACCACTTGATTTTAAAGTTAACCTTAAAAAAAAGTATGATTTCGCAAATAGTGTTCCATACCATAGCTTTGCCATAGCCCATCCATTTTCTGTGTTATTTTCGTGTGTGTGATTTCATGTTATAACCTATGTATAAATGTATAAATATATATTTATATTTTTGAAGTAAAACCCTCAAACCCAGGTTGTTTGTGATCTTTTATTCTGTTTTGTAAAGAGTCTTGTCCCTGTTTTATTAGAACAGGCGCTTTCAGATTGCGATTGATAAAATAATTGATAATAAAGGTCATGTCAGGTCTGAGTCTTTTATTATATCTTTTTTTTTTTAGGGGGTTTGTTAATGGTTAGATGGCTCATGTGGTAATTTTCTAAGCAATATCCGGCTGAGTTCTCCCTGCAATTAACCTCCAGGGCCTCAATCCCAAACACATTCTGAAATTGCTGCCACTTGAACACATCAACCCAGTGATGGACACTGAGCCCTGCTATTTCTGACCTGTACCCTATTATTCCTATACATTATCTCACTTGCGTGCTCGCTGCATGGATAGTTCCAGAGTGACATTTGGGTCATAACCATTAAGTATGTAAAGCGTTGCAGAAATGTGGTGCTGCTTAGAAATGGACAGAATCAGATGAGATGAAGTTGCATACAAAACACACACACACATATATGTATGTATATATATATATATATATATATATATACATAAACATATAAATTAAGAAACAAAGATTAATATTTGACATCTGATCAATCCTGTACAATCTTGTACTGTCTGCCTTAAGGGATGACTTGACATACAGTATAATATTTCATATTTCCCTGTGCTGCTCCAAACAGTCACCCAAGATACCCACATTAATCCACTATTTGTTTGTAGCTATATTTTAGACAGATATTTAGAGGATGCAATGTATTGAAGTTAACCATAGATCTAGACATCAAATGAACATGTAATTATATGAGACATGGAGGAAAAGAAGAATGAATTTAGAGCTCACTGAGGAACGACTGCATATTGGAAAAAAGAAAAAAGGAAAGAAAAGACAGACAATTGGGAGTAGGGTATATGCCATAATAATAACCTGATCTGCATGTCAGCAGAAAGTGGGAGGATAAGTACAGGTAGATAATGGTTCTGCTGACAATGTTCACCAATTTGTGGTGTACTTCAGAAAACTTTAAAAAGAAGACAGGAAAGCACTCCGGATGTGAGCCATTACCCTACTCCATCCTCCATCACACACACATGCACACACAGTTTAGTCAGAATAGATAATGATGGTGACAAAGACCATTTACGTTCTCTGATTATCTTTGCTGCTACACTGGTTCCACGTCTTCTTTTGAATCTATAGCAATCTCAAATGACGGTCTCCTGCCAATATTGGTGCAGGCCACAGCTGATGTGGGTGGGATCTTCTGGGCTACACAGGGGCACATCAGTCCATTCCAGCAGGTGGTACATGGTTTGTACTGATCCACAGCTGCACATGTTTCAGTTGTACAGGATTTCATCAGTACTCCATGTCCATTTTTCTCTATTTAGAGACTTCGATTTTGCCAGGTCATGACCCCTATCAAGGCATTCAGTGAGTGCTATTCCATCCATCTCCATCCATTCTAGAGCGTGGGTGTTATATTTTTCCAATCATCTTTTCATCAGTGGGGATTGCCTTGCTGGTGTCAAGCTCTGGTGTCAGCAGGTTCCACAAGCATACATGGCTGTGGACAGACTGTCGACGGATCTGCAGGGCTCATCCACACGAAGACGCGTTTTCCTGTAATTGCACAACTTTACCACAAACTTTGTTAACAATGCAGTCAAACCCTCCCCCCCCCCCCCCCCCCCCTAACCCCCACGGCGTCACATAACAACAAGAGTGCTGCTGCGTGAGAGACACGGACCCACAGACACATAGACTGAACTGGACTCTGAGCAACATGCAAGTGAAAGAATTAGGCCGACCAGATATTTCTCCCTTTTCCCTTATGGTCTGAATAAGTCGCTTAATTGGTCGCTAGTAGCTTTTTATAAATAAACTTTCCAAGAATTTCACAAAAAGGAGTGAGATAGTGCCCGCCTGTGAGTGCTTTGGGACGGGAAAGGGGCACACAGCAGCACCCTCTGCTCAGCAGTTACAGTGCCACATCCAGGCCTGGCAGGTGTATTACAGCGCTTTAGCCGGTTTCACTGGTTTCGTGTGGACGCAGATATTTCTTGAGCCGAGTCTGTGTGGACGGAAAACTTTTTAAGAACGAAGGAGTAAAAAAAAAGGTTGTTTTCGATCGTGTGGACGTACCCTTAGAATACTACTACAAGTAGTCAACTACTGTCTAGTTCACTGCTACTGCTGATGGTTCTTGAAAATGATTGGCCTGTTGAGTGTGACGAGTTTGTGGCCATCCCATAAGAGTTCAATAATATTTCAAAAAGGAATCTCAATCTAGTTAAGGATACGATGAGCAGAAGAGTCATTCTACTTTATCTATCAATTGAACTCTAGACCAATGGAACTACTGTTCATTTAGCTGCGACTTTTCTAAAATTCTTATTTATTATATCGTCGCTGTCGAGCGGGAACCTTGTATGTCCAAAACAGTCATTTTTCAGGAAATAAAATAAACTCATATATTGGTAGATATCTTTATGTAATAAATATTTAACCACAATCAAACTCAAATGGACTTATGAGGTTTTTGACCAGCGGATATGGAGATATGTGTTTTTTTCCGTCAGTGATTATAATGGCTGCATCTGAGTGTGTGACATTCCATTATCAGCAATTTACAGCTTACAGAGTTTAGTGTAGCTATTTGTGCACTCTGTTTTTCTTGCAATTGAACACATTTGACCAGAGTAGAGGGCTGCATTTTACGATGTGCCCACGGGACCTACAGGGCCCTTACAGTTTTGTTTTGCAGCGCAGTCGTTTTTTATATAGTTGGGGGCGGTCAGAGGAAGATAGAGCGCACTTTAATTTAAATTCTTGGTTGTTTACACAGAGTGATCGTCTCCGACTTTGTAAGCCTGACCATGTCTTACTCCCTGTCTAAACAGTGAGCATGTCAGATGTTTTTTACTTGCGTATCTCGGACGCTTTAATTTCGGGTCCGGGCCCATGCTTTGTCACACGACAACGCGACCTGAATTGTGTGATTTGTGTCAGTAACCTCATCATCAGCGAGCTGGTTGTGGGTCAGTTGTGAGTTGTCAATTTGCTACTTACTGGCTAATTTTAAAACATTTTATAAAGAGCTTTGCTTACCTGATCGATCAACTTAATATGTGTTTTCTTTTGTCATTTTTACTAGAAAATAAAATTTGTAATTTCTTCAATACAAACCTGGCCTGTGATGATTATTACAGACACCTTCATTTAAGACTGAAAAAATCCATCCTCGGACTGCATGAAAAAACATGATCATTTTACAAAAGTGTTTTACTTGTTTTAATGGACCTTGGTATAATAAAGACATTCCGATTTTTGATTCACTACATGTGTACCTGCGGAAATGAGGATGTGAACTGTTGGCAAGAGTTCTTGGTCTTGCAAATAAATGTGCATCCACCCAAGTACGATTTTTCTTTGTATTTTGCTGTTAACATCATCCCTTGATGATCCTACGATCTTCCAGCCCTAAAGAAACAACACATTGATACCATAACTATAAATATAAATATATGAGGAAATGACTCAGGAGATGAGTCATTAGAAAAAAAAAGGAGTAAACCAGATAAATGTACTTAAGTACGGTCAATTCTAGTGACATAATGATGATAGTTGTAATTAGACCAATTTACGAAGCCTCAATCTGCAGCTCAAGAGAATCAGGGCTATTTACCAGCCGTGAAAGTTGTTTTCACCTTGTGATTTTGTGTGTGTGTGTGTGTGTGTGTGTGTGTGTGTGTGTGTGTGTGTGTGTGTGTGTGTGTGTGTGTGTGTGTGTGTGTGTGTGTGTGTGTGTGTGTGTGTGTGTGTGTGTGTGTGTGTGTGAGGGAGAGGGAGAGGAAGAGAGAGATCATGGCAAAATGTGGTAGAAGAGATTTGAGTAATTTGCTAGGTGTTTGTATAACCGTCTGTGGGCAGATTTTGTCACTGTGATAGCGTCGTACAATGCCAGATTCATTCACAAAACTTTAAAGGTTGGTCGTTAAGAAATTAAGCCGAGTTCATAGGTGGGTGTGGCCCAAGCAAGGGAAGCGGAAGTAGGGGGGTAGGAAGTAGGGAAGGGGCCATTGCCCCACCGTTTTATGCTCTTGGCCCAATCTGCAGTCGCAGCTGGTGTGATCCCATCACAAGATAGTCTCTAGTTTATTCGGTGATGAACTTGTGTGTTGTATTTATCTATTCTAACTCTAGTCCAATAGTGTTTTTATATATATATTTTTACATTAAATCCATATATGTTCTTTGTTCTCCATAATAAAAACTAATTTCATATAATGTAAGTAAAGCATAACAAAAAACTTTATCATATCCAATATCATTACTTTTAAATAAGAAAGAAAGACAAATACAACACACATATAGATTCAAGTCTCGACATTATCCTCCTCCACCAATCACGTAGCTCCCAGCAGTGTTGCCTGCAGCCAATTTGTGAGAAAAATGATCATCTTATAAACCCATTCATCTTTTCCTTAATGTAGCTGCCAGGTGTGTGGTCAACAGGAACTCTGTAGGGACATGATTTTTGTACCTCATTATTTTCTCACCTTCTACCCAATTAAAGCTGTTAACGGAAGTGGGAATATATATTTTAAGTGAATCAAAGCTAATCGAAGAAGACTTCATTCAAAATGTATTTTGGCTCAGCGGGTAGGTGTGTAGTGACTAAGAAATCTGAAGAACTGCAGAAATATTATGCATATAGCTTTCAATCATCTCGTTACCTGGCTGTAGCTGTCAGTAGTACACACACACACACACACACACACACACACACACACACACACACACACACACACACACACACACACACACACACACACACACACACACACACACACACACACACACACACACACACACACACACACAGGCATAAAGGCATACAAAGCCAAAAAGATCATTATAATAATAATGGGTCTTAAAAAATCTTAACTCAAGGTACACTTACTAGATTAAAACTGGAGCTTTTAGCCAAGTCATGGCCTTCATCAGGGGATCGGCAAGCCACGAAAATTTCACTTTTCATAACATGAGACCTTTAAACTTTTATTTTAAACATTTTACTAACCAACTGATTACTAGAGAAAATAATTGGCACATTACTTGGTAATGATCATAATCATGGTTGGCAATTATAATTCTAATAACTTACTGAAACTTTTAGCTTGCATCTCTGATTGTCAGTTATAACCATAACATAATGAAATAAACAAGACACATGCGTTCTATTTATATTCTCTTTAATATATCTTAAAAAAATGGATATTCAATCTGAGAAAGAAGATGTTGAGGATTTGAAGAAGAACAGATTGTTAATCTTCTCCCGTGGCCCAAAGATGGAGTTAGCCCAAGCAGATACATTTCCCTGTAGCAGTGGGAAAAAATGTCAAACTAAAGGACATGTGACAAGTCAGGATATAAAGGGTGAGATTAAGTACGATGCTTAAGTATGCTAGAAAATACCGTTGAGCGGCCACAGTCACATTTGCTTGCAAATCCTTGGTATTCATCATGTTCTTAGGTCCTTTTATTTGAGCAGAAGCCACTGATGTCTGCTGTTCTGTTTACTTTCACTTAGAAAATAATAATAATATTTTGAGCTGTTGAACCCTGGGCCAGAATAACAAAAAAGAGGAGAAAGAGGGAACCAGGGCATGCTGACAAGTAAATGGTAAATGGTAAATGGACTTGTACTTATATAGCGCCTTTCTAGTCATCTGACTACTCAAGGCGCTTTCACAGTGTTTGTCACATTCACCCATTCACACAGACATTCACACTGATGGCAGTGGACATCTACATACCATCTAATTTGATCTAACCTTTCACACCTCATTTACACACCCATGCACAGCACGGGGAGCAATTCGGGGTTCAGTGTCTTGCCCAAGGACACTTCGGCATGTGGGGGGGAGATGGGGATCGAACCACCAATCTCTCGAACAGAGGACGACCCACTCTGCCACCAAGCCACAGCCAAGTCACATCATTTAAACAGGTCATACTTTAACTGATCTCTCACACACACACACACACACACACGCACACGCACACGCACGCTCAACAAGCATATTTCAAATTTAACACACACCCCATACATTCATTTTCAATCTTTTCTGACATCCTTTCTAAAATGCACCACTGGCAGATCAAATAGACTTTGCCTCATGCAGATGTTTGAACACAAAGCTGAATGGAGTGAGAGCAGTGTTGATGGTCAAATATAGGACTCAATCTGGATAAACAATGCTTGCCAGAGCCGAGCCCCCCGCCTGCTGACATAATATCCTTTCAAAGTACTGTTTCCAGGTCCAAGCCTTGTATTTCTAGTGTCGCAGTGCTGTTACTCATTGCTCAACCAGATCCAAGTTTTTTTTTTTTTTAAAACAAGATGAAATTGTAATTTTATCTCTTTTTTTGTTGTTCTACCTCTTTCCTATCAATGAAAAGGTGTGTCACTGAGGAAAGAAGTGATTATAAAAGGTTCACAGGTTCCGCCATTGTTGTTTGTTTTGTTCGACAAGAGCACTTGGACCCAAAGTTTTGAAAGGCTGTTACGTCAGACTTAAAGACCGGATATCTCCAATATCTTCCACATTGTAAGGATGTCAATACCCCTATTGAAAAGAAAATGAGTCCCTCATACCGAATGGAAACCTCTCAATTGCTAAATAGCTAGCTAGTAAGCTCACACATTATCATGTTACCTCGCTAGCCTGATTTCTAGCCAGTTAGCATGCTATCTAAGGGCCTGCATCCACAGTGTTTTATTCTGGGCGCTAGCGTAGTTTTTTAATTGTTTACTGTATTTTTCGGATTAAAAGTCGCTCCGGAGTATAAGTCGCACCAGCCGAAAATGCAGAATAAAGAAGGAAAAAAACATATATAAGTCGCACTGGAGTATAAGTCGCATTTTTTGGGGAAATTTATTTGATAAAATCCAACACCAAGAATAGACATTTCATCTTGAAAGGCAATTTAAACTAAAACTAGAATAGAGAACAACAGGCTGAATAAGTGTACGTTATATGACGCATAAACAACGAACTGAGAACGTGCCTGGTATGTTAACGTAACATATTACGGTAAGAGTCATTCAAATCACTATAACATATAGAACATACTATACGTTTACCAAACACTCTGTCAATCCTAATCACTAAATCCAATGAACTCTTCTTCCTCAGTGTCACTTCTGAACAACTCCGCCAACTCCAAGTAGCAGGTAGCATCTTTTTTTTCACAATGCACTTCTGCCATGACCCGCCCACGCCCAATTTTGATTGGTTGACGTGTGTGTGACGATTGCTGATATACGCCTAGTCTCTTACGTGACTGACATAAATAATAGCCCGGCCTATTATTTGATATTTTATGGTAATGTGTTAATAATTTCACAAATAAGTCGCTCCAGAGTATAAGTAGCACCCCCGGCCAAACTATGAAAAAAACTGCGACTTATAATATGAAAAATACGGTAATTGTTAATAATGAGGAGAGAACGTATGCGTAAAACTTTTTAGATAAGTGTTGTCACTGGAGCTCCTTTTTACATCAAAGACAAAAAAGAATAAAGACAAAAGCCAATTTGTATGGACAGATTGGTCAGACACTCAATCAGTGTGTTTACATGCAGTTTAAAAACCCAATTATAACCGAGTTAAGGGCATACTCCATTTTCTCAAACACAGTGTAAACACCATATCCGGGTTAACAGACCTAGAGAATTCCTTTGGTAACCGGAGTTCTCTGGCATCTTACCCAGATTATTATCGGGTTTCTCATCTGTGCATGCTCCCCACTCTGCAGCGGTGGCTTTTGACCCAAAAATATAATAAACCAGGAAGCAACATAATTGAAAACAAAGTGAAAAAAACAACTATAGAGATTAACCTTTGAACCGAGGTCGTAATTCTGTCCAAAAGTCGGCCATTTGTGATTTTGACAAAGGTGAACCAGAAAAGAAGCCATATTTAGTCCAGCTGTAGGTTGGCGGAGCGCCATCTGCTGTACCAGAGGTCGAGTTACTTTTCAGTTATATTCCCATTCAACCCCCTTTCATGTATACGAGGGGAACTTTAATAATCCGATCATTCCCTTAACCAGGGTAAGGCCATTTTCGGGTTACTGATGTGCATGTAAATGCACTGAACGTTGCTGGTAAGTGTTTTGCTTTTATTCATAAATGCATTGTAAGCTTGTTATCTCTGTAGTCAACACTTTGGTAACGTAGTTAGATAGCCATCTAGCTAACATTGATGTCATAGAAACAAAACCCACAGGGCGCTCCACAGCTCCCTACCAGCGCCTTGGATCAATAAAGTATTTCTATATTATTCTATTCTATTCTATTGCTCCCAGAATAAATTTTTTACGTCAACACTGCGCCCCTAACTGGATTTTCATCAACCTCTGCAACTGACTAGAGGTTCAAACCCTGACAGTGACATTATAAAGTCCATTCACACACAGAGAAAGAGAGAATGGAGTACCGTCCTTGCAGAGACACAACCTACATGTAAACTTGGGTAATCTCCCACAGCAACCAGAATGAGAAGGTGCTCACAATGCAGTTATAATGTCTTGGGACAGTAAAATGTGCTTTATTCTGGTCAGCAGCACAATAACAATGATATGAAACAAAAACTGAGGTTAAAGTGCTGACATTCAGCTTTATTTATGTTTTAAGGTAGTTTGTAGGACTTGTGGGCATGTTATACCACTGTAACCCCAAAACTAGAGAACAATGATGCTGAACATACACAACATGATATCTGGCTCTTTAGCTGCTAAATGTTCCACTATGTTCACCAGCTAATCACTCAGTGTGACTGTCTGCTGCTTGGTGCTGAGCAGGTAACATACACTGGGTTTTTAGAGCTTTAGCTTACAACAGAATCCTTCTGTCTGCAGAAACACTTCCATGAAAGTGTTGAGAATTAACCAACTTAGCTACGTTTTGGGTCGGACAGCTAAATAATAAGCTGAAACTATCTATAAAAAAATTGTTTAAGCTCAGGGGAGCTGCAGATACTGGTGATAATTCTCTGTAGGTTCATTACTACATGCAACCTCTTTCACGTTGTCATTCAATAACATTTTATCCAACAAACCTGACGTAGAAAAGGAGATACCAGTTCCTACACTGTTTATTGGTTATGGATGTGCAATTTAATTGAAATCAGTACCCTAAACTCAGAGCAACCACACAGCAAAAATGTGTCACTGTCATAGTCCATTCTGATTGCACTAAGTATGAATAAACCTCTCCACCCAAAAGGTACATGTTGGTACAGGTGTGTGTGTTTGTTTGAAACAAGAGAGACAGATGGAGGAAAGACAAAAAAAAGAAAGTGAAGAGATGAGGAATTGGAGCACAGAAGAGAAGTGAAGCTGAAAACGGTTGTAGTTTAAGTAGTCATACTTTATCCCAGTGGAGCTGAAAACATGAACAAAAAGTCTGTATGTGAGAGAGAGAGAGTGTGTGAGTGTGTGAGTGTGTGTGTGTGTGTATGTGTGTGTGTGTGCACACATGCGAGGAGAATGACAACAGAATTGGATGAGGCGGTCATTCACATGCTGTCTAGTGGGGCTAGCGGGCTTTCCAATTTAAGTGTGTGTGAATAATAGACAAGTGTATAGAAACCAGTGTATGTATATCTTTTACTACAAGATGTGACACTGTGCGTTAATGTGAATCACATGCATTTGTCTTAGCGACACAAAAATAGCAGGCACTGGAACAGAGAACTGATAGCAACAGATATTCTTTCTCCTGATTCGTCAATTTTTTTGACAGCTGAATGTCCTTTCATTTATTTTTGTTGCGCCGGTGAATCATCATATCCCTTCCTGGTAGTTGCCATGGCTCGTTTCTGACAGACTCAGGGACACCTCAGGGAGGCGGCAACATTCAGCGATCTCGTCACAATGAACAGACATCATGGTCACTCAACACTCAATCGATTAGGATAATTAAAGCATTCATTACTCAGACACGGATTTTTTTCCTTTTTTTTTCATTGCATTGTGGAGTTTATTGCAATCTGGTGAACGGCAGGGCATGGGCAGTGCTGTAGTGCCGAGAGGAGGGGAGTGGTAAAAGTCATAGAGTCAGCTGTTGATTCACACATGTGGAGGGAGTTGGCCAAGATAAGCAGAGGCAAGGTAGAGCAGTTTTGTTGGTAGGTGCAGGCTGATGTAGGTAGCCGATGCGTCTATCATCTGGCGTAGTGCTTGATGTAATCTTGAACCTTATTTCGAAAGTCCTCCTGGATTGGTGACAGGGAAAGGAAGTAAAAGTGTTAGATGAAAAAGCCTTTTATCTAACATTTATAGAAGGTGAGTAGCTGAAAGAAAGTGTCACAAACTAATATGATACCATGTAAAAAACACAATAAATACAAAGCACATCAACACAGACATGAAGGCATAGTTCACCCTCAAAACCATCATTTGTGCATCAGTTACTCACCCAAAATTTCCTTGAGTTCTCGAAGAAAAATGTGATTTTCTCACATGCCCCTATGGTGAACGAACAACCCTGTTACTTTAGTTCAAGGACTGGCATCTTTAAGTTGTACTCCATAAGATTTGAGATATGTTGTTTATAGCGGCCTCTGTGGCGGTAACATGTAACTGCAGGCGAGCCTGTTCTTTCAGAGCCTCCATCTTGCCACGTTCATGGTCACTATGTGTCTTGACAATTGTATTTTTTTTTTTTTGCTCTTTTGCAAACTTTATTGAAACACATTCACCTCTCTACTTCCACTCCGTCCCCTATATGTTACCCTCTTAAATCCATAAACACAAACATTTTCCTATTACACTTCTTCCCTTGATATAGGCCTGTCTCAGAAGTTGGAATTTCCGATTTCCGATTACAAGTGAACGCAGCATAACCGTTGGTGCCGATCTGGGCCGACAGACCAAACGCTGTCAGCAGCGTCACCAACATGGTGCCACAGACAAACAGATGTGAATACTTTACAAAAAAGGCAAGTAGAAGTGCTTTCATTAGAGGGTCATATGATGGTCATTGTTTTAACAAAATATTTAATAGATATTAACTTAATAGGCAATTAAATAGATGGAAATCCTACAGAGTACAACTTTAAGTAATTTCCATATGTGTGTATTAGCATTCACTTATTATAGAGCACTTCCCAAAAAAATCTAACCTAAGAAAAGTGTCCAAATTGTTTTGATGACATCTTAAAGTACCGTGGGATCATGGGAGTTGTTGTCTTCAACCACCATTGCCGATGGAAATCTATCTGACGTGACTTGTGAAATAATGTTCACAGATGAGTCAATGTATTAAAGTTGTATTCATGTTCCTTTTAGTAGCATTTATGTGTGTTATGTCTAATGAAATTGCTGCAAATAATGTTAGCTAACGTAACGTTGACCTGCTAACTTACCATTAGATGAGATGATTACCCATACAGCTGCTGTAGTTAACGTTATGTAGAGAATTCAATCATGGGGTAGCCCAGCACTGTTATTCATGGTCAAAACAAACTTAAAATAACTTGTTGAACGAATACTGACGTCCAAATCGAGTCCTGCCCATCTCGACTTGAATTCATCAAGTATTTTCTTGTTTTTTGGATTCTTCGTTCACCATGGACACACAAAAAGTTTTCTTCAAGAACTTAAGGTTACATGGGGTGAGTAATTAAATACAAATGATCGTATTGTATTCATTTAACCAAATATAATGACTTCTAGCCATTTACCCATAAATAACTTGCTTGTCTGAGACACTTTAAATAAGTCTATCCATACAAAAGTATAAAGCCTTATGCCCTTTGTAGCTGATTTAAATGAGAATTTTGGTTAAGAAAACAGTAGAACCACATTATGTCTTATTTAGGATGTCTGACGTTGAAGTTGTTATCCTTGACCAAAAGCCTTCTGGTCCACCCCTTCCCATGTTTTGCTCTCTTGCTTCTTTCCATCCCCTGCCCACATCTATTCCTGCATCCTATGTTCCCCCACCTGTCACTTTCTTAAACAATGACTGGTCGACTGGTTACATCTTGCCTGATGGAGCTCTGTGTGACCTCTGCTCTCCTTCCTCTCCTGGCAGCCCTCCAGTTTCCTTGGCTCTGTCCATCATTTCAAGCCTTTAGGTGTCTCTTCCACTTTATGAGGACATTATTGATTTGACTGTGTTTGCTAGTGTCTTTTTAATGCATCAGGAAAAATGCATTACACTACACACAATACCCTGGGGTTGGTCAAAGGCTGTAGGCAGTAAATGCGAGCTTCAGCCACTTTCAGCTCTCCAAATGTATGTACTTTATTCTTTCTGTACAAGAAAGTTTAGCAAAACTGCACAGGAACTTAATACATTGTAAGTTAATTGCTAAAAAAATCCATATAGATTCTGAATGTGGGGTGGAACTGCTCCTATCAGAAGGTCAAGCACACTATGTCCATTCATATGACTAATGAGAAACCAAAAAGTTTTACATGTTATACCTTTTTCCACACAGCATCATCAAGTCATTCCAGACAACATGACGGGCTGTATGGCATCACAAAGTAGCTAATTCCTTCCCACATCAATTGAGGATTAATTTAACTAGAGATTTACTTTCAGATTCAAGCAGTATATTAGTGACTAAATCAATCGTATGCTGCATGTACTCTAGAGAGAGGTTCATCATATTTAGTTTAGTTTAGTGGTCCGTACCCTCCTTCCTCAGCCAAACACCCCTTCTTAGCACCCCTCTCTTGTCCCATTTTTGACTTGTTAACCCTATCACCCATCCATCAAAGCAGGGTTCTGGGCCATTTAATGGCATGTCCGGCTGTCCAACATGAAATTTCACATACAAGTGTCCCATACTGACATCAGCGCATTGATTTACGCCACAGCTCCAGAGGTCAGCTAGTCATGCACGTACTACTGGGGCTTCTGTGTAAGAGTGAGAGGCAGAGAACGTGAGAAAGACCACGAGTCAGAGGGAAGAGAAGGAGGGAGAGAGGGAGAGAGACAGGGAAAAGAGGCATGGTGTGTGTGTGTGTGTGTGTGTGTGTGTGTGTGTGTGTGTGTGTGTGTGTGTGTGTGTGTGTGTGTGTGTGTGTGTGTGTGTGTGTGTGTGTGTGTGCGTGTGACAGGAAGACGACAGACAGGAATGCTGAAAAGCTCCCAGTGATAAAAACTTTAACAGTGATGACAGCAATCTGAGTATGTGTTCACAGCAGGATGATGGATTGGCCTTATTGCTGCTGAGGGATCACTGTCTCTAGGCCCTATTTTAATAACACAAGTGCAGAAAAACAGTGCAAGCAAAGCAGTGGGTACGGGGTGCTCAGACTGTGTGGGTATCTCCGTGTGCTAATGCTTGGGCACGGTACGAATTGACAGTGTGAGTGCGCCCTTAAAGTGTAGTTCCAGCGTCAACTCTTTTGGCAATTACAAGACAGACGATCAAGACAGTTTTTTTCCTGTATAAACTATTAACGGAGATATCCCGGAGAGCCGCTAACAATCGCTAACAGCTGGGACGTGGCTAACACTGATTAGCTTGGGCCAGTATGGTGAAGGCATTAAAATTACTTTTTTTAACCACTAATATTGCTCAAAATAACACCAAACCTCTGCAGTAGCATGATAAGTATCCCTACACATAAAACGAAGTCCTTCACTTGAGTATTTTATTTACATGCTACTTTATACTTCTACTCCACTACAAATCAGGGGAAATATTCTACTTTTTACTCCACTACATTGATCTGATTACTTCAGTAACTAGTTACTTTACCAGGCTTACAAGCACATGTGAAACATTAGTTTATTCATCAAAAACTGTACTGACAAAAATGAATGTAAAGTAAATGCAGAGTATTTTTTACAGTTTAGTGGGAAAGTGGTGTTGAAGTTAGCATTATATTTGTACTCTTTTCACACCGATATGGCTGCAGAGTAAACACAGGCTTCACAGTGACGGAAACAAAAAGTTCTCTGTCCATTTTCTGGTGAACTAACGGTTTTCTGTCAACCTTTTTTTTTTTTAGAGTAGAAAGAGACATTGATGTGGTGATTTAACCACAGATTTAACCAGACAGAAACGACTGAGAACAACATCAGAGCGGAGCTTGGCGAGCAGTTGCCGAGAGGATTCAGAAACCCACGAAGAAGAGCGTATGGAGTGTTGTGGCCGCGCCTACAGGGAGCGTGCGGAGTGTTGTGGCTGCGCGCCTACAGGGAGCAAATGGAGCAAGTCTCCCAGCGTGCCGGTAGTTGATGCGCTGAGATCAGAGAGGATAGCAGTCAACATCGGCCACCACGGCCATGAATTACTGTTTTACATAGGCCTCTACTCAAAGGGGGGGACTTAATGTATCGATATTTGCGGCCAAAACATCGATTTATATCGCTGAATCGATAAAATCTTACAGCCCTACCAATATAGGTCATTTCATATCTCAGTAACCGTATATCACAATGTAGCACGTTTTCTAGTAATTGAATAAATAAATAAAGTCTATAAGAAATAACCACATGATAAAGTCTATTTTTGTATTGTGCTGTGTGAATTAAATAATTGCCCCATCCCTATTTTCTACCCTCCTACCCTTGCTAAGACACCCATCTTTAAACTGTATTCTTTTTTATTTACTGTAGTAAAGTTTTTTGACTGCCCCTTGCATGGTAATCAGGCCAGGGCCGTAAAGTGGGGGGCCAAGGTCCCTTCCCAACTTTCTGCCCCCCTATTTCAGTTACCTTGGTTGGATCACATCAATTTTCGAACTTGGCCATCATTTTGATCTTAACTACACTGTAACATGTCGTGGCCGTGTCTTACATGGTTGCAACGCTATCTATGAGACAAAATTGGTCCGCATACAGAGATATAAACACCTAGCAAAACACACAAAACTGTTTCTGTACTAGTTTCCAATACAGTAGGTGTCTCCAGAATCTTGCTACAAGGACACACACAAGCTCACAAGGTGAAAACAATACAAGGGTCACTATCGTGGATAGTAAATATTGTTTTGACCATATTTATGCAATATTCCGCCAGTCCTAATATAGGGTGTTAACATGCTGCCGTGCTAAATAGCACTAAACACAAAGTTCAGTTGAGTATGATGGGAACTCCATTAGTTTTACAGGGATTTATTCATAAACTGAATGGTATGGGATTTTGAACTGATTATGGTAGTCGATGGAAATTAGAAGCATCATAACAGTAATTTTACCAGAGGGTGCATGAATGTCGAATTTAATGGAAATTCATCAAATAGTTATTGAGATATTTCACTAAAAGAGTCAATACTTACTAGAGGAAAGGTCAGAGGATCACTATAGTCACTTGAATTCTACCGGGCACTATGAATGTTTGTGTTTGTAGTAAAGTGGCAATGTCAATCCATCGACAGACAGACAGACAGACAGACAGACAGAAAGACAGAAAGACAGACAGAAAGACAGACAGAGCCATCCCTAGAACCACGCTGCTAAAATGCACACACAAAAAAGCTATTACGCATTTTTGAACTTCCAATGTACATTTTGTTCGTCCTGATGGCTATCATGCATCCACATAAAGTACGTAATTGAAGATACAATGTAATATTTCCATTTTAGCAATGCAATACCCATTCTGCATGCATCACAGACAAAAACCTATATCTCAAGACTGAGCACCATCATGATAATCAACGCAATGTTCAATAAAGAGTCTAAAGATGTGAAGGGATACAAACCAGTTCTTATACTACCATATACTATATGTTGTATACCAGAAACTGATTTTGTGCCTATTGGTGGTTACCCCCCCCCCCCCCCCCCCAACGACCTATATGGAAAAAGGGGAAAAACATGGTCCGCCTCAATCGAATACCACTTTCTGTCTATCTGCCTGTCTCAAGTTGTGCTATGTAAAATGGAAACCATGTGTAAATATGGAATATAGGTCTGACTGTCACTTATCATCCATCTTTCTGTCTTTCTCATATATTTTGTCCACCCAGCTGTCTCTTGCAAGCTTCTGTAAATGTTTGTGGGAAAATCCATCAATAAACTCAACTAGACTTAAACATTGACATAGACACACAGCATGCCACAGTATGCCATTGTCGTGAAAATGAGGGAGTAGAAAGTTTGCAGGGTGCACAGACACCAGAGGGAGTAAAGATAAACAAATATACATTTGATGGATGAGTGTAACAACCATAGATATTAAAACAATAGATGCAAATTACATCATAACTCATGAAATAACTGTCCACCATCTTACCTGGGTATTATTTACAATGGTCACCTATGGGCAGAAACAATATTATCAGCTGTGCAGCACTTATGCTTTACCAAAAGGACCAAAGAGACCAGGGAGGCTGGAAGCACATCCACACATCAGTATAGAGAGTATACATATATAGGTTAACTTAAACTACAAAAACTTAGTGAATTATGCTAGGTAGCTAACTTAAGTGTTAGCTAACATTACCTAGTAATAGCTGAGTTCTGAGTCAAAGTTATTGCTGATTCTTAGCTCTCAACAGCATTGATATGTTAGCTAAACAGAAAACATGCTTTGTAGTGTTCAGGTTTTAATAAAGTTATTAATATTAGTTTAACGTGACCGTGCAGCCGCTGATTTGTCAGTGTAAACATACAAAATGTTAACGACGGGAAGGGCTCGTCTTCACTCCTAAATCCCATTTTACAATATCTCAAGACAAATCCAGCCAGCAACGTTATAATCTACAGAGAAAGTTAAGTCTAGGAAAATCAACATAACAGTAAAGTTCTCACACACACTTAACGTTGACTTAACATGTTCACCATATCGAGCTAGCATGACCTAAAAATGGCCGCCTTGAATCCTACAGTCATCATATAGTAACATCACTTGTTGTGAGCTCACCACATGCCTTTGCACGGCTTTCAGGTCAGTAAAGCAAAGAAAAAACAATCCATGTTTTCATCAGGTAAAGTAATCCAGTTGAAAAAAGGCTGTCAGCAGTTCAGGTCAAAATCCCTGTGATTTCTCCAGTCCATCAGAAGTTCTGCTGAAGGCATTCAGTTCTGCTGAAGGCATTAACAACAACTTCATCAACAAAAACACCTCCTCATTTACAGTTTCAAGTTTCTTCTCTCATCTCTCAATATCCATGGTAACAACCCTATGCCACCAAAAAAAAAAAAAGCAACGGAAAGCCCCTGGATGTATAAGGTTAACAGATTGCAAAGGGAAATATGAAAAGAGAGAGAGAGAGAGAGAGAGAGAGAGAGAGAGAGAGAGAGAGAGAGAGAGAGAGAGAGAGAGAGAGAGAGAGAGAGGAGAGAGAGAGAGAGAGGGAGAGGGAGAGAGATGTGAACAGGAAGAAAAACTGGAATAGAGATGAGAGTGATGACAAGAGATGACAAGGGATGCAAAGGTGTGGTGTGGAGGCCAGGAGGGAGACTCAACAGTCCCAAGTGTTTTCACACTTGGGCTGACTCAGGATTTTTTTTTTGAGGTCTTAGTGAATTTAGTAAAAATGTCAAAGACCTGTCATGGCTGGCTGTGGTCTAGAAAAATTTCTACCTCAAAATGGTGTGGGTTTCATGTAACTCTGATGAGGTCTGCTGGGGTCTTCAGCAGATGCCAACGTTTTCCACTCCAAACTCTGATTTTCTTTTAAATCCATTCAGCAATAACAATAAAGAAACTAAAGTGAGTGCTCCGGGAATTCATAGTATAATTACCCAGACTAAATAGGAACTGTGCTGGATGATAGGATTAGACTTAATGAAAAAAATTACTACTATATATATATATATATATATATATATATATATATATATATATACTATAATGTGGGATTGTAAAAATGCTCAGCCCTGTCTTAACTGTTACTCAAACTAAACTCTATAAGACTCTTATTTAAATAACTGATCTCCATGTGGTGTTAACCTTAGCTCTAAAAATATTGGAAAAAGATCCCAGACAGTTTAATACTGAACAATTACTAAGAGATTAAGGGTGCTTTCACTGAGGCACTGTTGCCTCTGTTGCGTCCCAAAGAACGATTGTCCCCCCTTCTCATGTATGTGTGACTCCCAACATCACCTGCTGTTCCATTCCTTTACTGAGCGCATTTTTTCCTGTTTTATTCCAGCAGTCCTTTGTTTACTCTGTGTATAGACTGATAACACTTGCACTTTTTGCCAAAATGCAATAGAAACCATTAACTCGTCTCTTTCAGCTGCGACCAATGAAAAAATGAGTTGCACTTGGCAGAGACCCAACAATTTTGTTTGCACTCTGGAGCCCTGAGTTACTCTGAAGATGTATAGATAATATTGCAGGAATTGCTGAAATATTCTAAGATTCCACAGTGACTTTTGGCAATGAGGGTCTTATTTATATTCGGTCTATATTGACTGCAAAAATACAAACCTATATATACAATCCCCCAAAGCAATTTCAGTTAAAAAGCAACTGGACTTGGTTGTTTGTCTAGGAAGACGTTTCACCTCTCTTCCAAGAGGCTTCATCAGTTCATGAACGCATCTGACCAGGCTGGGAATGGTCCAACTATCTGGTGTGGAGATCCAGGTATTTAACCTTTCACAAGTTTCATCACCTATATTGATAATGACAATCAAATACTAAATCAAATTTCTCAGAAAATCTGATGTGAAATATTTGAATGAATGTAACTTGAAGAATGTGATTTTGTTATCCACTACCCTTGACATTACCACTCGGTTCAATAAAACCTTCCACTCACAAGTTTCTCCAACATTTAAGCTTCATTACCACCAAATACAACATATGGTTCAGGACAGGGTCGTCTATGGATACTAATTGTAGAAAATAATTTACAAAGGTCGACTTGGAATCCAAATGTTGGTTCAAATAGTGGTTTTCAACAGCATTGTGCAGGATTTTTTTCATTGATTAATTTTTATTGCTCAATTCCTGCGTGCCTACACCCAATAGTTCTGCTCATAAGAGTACCCCAGTACAGTAAAATCAATATATGGCTTTCATCTGATTACTTTGTATTTGTGTGCATGCTGTTATGTTCATTTTGCAATTAAGTTCTTAATTAAATGACAAAATACTCAGTACTTTCATTTTGTAAAGTGTTTCAATCGCCCTCCGCCTGTGGAATGTATTTTACTTGTCTATTCAAGTGGCAGGTTTACTGACAGCAAGACAAGAAAAATAATTTCAAATTAATCACTACAGAAAATAATAGCCGACAAGTTAAATCTTTAACAGCCCATTCAACATCACCTGCGTCAGCAGCTCACTTCACAACACAACAGTTAAGAAGACAGTTAAGTTGCTATCACACTAACAAAACTGAGACAGACAGCAGCAGAGAAAAGAGCTGCTCTGATGACCTATCGTTATTGTCATTAGCTGCCTCGCTGCCACGTTACACTGACAGAACAGATACAATCCAAAATGAGGTGTTACATTTCCCTGTACTCTTTAAATGTTGTATACTGATCAATTCTGGACACTAAGATGCATATAATATTGAGTGGTCTCGAACATTTTCCATGCCTTAGCCCTGCGTCATTATCATTATCTCACTGCTTGTAACAAACTATGTACAGGGCTGGATGTACTAGGTTGGCACACATTTGGAGACATGTTTCATTACCTCTTACAAAACATATCTGAGGCTACAAACTGTTAGAAGTGAAAAACAAGAAAATAAACTATACAGGTAACCAGCGAACACAGTTTTTTCTATTTTTAATCAAGATCTCGCGTGACTTGCTGATGATGTTGCTTCTTCCTTTGGTACTATACTGTAGTATGTACAGTATAGCCACCTTGCTGTAGTGCTGGGCCGTATGACCAAAAATGAATAGCACTGTTTTTTAAGGTTGTTGTAGGAAAGTGGGAGACTGCTTCCAGCTTGCTCTGGTGTAAAACTTTGAGAAGCAGTTTGGCTTAAATATTTTCTCCCCAGCATACCTCGAACCCATCACTCTCGACTGCCAGTAGCAGGAGACCATGTCCTTTGCGTAAGTAGATTGTTATTGTGTTCGTAATGTCGTTCCACAGCTTGCTTTGCCTGTCATATGCAAATGCCTCCAAGAGATGTCTGACCCTTTGGCTTCACCGTTTCTCTGGAGCTACTAGTTAACAGCTTCATATCCGAAGACCACAATAATCTCACTCTCCAGTATTCCAACATGCTTTCTGCTGAGGGGACAGAGTAAGTTGCTAGTGTTAGCATCCCGGGAACAACAATGGCTTCAATTTTTTAAAACCAAAAACGTCAGATACTAGCCAGAATAGCAGACAGCTCCACTCTTAGGCACAAGTTATTCTGGTGTGTCTCCGGTCTCTCTTACTTCATCATACATTTGTATTATATACAATTATTTGTGTTATAAATTGTTGTGCCTTGCTGTGCCCTTTTAAAGAGAGTTATTTGTGGGTTAATGACAGTAGTGTTAAAAGTTACACACAGTTAATAAGGGTTCCCCCTCAATACCCGGTGCTCTTTGTGGCCGTGCACCGGTGTGGTGGTATGTGACAATTTCATATCATACGGCAAATTAATACTGGGTAACACGGTGTAAAGCAACAATTTATTCTGGAGTTCTTCCACACATGTGCTTGAACTTCCTATTCTAATTAATCATCACAAAGTGAAAGCAAAATGTCTCTCTGCTTAGTTTTTTGTTTTCTGATATCGTTTTGAAGCTGCTACCATTTTTCACACATTATTTTGATAATAGGGAGAAGCCTTATTAGCACTACTAGATAGCTCCAGTGGATTTCAAACTGTGAAAGTGGTATGTACATTTCACAGCTTAGTATACGTCAGCAGTCTCATGAAGACTGAAACAATTAATATTTCAGAATTCATAATTACACAGGTACACAGCTAATGCTGAACTACAGACTCTTTCTATTATTCTATTCCACTTTAGTGCCATTCATCCTGCATGCACACACAAAAACCCACTGACAACCAACAATGGTACAACATTCACCAACAGCTAACAATACACACGCACACCCACACCCACACGCACACTCACACGCACACGCAAACACACACGCATATTAAATTGCCAATGAGGATGCTTCCTTTCAGCCACTTGAACCAACAAATGTATTCAAAGAGCAGCCACAGGAGAGGTTCCACTTCAAAAGCTTCAACACACACAAAGACACACATCCACATCTACAAATAACAAGTGTGCTGAGACACACACCCACGGCCTCACCCACTAGCTGCTGAAGTTGATTGCAGCAGGCTGTGACTCAGTGGGAGTGGGTCATGGATGGATGATTTTATGTTTTCAGTTGTTGTGACTCCAGAGAGCCACAACAGCAGCAAAGTAGCCAGCAAACGTAACGTAAAAATAATTGTAATTGCTTTGGAAAACCTGCCCTGATTCCATTTTGTAAACTGAAAATGAAGTAGTATTTTTTCGATCTTCAATAAAAAGATATCGGTTCAGTATTTCGGGGTATAACGCAAAATCAAGTCATCTCATCTTCATCTCATCTTATCTTTAACCACTTATCCGGGGTCGGGTTGCGGGGGCAAAAGCTCTAGCAGGGGACCCCAACCTTCCCTTTCCCGGGCCATATTAACCAGCTCTAACTGGGGGATACCGAGGCGTTCCCAGGCCAGTGTGGAGATATAATCTCCCCACCTGGTCCTGGGTCTTCCCCGAGGCCTCCTCCCAGATGGACGTGCCTGGAACACCTCCCTAGGGAGGCGCCCAGGGGGCATCCTTACTAGATGCCTGAGCCACCTAGTAAAAATCAAAATCAAGTCATTCAATTCAATTTGAACAATTTTGCTTTTTGTGTGAAATTGCTTTTCTTGTCATGACTGAGACTATTTTATAATTCAAATTAATCCTACCCTGTCAAATGCTCCAGCCAATCAGCCTGTTTCTACAGGAATTACATCCCATTAAGTTAATTAAGGTAGAATTTATTGAGAGCTTTGATTTACTGAAAATACTCTTCATACATAGTCTTCATACATCCTACTGTACCAGTAGTTCTGAAGATCAAGATTGTTAAGCACCACTTGCAGTGTTTTGGACTGTGTACTATTGCCCATTTCATGCCGTACTTTTGACATTAACTTAATTATGTTTTCTTGCTGAAGAATGTAGATACAGTATGGTGTGTTTATGTAACATCCAGTGTTTTGTTGATGGTGTCAAATCAGAAGCAGGACTTTCTAGGTTCTGTAACGTCTGATGTAATAATTGGTCATTCATTTACCATTATACCCACAGAGTTACCCCATAGAGAATCTCTGGAAACCCGTTGGCAACAAAGTAATGTCTAAGAAATCCACTACAGTTACTGAACTGTGAAAGAGACTGAAAGAAAAATGGACCAAGATCAAACCAGAGCAGTGTGAGAAACTAGTGATGTCCTGTGGGCTCAGATGTGCTGAAGTCATTCAAAACAACAGCCTCTACACTTCTATTAATTTTTGAATCCTATAGCCCTGAGAAAACATTGTTAAAATCTTCTCTTTTGACACTGTGGTTACTGTTCTCTAATTTTGCTCACTGATTTTTTTTTTCTTCACAAAATAAAGGTTTTTGTTGAAGTGCCTTGGTTATTTAAAAAAAAAAAGAAGTGGTATAGCCACAGTGGATATGTCCAGATCGTCTTTATTTTGTTTAACAGAAAATTCATCATCTCATTTGACGTAGCCTATTAAAAGAATGAGTGAAGGTGTTTGATGCATGTACAATCAACATCGCTGTGCATATGTACCAACCACAACAAGAAATGGAAGTCTTGATCCTTTAATACGCTGTATTGATGAACATGCTACAGCATTTCCACCGGGCTTCTCTGTGCTTTATGATTACCTTGTTTAAGACTGCTTGTTGTCCAGTATGTTGAGTGCCATTTGAAGAGTTATAAACATATTAAAATGATAGGGATAATATTGTGAATAGCAATTATTTGGGCCAGGATATTCGTGACATTACATTTTCATATACAGTACCTGCATAGGAATTATCGCCATGCAGGTGCAGTCAATAAATGTAGTTGTCTACACCATTATATTATGGGGAGTGCTGCGCCCCCCAAACGGCACCCCCTGCCCCCTTGAACGTAAAGTTAATTTTATCTAATTGTATTTTCTCAATAGCGTCAGATCACAACATTTAAGGATCATTTTCCTATAGAACAGCTCTATAATTTGTACTTGGTTAACAAATTAAACAGCTTTATGTTATGTATCTTATTTACACAGCAGCATGTAAATTCTGTCTCTACATTGTTGCTGAACTGAAATTCTTTCTTTAGTTTGTTGTGCTTGAAAATATAAAGTTCGGACTGTTTCTATTGGGGAACATTATTTCGACCTTTTGGACAATTATTTAAAAGACATTTTCTGAACCGAGTGTAGCTCATTGTGTAATACACTGATTACATGCATTGTGGCTCTGATTATTGCTTGTATAATTGTGATCCTTCTGTCTGGAGGTTTTTAACGCCTTTTAACACTGATTAATTTATCCATGTGGGGATTGACCTTTCAATACAAACCTAACCATTAAATTGTCTGAGAACATTCAGGCAATTCGCTACAGTGCGTTGGAAACACATGAAAACCATGATTCCTTTGATTTTTTATTTTAATTTCTATTGACTTACCTAAATAATCATAGCCTCTGCCAAAAACCAGCAATCATTTCTTACCCTCTCACAACGCACACGTGCACGCACGCACACACACACACACACACACACACACACACACACACATACTGGTTTCCATAATTCGTGGGGACCAATTTTGCAATCATCACTTGTGGGGACTACCCTTTCTGGAGGTTCTACAAGTGTGAAAAAAATCAGGTAAAGTAGCCATTAGTTAGTGAGCCTAAACACGCCTTAAAATCTTAGAAAAGTCGAAGTAAGGGTATAGACCTGTCCCTGGTGTGCTTTATGGGGACTTCCGGAAAAACTAGTTAACCTGTTTACAGGGGACCACATTAACATAAATTTGCATACTTCACACAGATTAATATGTTACTAGTGGGGACATATTTATATTGAAATAATTTTATATTTCAATGGCATATAGGCTCTCCAGAACGTGGTTAAGACAGCAGGGAAGATTGGGACACAACTACTGGACATTTCCACCATCTACCACCATTTCCACTACCAGAATTGACCACAGATTCCATATATGCAGCTTTAATGTCCCAGTGATCACTGGAAGTGAAGTTTTTGCTCTACCCTGATAAATTTAGTTAGTGTTTGGTCTCGCTAGCCTGAAATAACTGCCAAGTTACATGATCTGCACAACTGACCATACTTTTTGAACATACTTTTTTATTGACACAAGGTCAAAGAGCGATAGGTTACATTGCATAAATTATAATTCTGCAATGACAGTAAAACTATGTGTAAAAAAAAAAACATTCACACGCAAGTTCTGCGTGTGTCCTCAAGGCTTGAGCTTTTAAGAGACTATCTGCCAGACTGAACAATTGGCTTCATGAAATTCCATTTTAAAAGGAGAAATCCAATGTTAAATGGACTTGGGGGTATTGAAACACGTACTCATTATCATGTTTAATACACCCCAAGTCCATTTAACACCAGATTTCTCCTTAAAGTTTTACAGAACAGAACAAATAATACAGGGCAACTCCCACAAAGCTGGAACTGGGTGGATGTTATCAGTCACAGACAGAAGAAAAGACTAAGAAAAAACTAAACATCTCCACAACCATTTTCTTTGTGTTCGCCATACTATTTGGGGTGCATTTTCCTTTTTAAGGCTGTAATCCTGTTGTAGACATAAAATTTTAAGTTCTGCCAGTTTCTGTTACTGAGAGCTTCAGGTTCAGCTCTCAAACATTTCTCACAGTCTCTCTTTGATGGTACCGTACAAGATCGGATGAACTGATTCATTTGCCTCTCTACTGCCCTAACCTCCGCCACCTGCCATGGTGTTCTTTTCTGTGGAGCTCTACCTGTAAGGAGACAAAAATAAAGTTTTAAGTAACAGTATAAGGGAGAAGCTAAAGTTCCAAGTCCTGCATCAGTACAGTACAAGTGAAATTATGAGGCTAATCATAGCTGATATAGGCATCTGTCCTCAGTGATTTGTTCAGTGTTCAGCTCTCAGTTTATCCGTTTACAGCTGACATAAACCTACATCCGAGGCACCAGTTGTGATCATATGACATTCTAGGACAGATGGAAGACCCTCAAAAGTGCTTTAGTTTTTGAGATACTGTACCTTATCTGAAAGACTTCATCATTCCCTACTGTCCTGTCAGTGCAATTTGCTCCCAGAATGCAGGTCTGTTAGTGACTCCCAGTATCTCTAAAAAAAGACTGGGAGGTAGAACCTTTAGTCACTGGGCTCCTTTACTTTAGAACCAGCTCTCTCCATGGATCAGAGAGGCAGACACTATCTACATAAAAGACCTGATTGACAATACAGTAACCTCACAATGAGCTCATTTGCTTTATTTAATGGCCAAAGCCAGACTTACAGAGGCTAAAAGTAAACATCAAGTGATGAAGGTTAATGTACCTGTTGAGGAGTGTCGTGTGAACATGAAGCTTCTTCCATCAGTTTCTGACATGACAGCAGGATGGGAGCTCATTGCAGGATGATTATCCATGGCACACAATGTCATCTGCAATGATTTGTGAGGAAAAAAACAACATGAATATGAAGATCTCTAGTTCAATGTAATGTCAACACTGCATAATATTCAAGTAGATACATACATGTTCTTAAGAATCTCTAAACTTAAACACGTGCCAAAACACCAGACTTCAGAGGAAAACAAATCTCAAAATTTTACTGTAATACTTCAGACTAATGAGTCAACCTGTGTTTGCTGTCACACATTTTCAATACAACAAGCTTAATGGGGACATTTAACACACCAAGTTTTCATCCTTTGTGGGGACAAAGCATCTCTGGATCGTATTTAACACTAATAGTAACATAAAAAGTGCATTGTGGGGACATCGTAAATGTGCCAGAATACAGTAAGAATTGGGCCAAGGGAAACTATCCAGACAGGTTCACATCCATCTTAAAAGTTCCTTTATCTTTGGACTCGTTGAGGCATTGGACTCAACTGTTAGAAGACCTGATTGACAATACAGTAACCTCACAATGAGCTCATTTGCTTTATTTAATGGCCAAAGCCAGACTTACAGAGGCTGTAAAAGTAAACATCAAGTGATGAAGGTTAATGTACCTGTTGAGGAGTGTCGTGTGAACATGAAGCTTCTTCCATCAGTTTCTCAGACATGACACCAGGATGGGAGCTCTTTGCAGGATGATTATCCATGGCACACACTGTCATCTGCAATGATATGTAAGGAAAACACAATTTAAGGATGGCTATCCATGGCACACAATGTCATCTGCAATGATTTGTAAGGAAAAAACAATGTAAATATGAAGATCTCTCGGTCAATGTAATGTCAACACTGCATAATCAAGTAGAAAAATACATGTTCTTAAAGATCTATAAACTTAAACATGTGCCAAAACACCAGACTTCAGAGGAAAACAAATCTCAAAATTGTACTGTAATACTTCAGACTAATGAGTCAACCTGTGTTTGCTTTCACACATCTTCAATACAACAAGCTTAATGGGGACATTTAACATAAAGGTTGTCATCCTTTGTGGGGACAAAGCATCTCTGGATCGTATTTAACACTAATAGTAACATAAAAAGTGCATTGTGGGGACATCGTAAATGTGCCAGAATACAGTAAGAATTGGACCAAGGGAAACTATCCAGACAGGTTCACATCCATCTTAAAAGTTCCTTTATCTTTGGACTCGTTGAGGCATTGGACTTAAATGTTAGAAGACCTGATTGACAATACAGTAACCTCACAATGAGCTCATTTGCTTTATTTAATGGCCAAAGCCAGACTTACAGAGGCTGTAAAAGTAAACATCAAGTGATGAAGGTTAATGTACCTGTTGAGGTGTGTTGTGTGAACATGAAGCTTCTTCCATCAGTTTCTCAGACATGACAGCAGGATGGGAGCTCTTTGCAGGATGATTATCCATGGCACACACTGTCATCTGCAATGATTTGTAAGGAAAAAACAATTTAAGGACGTGTATCCATGGCACACAATGTCATCTGCAATGATTTGTAAGGAAAAAACAATGTAAATATGAAGATTTCTCGGTCAATGTATGTCAACACTGCATAATCAAGTAGAAAAATACATGTTCTTGTAGATATATGAACTTAAACATGTGCCAAAACACCAGACTTCAGAGGAAAACAAATCTCAAAATTTTACTGTAATACTTCAGACTAATGAGTCAACCTGTGTTTGCTTTCACACATTTTCAATACAACAAGCTTAACGGGGACATTTAACACACCAAGTTTTCATCCTTTGTGGGGACAAAGCATCTCTGGATCGTATTTAACACTAATAGTAACATAAAAAGTGCATTGTGGGGACATCGTAAATGTGCCAGAATACAGTAAGAATTGGGCCAAGGGAAACTATCCAGACAGGTTCACATCCATCTTAAAAGTTCCTTTATCTTTGGACTCGTTGAGGCATTGGACTTAAATGTTAGAAGACCTGATTGACAATACAGTAACCTCACAATGAGCTCATTTGCTTTATTTAATATCTAAAACCAGACTTACAGAGGCTGTAAAAGTAAACAACAAGTGATGAAGGTGAATGTACCTGTTGAGGAGTGTCGTGTGAACATGAAGCTGCTTTCATTAGTTTCACAGACATGACACCAGGATGGGAGCTCTTTGCAGGATGATTATCCATGGAACACACTGTCATCTGCAATGATATGTAAGGAAAACACAATTTAAGGATGGGTATCCATGGCACACAATGTCATCTGCAATGATTTGTAAGGAAAAAACAATGTAAATATGAAGATTTCTCGGTCAATGTATGTCAACACTGCATAATCAAGTAGAAAAATACATGTTCTTAAAGATCTATAAACTTAAACACGTGCCAAAACACCAGACTTCAGAGGAAAACAGATCTCAAAATTGTACTGTAATACTTCAGACTAATGAGTCATCCTGTGTTTGCTGTCACACATCTTCAATACAACAAGCTTAATGGGGACATTTAACACACCAAGTTTTCATCCTTTGTGGGGACAAAGCATCTCTGGATCGTATTTAACACTAATAGTAACATAAAAAGTGCATTGTGGGGACATCGTAAATGTGCCAGAATACAGTAAGAATTGGACCAAGGGAAACTATCCAGACAGGTTCACATCCATCTTAAAAGTTCCTTTATCTTTGGACTCATTGAGGCATTGGACTCAACTGTTAGAAGACCTGATTGACAATACAGTAACCTCACAATGAGCTCATTTGCTTTATTTAATGGCCAAAGCCAGACTTACAGAGGCTGTAAAAGTAAACATCAAGTGATGAAGGTTAATGTACCTGTTGAGGAGTGTCGTGTGAACATGAAGCTTCTTCCATCAGTTTCTCAGACATGACAGCAGGATGGGAGCTCATTGCAGGATGATTATCCATGGCACACACTGTCATCTGCAATGATTTGTAAGGAAAAAAAATTTAAGGATGGGTATCCATGGCACACAATGTCATCTGCAATGATTTGTAAGGAAAAAACAATGTAAATATGAAGATTTCTCGGTCAATGTATGTCAACACTGCATAATAATCAAGTAGAAAAATACATGTTCTTAAAGATCTATAAACTTAAACACGTGCCAAAACACCAGACTTCAGAGGAAAACAGATCTCAAAATTGTACTGTAATACTTCAGACTAATGAGTCATCCTGTGTTTGCTGTCACACATCTTCAATACAACAAGCTTAATGGGGACATTTAACACACCAAGTTTTCATCCTTTGTGGGGACAAAGCATCTCTGGATCATATTTAACACTAATAGTAACATAAAAAGTGCATTGTGGGGACATCGTAAATGTGCCAGAATACAGTAAGAATTGGGCCAAGGGAAACTATCCAGACAGGTTCACATCCATCTTAAAAGTTCCTTTATCTTTGGACTCATTGAGGCATTGGACTCAACTGTTAGAAGACCTGATTGACAATACAGTAACCTCACAAGGAGCTCATTTGCTTTATTTAATGGCCAAAGCCGGACTTACAGAGGCTGTAAAAGTAAACATCAAGTGATGAAGGTTAATGTACCTGTTGAGGAGTGTCGTGTGAACATGAAGCTTCTTCCATCAGTTTCACAGACATGACAGCAGGATGGGAGCTCTTTGCAGGATGATTATCCATGGCACACACTGTCATCTGCAATGATTTGTAAGGAAAAAAAATTTTAAGGATGGGTATCCATGGCACACAATGTCATCTGCAATGATTTGTAAGGAAAAAACAATGTAAATATGAAGATCTCTCGGTCAATGTAATGTCAACACTGCATAATCAAGTAGAAAAATACATGTTCTTTAAGTTCTATAAACTTAAACACGTGCCAAAACACCAGACTTCAGAGGAAAACAAATCTCAAAATTGTACTGTAATACTTCAGACTAATGAGTCAACCTGTGTTTGCTTTCACACATCTTCAATACAACAAGCTTAATGGGGACATTTAACATAAAGGTTGTCATCCTTTGTGGGGACAAAGCATCTCTGGATCGTATTTAACACTAATAGTAACATAAAAAGTGCATTGTGGGGACATCGTAAATGTGCCAGAATACAGTAAGAATTGGGCCAAGGGAAACTATCCAGACAGGTTCACATCCATCTTAAAAGTTCCTTTATCTTTGGACTCGTTGAGGCATTGGACTCAACTGTTAGAAGACCTGATTGACAATACAGTAACCTCACAATGAGCTCATTTGCTTTATTTAATGGCCAAAAACCAGACTTACAGAGGCTGTAAAAGTAAACATCAAGTGATGATGGTTAATGTACCTGTTGAGGAGTGTCGTGTGAACATGAAGCTTCTTCCATCAGTTTCTCAGACATGACAGCAGGATGGGAGCTCATTGCAGGATGAGTATCCATGGCACACACTGTCATCTGCAATGATTTGTAAGGAAAACACAATTTAAGGACGTGTATCCATGGCACACAATGTCATCTGCAATGATTTGTAAGGAAAAAACAATGTAAATATGAAGATTTCTCGGTCAATGTATGTCAACACTGCATAATCAAGTAGAAAAATACATGTTCTTAAAGATCTATAAACTTAAACACGTGCCAAAACACCAGACTTCAGAGGAAAACAGATCTCAAAATTATACTGTTATACTTCAGACTAATGAGTCAACCTGTGTTTGCTGTCACACATCTTCAATACAACAAGCTTAATGGGGATGAGTGAGTCTGAGTCTAATATTCTGTCCAAAATTCAGATACCTTCACACACAATGTTAATCTGAGACATTCTCAAACTCAACACATTTAAATAGTAGTCATCAGACATACTTGCATTCTCCATGGGTAGTCATCGCCTCCGTAGTCATACGTTATTTCTTCACCGTCCTTTATGTCTTTTAGAGCAAAAAGACATAAGTGTGGTTTTCTCTCCACCTCAATTTTTTTCATACGACAATTTGGATGTCTGTGTTCATCATTCACTAGGCGGCAAAATGAACCATCTTCTAGCGATGCATCAATACTTGGACAAGAGAAAGAGGAAAATAAAAACAATCTTACTTAAAAAGTAATAACATTTCTTTTCATTTTGCCATATTTAAACATTCAATGTATTTCCTTTAGCTCGCAGTGTCACAATATTAAATGGTAGATACTGATTGTGCAATCTTATATCAAATTCAACAATTCATACAAAGTATATAAAAGAATATACCAGAGATGAGGTGCAATTTTAAATCTTACCACCATGCTTTCCCTCTCCACTTGAAGAGAAAGAAAAATGCAGCAAATGACGGGTGGAAAACTCTTCTTCTCCTGTCAGCTTCAGCACCATCTATCAAATCACCCCTGTATTCAACCACAAAGTCTCCTTTGCAGAATGAACCCACTGCAAACAAACCACGTCCTGCCAGAAAAATATAGGACATTTAGATCAAAACAGGAAACCAAATCATATACTACAATCTTTGTTCCTCTCTCCTCTATGGACAAATACGAGACATCAAACAGTTGTAAAGATGGCGGAGCTCAAACCACTTCTTGGTTCAAGCAAGGACCAAAGAGAGTGCAGGGCTTTCCACAAGTGCCAGCTGCCTGACATGTAGCTGACTACACAATTAAGTCCAGCCGGCTACTTCAATGATTTGCACTGCTTGTACTGCTTACCACAAATTACTCTAATCACCTGCGACTTCGTTGCTCACAAGTGAGAGAAACTCATCCGTCGCCCCCCCCCCCCATGCTCAGTGGAGTCAGTGTGGAGGTGACAGAAGCAGAGCTCACCAGATGCTTCTATAAAAATGGTACATCCTTACTTACTCAAGCTATCCACTGCAAAATTTCCTCAGTTTAATTAGTGTGTAATAAAAGTAGAGACACCAAAAGAAAGCCTAACTGCATCGCATCATTTAGCCCAAAATTATGTCCTACCAGTAATCCAATCTTCTCTTCAAGCATTCAATTAGCACCACCTGCGACATGTGAGAGTGTTTTTTCATTCATACACAAGACATCATCTTACCTTTCACTGCATTGATGAATTTCACCTCCAGTTTTTGTGTTTTGTCGGTCTTTAAACCAACATATTGGCAGGCATCTTCGAGAGGACTGAGCCTGGGCGGCATGTCAAACTGAAGAGAAATTAATAAAAAAGGACATACATAAACTTTTAAACTGAGCTATTCCAACTCAATTTCTGTTAAGTCAAGCCTAAACTGAAGATATAAAATGGTGACTTTTGTTAATTACTTGTGCTGTCAAACGATTAAAACTTTCCGTTCAAAATCGTGTCTTTGCCATCCATTTTTGTTTTTTGTTTGCTTTTCTTTTCACACTCAAACGGGTGTCGAGGCTGCCATAGACATATATACATAGACGCCTCATTGAGCGTTGGACCGTACGTCGACGTCGCCGCCATATTGGAGGAGGCAGATTTGCCCCGTGAACTAATACAAGTCAATGGAGGGAACTTTATAAAGCTGCTTCTACAAAGTGCTGTAAGTTAATGTCTCTCATTAGCACATTCACACACGTACGGATATATTCAGGGAACAGAGAGGAACAAAAAACAACGTCTGTAACGTTCTCTGAAGATTATAAACGTGAACTACTCCTCATGTGTTCAGTATACAGGTCCGCACCAAACCATTTTATAATGTTTTTATGAGTGTTTACAGCTGCTAATGTATGTAACGCTGTTACTATGATGATACATGACAGTTAAATATTGAATCTGTGTCTATCATAACCATATCCTGACATGTAAATGGCATATGTGTAAATAAAAAACACCAACGTCGTTTTTATAAATACAGTATTTTTTGATGATCCACGTACTAATAATAACAATCATGGTGACAAAAACTTAAAGTCTGCAAATCAAGATAAGAAACTGCATCAGCAGTGAGCTTTTTTCAGAACACTATAACATATGATAATGTATACAATAACATTTCATGGTTTTAAAAAAGTAAAGTTGCAGCAGTCTACTATTATAAATATGCACTATATAGTTTTCATCATTATTATTATTATTATTATTATTATCAGCAGCAGCAGCAGAAGCTGCAGTAGTAACGTTAGTCCTAGTAGTACTATTTTCTGTAATGCCGCAATTTCCCGTCGGGCATCAATAAAGTATTTCTGATTCTGATTCATATATTACGAAGTCAGTTTTTCATATTTAAACTTAAACGTAATGAAACAAGTTGACAGTGTGGCAGACAGATGTCACATTTACATGTCAGGATGTGGGTATTATAGACACAGATTCAATATTTAACTATCATGTATCATCATAGTAAAAGCGTTACATACATTAGCAGCTGTAAACACTCATAAAAACATTATAAAATGGTTTGGTGCGGACCTGTATACTGAACACATGAGGAGTAGTTCACGTTTATAATCTTCAGAGAACGTTACAGACGTTGTTTTTTGTTCCTCTCTGTTCCCTGAATATATCCGTAAGTGTAAGTGAATGTGCTAATGAGAGACATTAACTTACAGCACTTTGTAGAAGCAGCTTTATAAAGTTCCCTCCTTTGACTTGTATTAGTTGATGGGGCGAATCTGCCTCCTCCAGTATGGCGGCGACGTCGACGTATCGCAGCAGCGGGCCAACCCACTCAATGAGGCGTCTATGTATATATGTCTATGGAGGCTGCTACCTGGCTGCTCCCAAACAGCGTGGCTATTGTTTTGTTTCCGGTCTAGCTAGATCCGGTGGGTGTTGTAGTTCTCTAACGTCACTAGATGTTGAAATGGCATGTGACAAAAACTACACAGCG
The DNA here is from genome assembly GCF_963691815.1 of Echiichthys vipera. Classification (NCBI taxonomy): domain Eukaryota; kingdom Metazoa; phylum Chordata; class Actinopteri; order Perciformes; family Trachinidae; genus Echiichthys; species Echiichthys vipera. The sequence continues at coordinate 9,924,442 of NC_139835.1, read as the reverse complement.
TTAATCTCGCGATAAAAAAGATGACGGAGTTAAAGTGGGTTTGCCTTAACGCCATTATTAACACGTTTAATTGACAGCACTATTAATTAGTGAAATAAATAAGAACAAACTTAAGATGAAATACACAACTCTTCTCAAGCACTGGTCCCTGCACTTAACATATAGCTTGGTTATTTGATATTAAGATGATTTACATGAAAAATGAACGCACAGTTAAAGTTAATCATTACACATAAACAATGGGCCTTGCTAATTAGCTTGCTAAAAAAAACATGCTAAAGTTAGTTAGTTGCTAATTAATGCTATCTTTAGCTTTACTTGGCTAAAAGCATTCAAACTTAAAAGACTATAGTTCGAATAAATACACAAATATAATAGCTACGTTTCAGTAAAATGTTTAATACTTACTAAACACGCCAGGTACCAATGATTTCCACTCGTCTTGTAGTGTATGGAGAGTGAGTCGTCAAGCTCAGGTTGAATGTAGAGACTACTTCCTCTTCGATTTCACAATAAAAGTCCACCAGCGGAAGTTAGGATTTAAGGCAAGTTAAAGGCAAAAGTAAAGTCTAAACAGTATATGTATGTATATATATCATTTTAGACAAAGGGGTGAGAGCTAGCAAGCTATGCTTCTGCTCACTCCTTTTCAAATATGTCATGTATTTCTTTTTCTGTGTTTTTATACTCAAAGTCTCATTTCTATATTATGTTGTGCAAAGAAATTGTTTAGTAGCAATCAGAAAGCCTTGTACTATATCCATATTTGGGATAAATTAATTTAAAAAAACAGTACAGTAAAAGTAGTTTGTTTAATCAATTTATAGTTGTTCATTTAAGAGACCTATTTTATTTTGTCTTTTGTATATACCATTGTTCTTAAATAAATTGAAAAAATTGCAGAACGTGCAATATTTTTTTTCTGATTACTCGATTAATCACCAGAATGATCGTTCGTTTACTCAATTACTAAAATAATTGATAGCTGCAGCCCTAGATATTTTTGCAATTTATTTTTCCTTACTTATGCTGTAAAAAGTTAATGTAAGGTGTAAACCATTTCCCCTTTTCCTCAAATAACATTCCTTTCTCAGTCAACTGAGTGCAAGTAGTAACAATAACTTGTAACTTGTATATTCACCTCACAATATGACTTCCAGCATATCTGCAATATTGTAAACAGTCTTACTGGAATTAATGTCATCATTATAACATTTAGTAAATACTGCACCCTCAGAATTAAACATATACTTATAGGCTGTTTAGCTTTGTCCTCATTGGCGTCCTCTGAGCAGCTGGAAAGGGGATTCTCTAGTTGTGGCATGGGGTGTAGCTCAGTAGCTGTGAAGCATTTCAGTCACCACAGGTTGCGAGGGAGCCTGTTCTGTTTGAATTATATATTTTAACATTGTCACAGTGTTCCACACACCTGTTTGCCTGAGGGTGATATACAGTACAGACCAAAAGTTTGGACACACCTTCTCATTCAAAGAGTTTTATTTTCATGACTATGAAAACTGTAGATTCACACCGAAGGCATCAAAACTATGAATTAACACATGTGGAATTATATACTCAACAAAAAAGTGTGAAACAACTGAAAATATGTCTTATATTCTAGGTTCTTCAAATCAAATCAAATTTTATTTGTATAGCCACACAAATCACAAATCACAGTTTGCCTCAGGGGGCTTTACAATCTGTACAGAGACGACACCCTTTGTCCTTCGACCCTCGATTTAAGTGAGGAAAAACTTGCCCCAAAAAATAGCCCTTTTAACAGGGATAAAAAAAATGCGGAAGAAACCTCAGGAAGAGCCACAGAGGAGGGATCCTCTCCCAGGACGGACAGACGTGCAATAGATGTCGCATGTACAGAGCAGATCAACGAGATCACAATGTATACAATCATAATGGATGGTTGACAGGAATTAAAGTACATAAAGAGGTATTACAGCAATAATGATGAAATGCTCATGGAAATGTGACTACCAGTGACAACAGCAGCAGTGATTAACGGTAAGGATAGTATGTAGCAGTGCTACATTAAGTCTACTCTTAAAGGTAGAGAGAGTGTCCGCCTCCCGGACCAAAACAGGAAAGTGGTTCCACAGAAGAGGGGCTTAATAACTGAAGGCTCTGGCTCCCATTCTGCTTTTGGAGACTTAAGGAACTACAAGTAATCCTGCATTCTGGGAGCGTAGTGCTCTAGTTGGGTTATAGTATGAGCTCCTGGAGATATGATGGTGCCTGATCATTAACAACTTTGTAAGTGAGGAGAAGGTTTTTAAACTCATAACTGTAACTCTATTCTAGATTTTACAGGGAGCCAGTGCAGAGAGGCCAATACAGGAGTCATATGATCTCTTTTCTTAGTTCCTGTCAGTACACGTGCTGCAGCATTCTGGACCAGCTGGAGACCCTTTAGAGACTTGTTAGGGCAGCCTGATAATAGAGAGTTACAATAGTCTAGTCTGGAAGTAACAAATGCATGGACTAGCTTTTCTGCATCTTTTTGAGACAGGACGGGCCTTTTATCTGAATTTAACAGCAGAAAATTACAGGTCATGGATGGATGCCGTCTCTCCTCATGAGACCAGGTTTTCCCCAGAAAGTCCGCCAATTATCAACAAAGCCCACATCGTTTGCTGGACACCACCTTGACAGCCAGCGGTTGAATGATGACATGCGGCTGAACATGTCATCACTGGTTAGGTTTGGCAGGGGCCCAGAGAAAAGAGTCCGACATTGTTTTGGCATAGTTACACACCGACTCAACATTAATCTTAGTGACTTCCGACTGGCGTAGCTGGGAGTCACTACCGTCGACATGTAGCACGATTTTACTGTATTTACGTTTAGCTTAAGCCAGCAGTTTTAAATTTGATTCAATGTCGAACGCTCTGGCCCCTGGGATGCATTTCACTTTGGCCGCTGGTGCCTCTAACTTCACGTTTCGTAATATGGAGCTGCCAATGACCAGAGTTGGTTTCTCAGCGGGTGTGTCGCTGAGTGGGGAAGAGAGGGAAAGAGAGTAGCCATCGCTAGCTGATAGTGGCTAAGCTAGGACACGCTAGATTAGCCAGCAGAGCTAGGAGAGCTACAAACAGCAGCGAGCTCGGCGACCAAGCTATAAACACAGAGTATTGTTGAAAGCCTTAGTGGACCAGCATGTGCCCGATCACACAAGCGGGATCTCAGTTGCTGCAGAAAGGAATACAACAATAATCTGCTCGCACGAGACGGAGCGGTAAAGTTACGCTATCAGTCAGTAACACAACAACAGGAAGTGACGCAATGACGCAACACGCTTGCCGTTTCAGATGCTGTTTCACAAAATGCAAGACACACACAGAGGCAGGCAGGTACAGGAACAAGAAGCAGACGAACCAAGTAGCCCCTTTTTGCTTTGATCACTGCTTCGCACACTCTTGGCATTCTCTTGATGAGCTTCAAGAGGTAGTCACCTGAAATGGTCTACCAACAGTCTTGAAGGAGTTCCCAGAGATGCTTAGCACTTGTTGGCCCTTTTGCCTTCACTCTGTGGTCCAGCTCACCTCAAACCATCTCGATTGGGTTCAGGTCCGGTAACTTAGGAGGCCAGGTCATCTGGCGCAGCACCCCATCACTCTCCTTCTTGGTCAAATAGCCCTTACACAGCCTGGAGGTGTGTTTGGGGTCATTGTCCTGTTAAAAAATAAATGATGGTCCAACTAAACGCAAACCGGATGGAGTAGCATTCCACTGCAAGATGCTGTGGTAGCCATGCTGGTTCAGTTTGCCTTCAATTTTGAATAAATCCCCAACAGTGTCATCAGCAAAGCACCCCCACACCATCACACCTCCTCCTCCATGCTTCACGGTGGGAACCAGGCATGTAGAGTCCATCCGTTCACCTTTTCTGCTTCGCACAAAGACACGGTGTTTGGTACCAAAGATATCAAATTTGGACTCATCAGACCAAAGCACAGATTTCCACTGGTCTAATGTCCATTCCTTGTGTTCTTTAGCCCAAACAAGTCTCTTCTGCTTGTTGCCTGTCCTTAGCAGTGGTTTCCTAGCAGCTATTCTACCATGAAGGCCTGATTCACACAGTCTCCTCTTAACAGTTGTTTTAGAGATGTGTCTGCTGCTAGAACTCTGTGTGGCATTGACCTGGTCTCTAATCTGAGCTGCTGTTAACCTGCGATTTCTGAGGCTGGTGACTCGGATTAACTCATCCTCCGCAGCAGAGGTGACTCTTGGTCTTCCTTTCCTGGGGCGGTCCTTATGTGAGCCAGTTTCTTTTGTAGCGCTTGATGGTTTTTGTGACTTTCAAAGTTTTCCCAATTTTTCGGACTGACTGACCTTCATTTCTTAAAATAATGATGGCCACTCGTTTTTCTTTACTTAGCTGCTTTTTTCTTGCCATAATACAACTTCTAACAGTCTAATCAGTAGGACTATCAGCTGTATATACACCTGACTTCTGCACAACACAACTGATGGTCCGAACCCCATTTATAAGGCAAGAAATTCAACTTATTAAACCTGACAGGGCACACCTGTGAAGTAAAAACCTTTTCAGGTGATTACCTCTTGAAGCTCATCAAGAGAATGCAATGTGTGTGCAAAGCAGTAATCAGAGCAAAAGGTGGCTACTTTGAAGAAACTAGAATATAAGGCGTATTTTCAGTTGTTTTACACTTTTTTTGTTAAGTACATATTTCCACATGTGTTAATTCATAGTTTTGATGCCTTCAGTGTGAATCTACAATGTCAATAGTCATGAAAAGAAAGGAAATTCATTGAATTAGAAGGTGTGTCCAAACTTTTGGTCTGTACTGTACGCTTGTTTTAATGTGCTTAATGCCACATTCACTCAGTAAATCATCAAAGGCAGAGGATCCAAACTGGGGCCGATTATCAGTTGTGACAGTACAGGGGTTCCCTTCACGGGCAAAGACAGAAGTTGGACTTCACCTGAGCATGTTGGGATGCAACATGCTTGCTGCCAAACTCCAGCACGCGGTGCGTTATGCACACGATTGACTATTTGCCATTACTCACACCTGTCCATCCGCCCTCTCCTTTCCTCCATCTCCCACGCTCGGGGCGGATCACCTTGCGGTATTTATATGCTCCCACTCGGCCAGATCATACAAAACCACAATGTTTCATTCCACTGTTATGCTGACGACACACAAATATACTTCCCGCTGAGGCCCGGTGACCCTGGAAGCCTAGCTGCTGTTTTAGACTGTCTCACAGACATCAAACATTGGATGGCTCTAAATTTCTTACAGCTTAACAGCTCAAAAACTGAAATAATACTGTTCGGCCCCCCAAACCATACCAGCCTTCTTCACCAAGCCCTTGGTCCACTGTCCGCAAACATAAAACCGACTGCACGAAATCTTGGTGTCCAACCAAGTGTGACACCACAGCGAAGAAAATGGTGCTCGCGACAACAGACTGATAAAACATCTGAAGCATCCGGTTGCAGACATTAAAGGACCTGAGCCTCCTCAGGAAGTAACGCCGGCTCAGGCCCTTCTTGTAGACTGCCTGTGTGTTTGTGGTCCACTCCAGTTTATTATCCAGCACCACACCCAGGTACTTGTAGGAGTCCACAATGTTGATGTCCGTCCCACCAATGCAGACTGGAGAGGGCGGGGGCTTGTTCCTCCTAAAGTCCACCACCATGTCTTTTGTCTTTGCCACGTTCAGCTGCAGGTGGTTCTCCTCACACCACTTGACAAAATTGCCGACCAGGTCCCTGTACTCGTCCTCCCTTCCACCCTCTACACGCCCCACAATGGCCGTGTCATCAGAGAATTTCTGCAGATGACACGACTCAGTGCAGTACTTAAAAACTGCAGTGTAGGTGGTGAAGAGGAAGGGCGACAGCACGGTTCCCTGGGGGGCACCAATGTTACTGATCAGGCGGACAGACACACAGTTCCGTAATCTCACATACTGCGGCCCGTCAGATAGTCCTTTACCCATGTGACGAGAAGAGAATCCACCCGCATGTTCTCCAGTTTGGCCTTCAACAGCTTGCGCTGGATTGTGTTAAAGGCGCTGGAGAAGTCAAAGAACATGACGCGGACAGCAGTGTTGGGTCTATCCAGGGAGGAGTAGGCTTCCTGCAGCAGGTAGATGAGAGCATCATCAACCCCAACATGGGGCTGATATGCAAATTGTAGGGGGTCCTGTGATGGGCACACTAGGGGTCTGAGGTGTGCAAGAACCAGCCTCTCCATGACCTTCATAATGTGAGAGGTCAGTGCAATCGGCCTGTAGTCATCCAGTGCCACAGGATGTCCTTTTTCGGGCACTGGAACAAGGCAGGATGTTTTCCACAGCACTGGCACTCTCTGAAGGTGGAGGCTCAGGTTGAAGAGGTGCTGGAGAACTCCGCAGAGCTGGCTGGCACAGGCCTTCAGCACGCGAGGGCTGATACGGTCCGGCGCGGCGGCTTATCTCTGGCTGAGCTTCTCCAGTTCTCTCCTCACCTGGCTGGCTGTGATGTTGAGACCAGACTGCGAGGTGGATGGTAGCAGTGGGGGATGTGCGAGGGTCATGGGGGAGGGGGGTGTGAGACGGACTGTGGTGGGGGCCAGAAGGGAGGTGGGGGGTGGGGTAAGGGGGGCTGGGGGTGGTGGAACCTGGTGTCTGCTGCGGGGGTTGGGGTGGGGTTGTGGGGCTGGTGTAAAGCTGTGGGGGGGTTGTGAGAAGAGGTAGTTGCTCGGAGGAGCAGCAGGGGGGCTATTGGGGGAGCTGGGGTCAAACCTGTTGAAAAACAGGTTAAACTCGTTCGCACTTTGTTCATTTCCCTCTGCTGTTCCTCCTCCTCTCCTCTGGAAGCCGGTGATCTCACTCATCCCCCTCCATACGTCCCTGGTGTTTCCTCCTGTAGTTTTCCTTACTCTCCTTGATGCTGTATTTGAATTCTCTCTGTACACGCTTGAGCTCTGCACGGTCCCCTGACCTGAAGGCCCTCTTTTTCTCGTTGAGTAGGGCCTTCAGGTCGCTGGTAACCCATGGTTTGTTGTTTGGGTAACAGCGGACCTCTTTACTGGAGATGGTGTTGTCAATGCAGAACCCAATGTAATCAGAGACGCAATCAGTAATGCCATCAATGTCCTCACCGTGTGGTTTGTACAGTGCGTACCAGTCAGTGGCTTCTAGAGCACCCTGCAGTGACTCTATGGCCTCAGGAGACCATTTCCTCACAGTTCTTAGTGTCACTGGTTGCTGCTGAACCACAGGCATGTATGATGGGGAAAGCAGGACGAGGTTGTGGTCTGACCTTCCCAGGGGAGGGAGGGCAGTGGAGCTGTATGCCTCTTTAACGTTTGCATACAGCAGAGCTATTGTTTTATTGTCCCTTGTTGTGCATTTGACAAACTGGTGAAACGTTGGAAGAGTGGATGAGAGAGAGAGACGTGGTTGAAGTGACCTGTGATGATGACGAATGCTCCGGGGTGTTTCGTCTGTAATGCAGCGGTCACAGTGCTGATTACGTCACACGCTGCGTCGGCATTTCCAGACGGCGGAATGTAAACAGTAATGGCGATGAGGCTGGTAAACTCACGTGGCAGATAATAAGGACGCAGTCCGATGGCAATGAGCTCGATGTCCGGGCTGCAAAACCGGTCTTTCACGGAGATGTGCCCGGGATGACACCACCTGTTGTTAACGAGCACGGTGAGTCCTCCTCCTTTCTTCTTGCCGCTCGCGGCGGTGTCTCTGTCGGCTCGGACCGTATGGAAGCCGGGGATGGTGGCGTTTGAGTCCGGTATCTGGTCATGTAGCCACGTTTCCGTGAAACACATGATACTGGACTCTCTGTATTCCCGCTGCGTCCTGACGAGCGCTTCCAGTTCGTCCATCTTATTTGCCAGGGACCTTACGTTTCCAGTAATAACTGCAGGGATGCAGGGTTTAAACTTCCTCCTCCGTTTAGCTCCTGCTCTGCAGCCTCGCCGTCTCCTCCTTAGCTCCTTCGGTACTGTGGGTATCTCCCCGACAAAGGGGTTTTGGGGCCCCAGGGCGATCAGCTGGTCGCGACTGTAAACAATGCCGGCTGTAGGGCAGGCACGGCTTTCAGTCACCAGGAGAGACCAAAGCACGAAAAAGCTAACTAAGAGATATCCAAACCGTATGATAGACATCTTGATGTGTGGACAGTGTATATCCACAGCGCAGGGTACAGATAATAAATAAAAAAACACACTAAAAACACGACAAAAACCTAGTAAAAAGTACAAAGTATCGGGAGCTGCTACGATAGGCTGCCACTAGCACGGCGCCATCTTTAAATTTACTGATTACTGTAACTCCCTTCTCTCCGGTATCAACCACAAATCACTCTCTCGCCTCCAATAAATACAAAACTCTGCAGCTAGGCTTCTAACCGGTTTTAACAGACGACACCACATTACCCCTATTCTAGCCTCCCTTCATTGGCTCCCCGTCCGTTTTAGAATTGAATTTAAGATTTTACTGATCACTTTTAAAGCACTTGTCGAACTGGCCCCGAGTTACATTACAGACATTTTAACTCCTTATGAGACAGCGCGCAGCCTTAGATCCTCGGGCAGGGCCCTTCTAACCGTTCCAAAGTCGAGGTTAAAAACCAAAGGTGATCGTGCCTTTGCCATCAGGGCCCCTCGGCTTTGGAACGCCCTGCCTAAGGCTTGCAGGATCAGTAACCTCTTTTAAATCTCTTCTTAAAACACATTTTTATAGGCTTGCTTTTATGTGACGTCTTCCTTTTACTTCGCTCCTACCGTCTGAGTTGACAACATTGTTGTTCCTGTTTTTTTTATGTAACCCATTTCTTTTTCTTTTTCCTGTTTTTAATGATGTTATTCCATTACTTCCCTCACATCTGTTGTTTCCAAAAATTTTGCATTGTCTTGTCAAAGCACTTTGTAAAACTCTGTTTTTAAAAAGCGCTATATAAATAAAGTTTACTATTATATTATTATGCATTAGGAATGCCATGGCAGTAGGCATTGTAGCAGTAGGAGTCAAGGACATTTACTGAAATAGTCTACAATGGGGATAGCAAACCTGCTGTCATAGTCTCCACATTTCACGTTTGCCAATCTACCGGACACGAGACTGCGGTGTGCACCAAGGACATGTTCTGAATGCCTTGAATAGAAGTGAATTGCGCCAGCGTGCAGTGTTGGTCTGGTTCGACAGATCCAGCAGTCCAGTATTGGTGAGTGACAGCATATTCATAATTATGCTGCCTTTGTTGTGCTGGTCTGTGCATTCACTATGTTTATTATTTTTATTCAAATGGAACAATATATTGTTATAGATTTAAAACAGCAGGATAATTCATGTTTGTAATTAATTATAATAGCAATCCAGTATTGCTGTGCTGGATCTCTATAGAGTTGTTGTCATAGGGTTATAGAATGGATCTGGATCCAGTCACCCATGTGCTCCATTCTGGCCTTCAGTATTGAGCTTTTTGCTGTTCCTTCCTTGTTCTTTCATTTGCTCTGAGTCAGTTTATGATGTGGAATATTACATTCTTCATTTAGGCTTGTGTGATTATTTGCTACAATGCATGGATGTGTGACAAACACATCAGTAACAAGAGAAAGCACTGTAGTTTTTCTGGTGTGCAGCCTTTCTATGAAATGGTTCTGCCCTATCTATCTATCTATCTATCTATCTATCTATCTATCTATCTATCTATCTATCTATCTATCTATCTATCTATCCATCTATCTTATCAAATGTTACCTTAACACTATGAATGTTCCAAACATTCTTAATGGGGACACGGAAGGGGCGGTACTTACCATATTTGGAAGATGTGTGTGTGAGGACAACTGGGTGCAGTACTGGAGGGTGACCTTTAGAGGGGGATAGTGGGCAGGTGTGTGTGTGTGTCCCGATGGAAAAACATAATATATGGGCCAAAGCTAAAAACTTCACAGGCACCTTCAGAATGGCTCCTGCATTCATTTAAAGGCTTTACCTTGTGGGGACCTCAATTTTTGTCCCCATGGTGTCAGAGGTCCCCATGACGTGACTGTGTAAACAGATTGATGTCCCCATAATGATAGCAATACAAGCACACACACACACACACACACACACACACACACACACACACACACACACACACACACACACACACACACACACACACACACACACACACACACACACACACACACACACACATACATACACATTTAATGGGGTCATATGGCAACCATCATCAGGCACTGCTGGGTTATACCCCATGCATCATGGGAAAGAGTACATGCAAAGTGCCAAAGGTTAAATGTTGTACTTTAAAATGCTTTCAGCTTGCTCAACTAACAACTATTACCCTGGTCAGCTGGCTCCAGGTTACATTAGTTCGGTTGGCATCCTAAGAAAGCAATTACTGTAAGCAAAACACTCAGAACATCAGTTTCTCCACAATTTCTGACACTGCTTGATGTACTGATAAAGAACTAAATGGAATAGAGTTGATGCACAAGATTAAAATCATTGGAAGAGTGGAAATGGGGAGAGAAATGGGGAAAATAAGTTAAGAATCAATTAGCCAGGGTGCCTATCTCTTAGTAACAACCAGAATATATGCTTTGCTTAGAGGAAGGCTGGCATTCAACAGCTCATTGTAACACGTCAACACTGTGTTAAAACTAGAATTACTGCCTTGTGCTTGTATTCCTCCGCCAACCAGTCCAGCAATTTATATCCAAACTGTCCAGACTGACATGATATATGCAGCTAAGACTTTGAAGGGATTTATTAGGTGTATATTTGGGTGAATTATTCACACGCATCTTGAACCTGGCAGCATAGAAGATCTATTAATTAGCTATAAATAGGCTTGAATATTAGTGTCACCCATTCAGTGTTGAATTATGAAATAAAAACATTATGATGGCAAAGTGAATCAGCCCACCAAGCGGCGATTGGCCATATATTCGCCCAGGTGTGTATGCAGCAGCAGCAAACCAAACAAAATATTAAGTCTTTCCACTGTTCACTGTTTGGTCGAAATTAAGCCTTAATTCACAGAGTAAGACAGTTTTCCCCGCTGCCTGCAGAGCATCAGCCGCAGCGCGTTCCTCCAAGGGAGACCAGTAAATTAGCCAAATTATAACAATGGCCCTTAAAATTGGTCAAAGAAACTACCTTCGCCACTGTACACAATCATCGCTGAAAGCAGATATATTTATTATACTGTATGTCATTTTTGCTGCAGCTATAAGTCAAAATACATATTCTATGCAGGCTGTCAAACTGAAACCATGAATATGATTATGAAGACTAAAAGCATATCTGAGACACTATGGGAGTGAAGTGAATCGTCTGCATGTCAATGACTAAAGTCGCTGCCTGCACTGACCTTATTTGATGATGAAACAGAGTTAAAGATACAACCACCTTGAGCGTGTCAGTAAAACCTCACCTTGTCTCTCAGATGATGTTCTGCTGCATCGATGTTCAAAGGGTCATCAAAGTTCAACAGGTCCTGGAGCAGAGGCAAAGAGAAAGAAGATGTAAAGAAAAAGGACGCAGAGAGAAAAGGCAGAATTTGAAGTGTGAGACTCAATCATGAAACAAGCGACTGATCATAGCCAGAAGATCTCAAATGTTTGGTAATCTTATTAGAGAACTTTGCATGGTTCAATACTTCTATCTGTGGGTCACATTTTGTTTGCCAATAAAACAAAGCTGCTGAGGGAGATATTGCCCACTTCAGCACTTTTCGTTGTCTGCAATGTCACCCTGGATTCTGCAACTGTGACAACAAAACATCATAATTATTCTGTTGCTGTAGAGATACCATGCATAACATGCAAGGCAAAATGCAGTGTTATTAGAGATATAAAAAGGAGGATAGCCTGAGAGGTTTTTTTTCCTGATTAAGAGGTATGATTTAGGGCATGAGCATGCATCAATTCAAATTACCATCACCATTATCATCATAGACACAGTGATGACTTCGGGGTAGTGTGGGTGTTGATACTGTCAAAAGGCAATCGATGATATGTTTATGCAAGCTTGCACTAGAAAAGAACTCATACATGTGTTTTTCATTAAACTAAATGATCACATTAATTTCAGCTGCTTACAGTGCCTATAGAAAGTCATCATACCATTTTCAAATGGTCACTTTTTTTGTTTTACAGCCTGAAATGATAATACATTAAAAAAAAAATTAAAAAAATAATAATTTCAGCGGGATTTACACATTTTGCCTCACAACATTCACAGGATTTTTTTTGTTTTTTTAAAATTTCTGAAAATTAATAAAACATGAAAAACTAGAATAGCAGGGTTGGAAAAGTACCTTTGGAATAACCATTATAAACATTCTCAGGTATCACCTTCAAGATTACACACCAAATTAATTGGCCTCCACCTGACATCAATTGTGGTGTACATGTATGGCAGGGTGGCAAGAAAGAAGCCTCTTCTGAAAAAATGTCATACTGAGTATCATTTATGGTATCCCAAAAAACATATTGAAGATTCTGATGCCATGTGGTAAAGGGTTATATGGCCATATGAGACCAAAATTTAACCTTTTGACCTGAACTCAAAGTGCTGTGTTTGGCGGGAAACAAACACAGCACACCACCCAATACACACCACCCTTACAGTGAAGCATGGTGGTGGCAGCAGCATTATGTTGTGGGCTTGATTCTCTTCAGCAGGGACAGTTGGTCAGGACTGAAGGGAAAATGGATGCTGCAAAGAACACCCAAATTCTTAAGGAAATCCTGCAGCCTTCTTATAGACACTTGAAAATGGGCAGGTGGACTTTCCAGCATGACAACGATCCAAAACGCACCACCATAAAAACAACACAGTGCCTAAAGGACAGGAAGGTGAAGGTCCTAGAGTGGCCCAGTCAGAGACCTGACCTGAATCCTACAGAACATCTGTGGATGGATTTGAAGAGTGTAGTCCATCACCGCTCACCACAGAATTTGACTGAACTCGAATGGGGAAATATTTCCCAGTCTAGGTGCACAAAGCTGGTAGAGATAAATCCAAACAGTCTGATGGCTGTAATTAAAGCAAAAGTTGTTTTTTTTAATAAAAAAAAAAAAATCACTCCGATGTTGTAAGGAAATGTGTAAATGACACTGGAAAAAAAAAAAAAATCTTTTTTTTAATGTATTATCATTTCAGGCTGTAAAACAAAAAAGTGACTATTTCAAAAGGGTATCATAACGTTCTATGGGCACTGTAAATGGTTTGGACATCCACAATCTCAAAATAATTTATAAAAAAAAAGATTTATTGTCTTATTGTCTAAAAATTTAACAAATTTCTCCATTCCATTATATATTTAAAAAAAGTTTGCATTCATATTAACAGACAAATCCTTTTTAGCCTCCATATACCTGTATTTTAATATTCTTCAGAGCAATTAAACTTGGCGACATTTTAACATAAGCAAGGAAAGCCATCTTTATATATATATAGCGCATTTCATGGTTACTAGGCAACTCAATGTGCTTTACATAAAGACATAAAAAAACATTTTTAAAAACAGCATAAAAACTTAACCCAATATCTGATGTTATCTTACAAGTTCTGAAACATTTACTGTCAAACTCAAGACCCGGCACAAGTGGATACCCAGAACAAACTGGGATGCATTTCCACAATGTGTTTCTTGTTTTAATTTCTTTATCATCTCAAAGTGTTCATAAATTATGGTCTTATTACAACTGTAAAGAGAGATAAACATTAGCTTTGGTTCATCTAATCTGAGCTTGATGTAACCGACATACATTAAGCCAGTTTCAAACTTCAATAGCGTGGACTTAGTTACTCAGAGGATAAACCAACCACCTAAAGGAGAGTGATCTCTGGTCATGGTTCTTATTCAAGAACAGATTTAAGGGAAAACTGTCCATACGAACACATTTTTCTAAAATCTGCATAATCTGCGAACTATTCATGTGCTGACCATTTGACAGGTCACTGTAATGACAATTCAAAATGTATTTTTTAGGGCTGGGACTTTAACGTGTTAATTACAATTAATTAATTACAGAAAAAATTCTCTGAAATAACCTATAACGCAATTAAACACAATTTATTTTTGCACTCGGTACGGAACGTTGCTCATTGCACAAGTTCCCGCCCGACCGATAATATTGACGCACAGGACGCAACACAGGAGAAATTAAAACCGATGAGAAGCGCAATGATACGTTTTTGCTGGGTTAAGTGGGCGGACATTTGAGTTCTAAAGTTCAGTTCAGACCAAAGAGTTGCAACGCAACGAGTTGAAACTTGCAACTACTTGCAACGTGCAGGTCTGTAACGTTCTGAAACCTGCCCGTTCACACCAAGGAGACGAGACGAGACGGTTTATCATCTCCATAGCAACGCCTCTCTGTACTTCCGCTCTGACCTCCGACTTTTCAGGCCTTTTTTCGTAGCTGGATATAATTTGTAGCATTATAAAATATAAATGAGAGAGATAGTGTGATACTCGCTACAGCTGCATTTGTATAGAGATGAAAAGGAGAAAATACCGTTTTATTTCCCTGATTCACTGCTTTGTTCTGGATCACTGCGCCTGCTCACCTTATTTATTGTATTGCTCACTCGACCATCTCTCTCTCTCACACACACGCTCGTTGAGCCTCCGTTCATTACAGCCTTTTCAGCGAGCTTACAGTCTCTAAGGGCGCACTCACACTGTCCATCCGTACTGTGCCCCATGCTTTAGGGTACTTGTCCTCCCTCTCCCCCCGCGCCCCAGGCCCGTTTGTACTCACACTACCTGGGCCTCGGCGGAATGCTTCTTGCCTGTCTATATGTCATCACACCGTAACACGTAACACACGTCGCTTTGTTTACAAATCTTTCCATAGACCTCAGAGTTGTTGTGCATCTTGTCCGACTGTTTTTAAATATTTTCATCCGACCAAATCTGCAGTAAACACTCCACCTCCGCATCACACCAACGTGAACCTTTCGCCGCCATTGTTTTAAATGTCCGTGCATGGTCCCTCCTTTTTTCTATGTCTGAACAGGCGCACAGGAAATGACGTTCGTACATGTGCGCACGCCCGTGCTCGTACATGTGCAAACGTGCTTTACAAAAGCCCGCCTCTCCCAAATGGTCCGTGGCCGGCAAGCACTCACACTGGTCAAACGAACTAGACTTTAGCCGTGAAACGTCCTGGGGCCCGATACGGAAGGACAGTGCAAGTGACTTGACCAGCGGACTTTGCTAAGACTTGATCGGCTGTTGAAACAGTTGACGTGTGTTACATTCTATAACCAGCCGCTGGCGATTTGACAAGTTGAATCGCTGGCGATGACATCAGCCGGCTAGATTCTCAATGAGACGCGTCAGTTCACACCGCTCCAACTTTCACCTGCGACGTTGCGAATCTTTGGTCTGAACTGGGCTTAAGAAACGACCAAGTGAAAACATGGACAAGAGCACGGCTGTGTAATAATTCACCTCCCACCGGAGCTCTTCAGCCTCCGCTCAACCCCAATGCCGAACATGTTGCAGCTAACGTTAGCAAGGACAACGCTCTGAGGAGGGACTGTCATTAGTTGATGGATTATTTTCGTTTCTGTGTTTTTGAAAACATGGGAGAAAAAGCACTCTATGTTAAACTGTTTATTTTATGCCAAGGATATTATTCTAAATATTTTTGCAATGTTGGGTTTCTACTTTTCTTGAATATACCGTACCAAGTACTGTTTTATTTTTTAGAATATATAAAGTCATATATTAAAATCCATTTAAATTGAAAAAATGTTGCTACTTGTGTCGAATATTGATATATGATTAATCACGATTAATTAAATACAAAGCCTCTGATTAATTAGATTGATTTTTTAATTGTGTCTCACCACTAGTTTTTTTAGGTAGTTCAGTTTCGAAAAACAAAACTGTGTTAATTAAGTGAAAAAAAGTAAAACTTACAGTAAACAAGGAGTTCAATCCCCAGACAACGTCCTGAAAAAAACAAATGAAAAAAACATTAATGATGAATATTCAAATTTGAACACAATTCAAATACAAATAGGCACCACACTACACAACACTAATACACTCTTGTCAGCTGGTTTAGAGCAAATAAACTAGGCTACAACATGGTTTTGTCTGAAGTCGGCGCTATAGATAAGTGTGGTAATCCACCAGTAAAGAGATGAGAAGAAATAGAGGTTGCAAACGGAGAACAAAACAGGTCGCAAAGGCCATTTAACCTATCTACGAGAGAAGAACGAATGTGAATTCATTGTTTTTTCATGTCAATTAGCATTGGCCATGTTTCATACGTTCAGGGGATAAAGATCATTTATAGGAATATCAGGAAGACACCAACAGCAGAATCAGTCATGTTAATTATATGTTACTAAATCAAAACTTGTTAAGCAAAGTTGTCTACATATCCCATTTACCACATTTTAGTCAATGGAAACATGGTGAGCTGTATCGGAATATTGAACTATCATATACTTTTAATGCAGCAGCAAATAGTCCGTGCAACCTTGTTTCAATTTTGACTTAAAAGCATGTTTCATAGGTATATATACAGTGGTTTAACAAAGTTAGATAGAAACAGAAAAAGAATAAATCCAAATTACATTTATCTTCTCAAGAAAGCAAAACTGAAATTAACAAAATTGCAAATTTGATTTGATTACAATTTTGTACTTTGCAAATGTGCGTTGTGTTGAATTTACCATAAAAGCCATTATTGCAAAGGTATTTTGTGTGATACATTGTCTGTATGTGTGCGTGTGCGTGCATGCGTGCGTGTGTGTGTGGGCTGAAGTGGAGTGGTGACAAGCAAAGAGGGACTTCATCACCCACTCAAAAACTAACACAATCCTTTCTGACTCACAGCAATTTCACTTACTTTTTCTCACATATTTTGGTGCACTCAGGGACTCTTGGTGACACACACATGAAACCAAACCCAACCGCTCTCACGCATATGATCACATTGACATCTACATTTGAGTAAACAATGATAGGCTGCATTTAAACTCAGACCAGGAACAACAAACAAACATCAACCAACTGTCAGACCACAGGCCAGGGATGGAAAAGGATGACCTCCCAATAGCAAAACAAAGATTCCCGGGCGTTGCTGCAAAGCTGCAAAACAGTGCAGTTTTTTTAATCTGTGTATTAGTTATGGATTAGGCATCACGCCATTACAATTTATATGTTCAAGGTGCAGAACGTCTATGTTGCACCAGAACTGTTATTAAAATACACTGGAGATTAGAGAACAAATTATGAATACTTGATTTATTCTGAAACACTGCTATTTTTTAATGTGTAGAACTTGATCGAATACCCACTGTGGCTATACCACTGCTGTACGGATGGCTGAACTTCTCACCCTATCTCTGAGGGAAACTCCAGCCACCCTCCTGAGAAAACCCATTTCGGCCGCTTATACCCGCAACCTTGTTCATTCGGTCATGACCCAGCTTTGATGACCATAGGTGAGGGTAGGAACGAAGATTGACCGGTAGATCGAGTGATAGACTATTACAAATCATGGTAGTAAATATGATCAATGAGTAGTGGTAATAACAGCTGTGATAGACTAATGATGATAATTTTGATCTCCAGTGTATATGTGTACCATTTAAGTCTGTGACCATCTACAGTAACAACAAGCCATTGTTCATTAAAGAGGTTAAACAATTATGGAAAAATAAGCACGATACCTTTAAGGGTTAAAATAGGAAACTGTATAAGGCATCTACAAATGATTTTGAAAGAGCTATCAACAAAGCTAAAGCAGACTCTAAGCGCAAGCTAGAACAGAGACAGAAACCACTGCCTCAGTAGTCTGTGATGACCCAGCGCTGCCTGACAGCCTTAATGAGTTCTACTGCCATTTCCATATCCACCAAAGCCAAACAATTAACCCGGTAAAGGTCAGTTCCCCATCTCCTCCCTTTGTTATTGAGGAGTCTGAGGTGCGGAACCTGCTGCGCAGACAGAGCAGTAAGTAAGCAGCAGGCCCTAACCTGGTATCCTCTGCCCCCCTAAAACATTGTGCTGAAGGACTGGCTACAGTCTTTATTGATATCTTTAACAGGTCCCTTAAAGAATGTAAAGTACCTGCATGTTTTAAATCAGTTGTCATAATACTGGACTCAAAGAAGTCCAATATCACTTGCTTGAATGATTATAGACATGTTGCTTCTGTAATAATGAAGATCTTAAAATGCATAATATGCACTTATACGGGAAGGTAAGCCTTGACCCCCAGCAATTTGCATATTGGGCAAACAGGTATGTAGATGATGCTGTGTCTCTATGTCTCCACACTATATTACAGCATTTAGAAGTCCCTGCTACATGTGCATGGGTCCTATGCTCCATGTTTAACTCAATCCTTCTTACAAAATTGTTTAACAAACTTTGGCAGCTTGGTGTTAGTTACTGGATATTGGACTTTCTTCAAAACAGAACATAGACTTAATTAGAGTTAAAATCAACAACAGATTCTACAGTACATCAGCATGGGTGCCCCCCTAAAGTTGCGTGCAGTCACCTCTCCTGTATTCAGTCTACACTAACAACTTGTGTTGTCAACACAACATTGGTGGGACTGATCTCAGAAGATGATGGCTTGGCATATAGAAATGAAGTAATGTGTCTTCTTGACTGGTGTTCACACCACAATCTAATCCTCAATGTCGGCAAAACTAAAGAACTTGTGGTTGACTTTCGCAGACAAAGAGAAAAGCCTGCTCACAACTGTCCATCAAAGATGTAGAGGTGAAAAGAGGGAACAACTTCATCACACGCATGAAAGAAGCACATCAGAGACTCTTCAAAAGTTTGGGATTTATCTGTGTGGTATGGGAATGCTACTCTCCAGCTAAAAAAAATCATTAACAACAACCCAACTCCGATCTATGACATTCATGAAACCTGTTTACAACAGAAATGTCTAAAAATCCTCTACTCTCTACGGACCATGCTCACCCTCTTCACACCTCTTCCACCAGGGAAAAGACTCAGGACCATCAAAACCAAGATTTCCCGTTTCCTCAACAGCACCTACTGTAAAACCATCAAATCACTAAACAATTCCCAAACTCTACAACATACCTTCTGTGCTCAGATCGCCAACTGCTGCTTTGTTTATAATATATATATATATATATATATATATATATATATATATATATATATATATATATATATATATACTGTATGTGTGTGTATTTTGATTTACATTGTCAAAGCACTTTGTAAACTGCTGTTTTTAAAGGTGATCTACAAATAAAGTTATTATTATTATAATGCTTCAGCTTCCACTGTCACTTTGTATATTTAGCACTTTTTTTTTCACTTTATACAAGATGTTTGGGGGAGATATTATGTGTTTTTTTTTGTGTAGATTAGGCTGTGAATGTGTTGCCTGTTTATATGAGCACACTGAGACAAATCCCTAACAATGAAGTTGTAATGGTAATGTATTGAGTCTTGAAGATTAGCACAGAGGAGTTTAAAATATCTCCACTTTCTCCTCTCCCCTTTTGCAGTAGGGAGATACAGCAGCTTTAAGTCATGTATCTGTATAGTGAAATGTTGTACAAATGCATCCATTTCAATTACACTGAAGCTACAATGCCTGAGAGTTTGTGCTGACTCTGGGCTCCATGGTTATCATTGATATAATGGACAAAAACACAGAAAGATAAGCACATATTCTGTATGCAAGCTTTCCTTTCAGTGCATTAATCAAATCAAGCCTGTATTAGAGAAGGATTCAAATCAACAAGAATAAGCAACTGAGACTGGACTTTGTTATAAAAAACCACAAGGTATTTGTGCGCATTTCAGAGTAAAGTATTGTTTGAAAAAATATTATTTATAAGAGAAGATTTTTATCTCTTTGTACCCCCACTGTATTCGTGTGGCCACATAACTCGAGGGGCTCCATTGGCATTTCAGAGTAAGAGAGAAAAAAAAAGGAAAGGACAGCCATATGGGATAAAATGTGTCTTTTTATGTACACCACATCTGCTCCGACTGCAAATCGTAGTATATAATCACAGCTTGATTACAGACTTTGAAGAGCTGATGTGATGGCATCTATATGCTTGTCACAACCCACCACCACATTGGCTGCACAAGTTGTATAAGAAAACAAAAGAAAGATTTCCCCATTGTGTTTCTTTCTACCTACTGTACAGTAGGACAAAATAATATGAGAATGAAATGTGAATACTATAAAGAGAGGTCTCCTGTATGCTGCTGTTAGTTTTGGCAGAACATAGTGGAAAGGTCTTTGAAAGTTTCTTCATAGCGGTAATCAATATCTAGATGTGTGGTTTTTTAAGTCAATAGAAGGCTCATTGTGTGTTGCTATTATAGCATCCATTTCCTCTATTCTACCTTTCACTGTAAACCACATAAGCGTGTTTTGGCTGTGATGAGAAACAAGCACAAGCATATAATTTTCCCAGGAATGCAACCACATAAATATTTACACCACATGCAATTTTTCCATTGTTCATTTTGTATTCTTTCTTCAGTTATACTGTACCAATTCTCCTTAGTGGTCATTGTACCTTGTTGTTTGAATGTCTGAATGCCTGGTGTGAAAATTGATCTTGGCCTGTTCAGCAGGGCTTGAGGCTGTCTCACCATCAGCCCTAGTAAAACGTGTATGTTTTTTTTTGTTGTTGTTGTTGTGGACAGAAATGCTGACCAGGATTCAACTCAGCTAAGGCAGAAACTAATTCCTTAATAGATACTGAAAAAAAATGCACTCCAGCATATCATAATTGAGCTGAAAGTTTATATCTAAAGCAATTAATCTATTCTCAAAGAACAACTGTTCACAAATGACCTCATGTGACTCCCAACGACTTTCGTTAAGACTCAGTAGAGCACTAGGAGCGTACTCACACTGTCCTCCCGGACCGAGACCCGGACTTTAGGGTACTTGTCCCCCCTCCCTCTCCCCCCCGCGCCCCAGCCCCGTTTGTAC
Organism: Echiichthys vipera; assembly: GCF_963691815.1. Lineage (NCBI taxonomy): Eukaryota > Metazoa > Chordata > Actinopteri > Perciformes > Trachinidae > Echiichthys > Echiichthys vipera. The sequence continues at coordinate 9,903,431 of NC_139835.1, read as the reverse complement.
TCACACTGCCAGGGCCGGCCAATGCTTCTTGCTGTCCATACGCCATCACGCCGTAACACGTCACACGCATTGATCGCGTGTGTGTGGCTTTGTTTACAAATCGTTCCATAGACCTCGGAGTTTTTGTGCGTCTTGTCGACTGTTTTTGAATATTTTCATCCGACCAAATCTGCAGTAAACACTCCACCTCCGCACCACACCAACGTGAACCTTTCACCGCCATTGTTGTTGTTGTTAAATGTCCGCGCATGGTCCGTCCTTCTATTTACATGTCCGAACAGGCGGACATAACGATACTGCCGTAGGGCTCGTGCTCGTGCTCGTACACGTGCGCACGCTCGTGCTCGTACATGTGCAAACGGCTCCGCTAAAGCCCACCTCTTTCAAGCGGGCCGTGGACGGTCCGCTGGCCGCAGTTGAGCGCGGAACGGGTCTACTCACACTGCTTAAAGGTACTAGGCTTTAGCTGAAAAAACGGTTTTGGCCGCGGCCAAAAGGACAGTGTGAGTAGGCTCTAATGAAGTTGAAACCTACTTCCCACCAACGACTGTCAGTCGTCGTTGGCACTTGGAGCACAAAGGGTTCCAGTGACATCATCTGCTTTGTGAGAGGTTAAATATCTGGATCTCCACACCAGATAGTTTGATCAGTCCCAGTCTGGTCAGATGCGTACATGAACTGATGAAGCCTCTTGGATAAGAGGTCAAACGTCTTCCTAGACAAATAACCAAGTACAGTTGCTTTTGACTGAAATTGCTTTGGGGATAACGATGACCTGGATAAATGAGGCCATTCACAGGCCTATCTAAAGTGACGTTCCGCTGTTCACGTAAAATAGATAGAACGTATAGTGACTACTTACATGTTGGTGAACTACTGTAGCTAGCAAGCTTACCATTCACTCACTAGCTGGCCTAGCCGGGCAAACACTAATTAGTCACATAAGTTCTCTAGAGCTTGCTGTTCTGTTTACTTCCCAGACAGTCTGTTCTTTTGACCATTTGTCTGGTATTTTTGATCCTGTATATAATTCACTACTATAAATACTAATTTCTGTAAATTTAAATTAGATATTTAATATATACCGTATATATACTGTATATAGTTATACATAGTTATATATATATTTATATTCTGTTTTTCGTATATATGCTGTCTGTATAATATTTGTTGTTTGTTTATCTGGAGTTTTGTAACGAAAATAATTTTGTGGGATTATTAAAGTATTTCTGATTCTGATTCTGATGTAGCTGTACAAGAGGCCCAACTCCTGCTTCAGAAAACATCCCCCAAACCATGAAACTTCCTTCTCCAAATGACTTCTTTACACACTTTGGGTTCAGTCTTTCTCCAGTCCTACCCCGAACATAATGTTTCCCATCAGACACAAATAAATTGAATGTACTCTTATCACTGAAGTTACTCTGGACCAGTTCTCCTCTGTCCACACAACATGCTCCTCAGCAAAGGCAAGTCTAGTCTTTTTATTCTTCCTGCTGAAAAGAGGTTTGGTCACTGCAGAGTGGGCTTTCAGTCCAAATTGTCTTATGGGACGAGAGACTGTGTGCTGAGACAGATCCTTGCCCTTTTCAGCACTGAACTGGCGAGCAACTCCAGCTGCCGTGTTGAACCGATTCCTCATTGAGAGTCTTCACATAATCCTGTCCTCTCCTGCACTTGTTTTACATGGGGCCAGCCTTTTTGAGGGATTTTAATTAATCTGTGTCCTTGTAAAATTTCAATATTTTTGTAATCATAGACTTGGAACGTCCAACCTCTCTCTGATGGCTGAGAGGGTAATCTCTTTGGCCTTCATCTGGACAACCTGCTGTCTCAGGGTTTCAGTCACCTTAGAGCCGCTTGCCATCTGTTAGGTAAATTGTCACCAAGGGCCAGTTTAACACCAATAACTGGGAGATATCTGAAAGTGGTCTCTATTTTTGCTCACTGTCTTTTACACAAAATAAAGGTTTTTGTTGAAGTGCCTTGGTTATTTAAAAAAAACAAACATGCTTGTACAGCAGTGGTATAGCCACAGTGGATATTCTATCAAATTATGGACGGTAAAAAATAACAGTAGTCGGAAAATGCATGTGCATGGAATGGCAGGCAAGTGCAGAACCTCAATAGAGTATGAATGTAACTGCTTATGTGTGGGTGTGACTGGTGCATGTCAGCAGCCCTCACTGAATGGGGAAAGTATGTTTGAGCCTTAACACACTACTTTGTCACCTGTACCCCACCATTGTACTTAAACAATTATGGCTTTTGAAAACTCTTTCTAATGTTTACTAAATAATTAAAACTGAATTCTGTTTGTAATTTTGTTGGATACTTATTATGCTTGAGTTAGTTCAAAATACAGATATGTAGCATGGGAGACAAAATTAAAGATGATACATAAAGGGTCCAGTTGTTGCAAGTGTCTGTAAATGCAACCACTGTAAGCAGTGGATGTGACCAAAACAATTTGTTGGAGCTATGTTTTCATTGCAAGGTCTTTCATCTTGGTATAATGTGTAATTGACATCATGTAGAGACACATACTGTGTTCAGTGAAATGGAGACACTAAATTTGTCATGATGACATTGCGATAAAACAAACTTAATCTAGCTTGACAATTTTCAATTACATAGAAAATGTTCTTCATTCTGTACAAGGTGAAGCATAATATGTATTTTTTTATTGAAAGCAGAAAAATACGCTATTGCTAATGTGTGCAAAAAACACCAGAAAGAAGTACCAAGAGGATTTACTGGATGATTAAATCTGGTCCTGGAGGTAGGAGGGCCATGCAATGCCTCTGAAAAAGATTCCTGCCCCTTAAGTTCTAAAAATAATAATGGAATTGATTTATATAGTGCTTTTCTCAGTACTCAGTACGCTTTACAGAGTCCAGGCTCCATTCATTCACACAGACATACATGGTGGTGGTAAACTAAGATAGTAGTCACAGCTGCCCTGGGGCAGACTGACGGAAGCGTGGCTGCTAATCAGCGCCTACTCCAACCATCTCCTCGAACATACAGCAGTCATACAAGGTGGGTCGGAGGAAAGGTGGATGAAGTGTCTTGCCCAAGGACGCAACGACCATGACACAAGTAGTTCGGACATTGGCCAACTCACTCTACCAACTGAGCCACAGCCGCCCGTTCTAAAGGCAACTGCACACAATATGCATACACTTACGTATAAGTGCAAATGCATCTCAGTGCAGTTCTTTTATAGGAATGTTGATCTGTCCTCGCATCCCTGCTGATTAAGAAATACGCCTAGATTCGGGTATCCCTTTTCTTGAATAAGCCCTCAGCAGTATTTCTTGCTTCACAACATCTAATTATAAGCATTTTCCTAAACAGATGCTATATTTCTTGATAAATTTACTCACATTAACACAACAAATGCGAATAATTACAGGATGAATAGGTTACCCCAACTAGCAATGAATGACAAAAAAGAAAACATAGAAATAAAAGCTCAATTGGATCAGACTAGTGTTTCATGTTTATTTAACACGGTTCCTGTCTGCATTGACTATAGTTAGTCTGTATTTAGTTGCAGGCAATAACTTGCAGCGCATAGCCATTGTCGTGTGCACGGCCCCTAAAAGCCTTCACAGTTACAGTTACTTACAATCTCAAATGACAAATCTGATAAATGTTTTATTCGTCTGCAGTGACACTGACAAGGCTGCCTGCAGACAGTTTTTGTAAATGGGCCTCTGGAGCGCAGACATCAGCCAATGCAGATTATCTAAAGATGGCATTAACTGATCCAATTAATTGGTCTATCATGACACTGGATTGTTGCAAACTGACACAAACCATATTAATCCATAGGTTCTTGAATTGTCCCAATCCTTTCTCTCTGTGGTTCAGGCTGTGTGGGTTGTAGGGCATGGGTGGGGGCGATTATGTGCCTGTGTTTTGTTCTTGGATTTTGTTGTTTGATTTGGAAGACATTTGGAAAACAGTAAAGTAGTGTGCATTGATGTTGGAGTGGATTATTTGCCAACTATGAAATATTAAAAAGGTCTGTTCAGCTACAGAATGGTTGTAGGTTCTGTAAATATATTTTTACCCTCACTGTGAAACTAAACATTGTTGAAATACAGACTGCTATCATGTAGAGTGAGTAGAGTCCTGTTAGTCAATCCCTTCCAAGAAACATGAATACAAGCTACAATTACTTTTCAGGGTTTGTACACTGTTTTCGTGGTCAAATTCAAGCACATTCAAGGTCCATTTTCAAGCTTTTCCAGCACCTTACAGCAGTGGTAAATTCCATATTTCTATAAATACATATATATTAAAAAAGGATCATTTCACTTTAAAAAAAAAAAACTTTAGAAGAGATGGTATTATGCTATGAATAACTACAACTGTGTTTCATAACACCAGAAGGAAAGGAAATTTATACTCTAAAGCTATTTGTTGTGAAAGAAATGCAGATACAACTTCAAGCACTTTATCCAAAATTCAAGCACTTTTTAAACCTTGAAAATACAACATTAAAAATCAAGCATTTTCAAGGATTTCAAGCACCCTGACTTTTCCTGTTCTAGAAAAAAAAGGCCCATTAGTCAAAATTCCCTGAAATATCACAGCTCTAAAAGTGAGAAACATTTTTTTTAATAAAGGCATTCTCTTAAATAAATGACATTTATTTACCTTTAATGTTCTAGTTGGTGCCCAGCCTGTGCCATCAATAGAGTGTTCCCGCAATAAGCTGAAGTAACAAACAAAAGAAGAAAGAAACATATTCATTAACAATTTGAGTGTTATCCAATACCTTTTTCACATGAATGACATGGGTCAGACTGAATTACCTGACCCTTGTTCAACCCTTGTTTTGTAAAAAAAAAAATATATACTAAGCATGCTAAGTATCCGGATTTTTAGCAACCCTGGTAATGTGCCTTTCACTTTGATATCGACTCTGCGTCAGTCAACACAAGTTAACCCTTTCAAACACAAAATCACCCCTGGTTTAACACTGGCTGTGTTCTCATTGTGAAAGGGGTATAAAGGTGGCCGTTTTATTTGCTTCTTCCATCAACTTCTTTGCAGCAAGAACAATGATGCAACATAATAAAATATGGCAACTTGAGAAGGAGCTGTATGAGTGGGTCATGATGGAGGTGTAAGCAGCATTACCTCAAACAGATCTCTCCATTCTCTGTGATGTTAGGATGCCATATTCTGGTCAGACATCTCACTTTAGGAGGCTGGAGAGAAAAGCAAGTATTTTTACATTTGACATTTGTATTTACTATATAAATTAATTAAAAATAATTTATTTGATAAACTTGTAATAACCAATATCTACTAAATATTATAGGTCTGTGCAGAAGGTGTAAACGGGCTAACTCGTGCTTTTTCTGCTATTGCAAAAAAACCAGTGCCTTACTGGCTGCACCTTTGGCCTCAGGTCCACAACATTAAATCAGATACCACATAAAGTTTTTATCATTATGTAAGTATACAAATATTTTACTTCTACTACTACAGTTATATAACTTCCACTGAAATGCTTGTAGTTTTGTAAGCTACTTCAATTATAATACAACAATATAATTACAAAAAAACAGGTTGATAATTATCAGACCAACATATGATCCTCAATGACTCACTAAGGTTACCTTTTATTCTCATTTGTAAAACACTTTCAAAGCATTTCAATCAAACCTACTCCAGTAATGAATAATAGACGAAGCACCATAAAATGCAACAAGGCCATACAATAACCTATTTAAAGAAACTACAGTATTAGTTACCAGCTTACATGTTTCTACATTTCTATACAGACCTTCAATTTCCAATTCAGCTCTCAACCTTCAATTCAACTTGAGCATGAGTATATCAGTTGGTTTGCTCTAGTCGGAATAAGTTCATGAGTTTGTAAACGTAGAGCGTTTCCCCTTGGTTTAGTTTTATTTTAACACAGAGAAAAATCCAAGCAATTCAAAATGCATCACCACAAACCTCCTCTTATTGGTCAGATATGTCTGAGACGGGTGTAAATACAGGGAGAAGGTCCTTTGTTCTGGACTAGTGCATACGTATATCTGACTGCTTTTAAGCTAGCCATCTCTCTTTGCTCTGCTTTGCCGGTGACGTAGTAGGTGACGGATAGCTTAACATCAGTCGTTTAGCCCAAACTTGTGGAGTACACTGGGTAGTTGGGTCGGATACAGGCCAGCTCACGCTCTTACCACAAACAAAATGTCGAGAGCTCTCTAGAGTCTGTTCGGATCCATCCGGTTGTTTTGGTCTGCACCCGAGTGTGATTGCTGCGTTCACGTGCTCAAACAAACCACACCAGGGAGGTAGACCCTCCATGGTTCGGTTCAACCAAAGTAATAACAGAGGTGTGAAGAACTTACTGTCTTTTTGCTCGACACTGTGCGAAAAAACAGGACCAAAAACAGTCGATAAACACATCGAATTTCCTATACATTCTTCACAATAACAGTCCCCCCTAATGTTGTTGTTAAAAAGCTATTATTGTGAAGCAGCAAAATCTACATAGAGGCGTTCACAAGGACAGCTAATGTTACACATCACTTCCTGCAACCGCCCTCCTTGAACCGGAACAGCTGCGCTCAGTGAAATGGCGTTAACAACGAGCTGCTTTCGGCTCAGACGCTAAATCATCGATGTCCTGCTGTTGTGGTAACATTTCTAGTTTGCAGTGGACAGATTGCACCTTTTTGACTTCTTTTTTAAGTATGAAATGATCCCAAACTTATTCTCTGCCTTTTCCAGATAGTGATGTGCAACTGCAAAAACGGTCTGTGTGGAACAATGATCCCTGCTCTGACAGGCCGCATAACGTCCGAGGCAGAGAATTTGCCTTGATGCATTTTTGTAATTGAGTTACTCGAGTAAATATTTCAGCCCTACACAGAGACTTTAAAAAAACGTCTTTCTGTCTGCTGTCCTGCTGCACAGACACAAGTTGAGTCTTCCTAAAGGGGGAGAAGGGTGTAAAACTAGTTGACTTTAGCCAGACGTTATTGCGGCTATTGCGGTTATTAGAGGTGGTGTGTCTTAATGCCCTAAAACTGGTTAAGGGAAACACAATTCAGCAAGGCTTTGGCTCAGTGTTGCAAAAAGTGCCAATGGAAAAGGCCTTCTAACTGTTTTTTATGTTGATTTCTGAGTTATGACTTGCTGCACTTTCTGTATTGTGTGACAGCTGAATCCATTTACACCACAGTCCTAACCTACAGCCTGTTTGTATGAAGAAAAATCGATGAAAAGCTATTTAGAGAGTGAAAGAAACGACTTCTGTGAAAGTTTTTAAACCAGGCTGTAGACTGCTTCTGTCAACTGATATGATGCGTAGACTAACATGCAGGGGAATGTGTTTATTAAGACTTACTTTCTGTCATAATTACTCTCAATAATTACAAGCAGAGCAATTCCCCTGGCACCGTTTTTACTGTTTATTTATATTTATATTTAACCCTAATAAGGATTTTACATGACTTTATTACAGGTAATATACTGATTCGGAATGCTTTTGAATCTTTGTGTCTGGTCACACTGCTCTGCTCCAATATCTAGCCAGAGAAGGGATTGTCTACTTGATCACCAGTAGGCCCAACTTTATGACTAAATTAACCTTTCATGATTGAATGTTGATTATTTATAATTATGTTGCAGGCGTCATAAAACTGTCAAAGATGGCTGCAAACAGTGTGTGTGTTTGTGTGATACAATACTCAGACAAAGGATACAATACAATGCATACATACAAAAGACTCTGATAAGCGCGCGCGCACACACACACACACACGCACACGCACACGCACACGCACACGCACACACACACACAGATGCTGTATACTGCAGACCTTTAACACAGAGAATTAAAAACAATCTATCTCCAGGTTAGAGCTCAGTGCTTTAATATTCCTATATGCATTTTAAAGAGGAAGGAAATGTTGATGTCACTATGCACATAATTTTAGCAGCTAATTGATTGTTTGAAAGCATTACAGAACAGAGCAAACCACATCTGGAGGTGACTGACTAAAACTTTAAAATAACGTGACCACTCACCACCATATTGTAGGCTTCGGGAACATCTATTTCAAACTGAAACCTTCCACTCTGGTAGTAACCCTCATCTGAAAGAAGATGAAAGAAGAAAGAAAGAGGACAAGGCTTTTTTATGTGTTCTATGATGAACATCAATTCACAATTTTCTGTGGAAAGAGGGCCTTTAATCATCATCATACACAAGTAATCAGGGTTTAGATATGTCATCATATCATGACCTTGTAGAATAAAAGTGATCTCAAACTTTACATATGTAACATAACATTTTAAAATGCAGTTTGTCACTGTTAGTAGAGACTCCAGTCTGCAGTGTAGTTCTTCACATGCTTCACTGATAAAACAGAGAATTGTACGGAGACACTCTGCTTCACGATTACACACAATCACGTTTAAACAGTATCAAGGTAATAAATTAATAAATAAAGGTAATATATATACGTATATGTATTATTAGGCCAAACTTCCAACATTTAGAGCAAGCCCTAGTTGACATATCTATTTTCATTTTTTAAATCAAGAACTATAAGCAAATCACACATTCAATTGTACAAATAGTCCACAAGTGTCACTGCACAGCGAGAGTACAGTTACCTTATGTATTCTAAAGCTGACAGGATGAACTCCCTCCAGGGGTCTGTCTGACACGATAATGAATGGATAAAAAAACAAAGCCAATCCTCCTTCCCACCACAAACACTACACGTACATCTCCTGTGCTCTGTGAGGTAAAATGACTGTTTGTGTGAGGAGTTTGGTGGCTTTGAAGAGAGCAGCTTCAGTTCCCTGTCTGAAAGGGCTGTTTGTATAATCTCTTGTGGCAAGGTGACATTTTTTTTTATCTCAGCGTAACTGTGCAAAGGAAGTATGACATCATGGCCCTTGTATGTTTGTAGGTTATTATATCAGAGCTATGAACCAATCAGACTATTTGATTTGAGAAACCTGTTTTATAACTACCTACAAAGTAATTTATCCAGAATGTGGACATATATTTTATTAGCTAAATGCTGCCAGATGATATTGCACTGAGAGCAAACGCTGAGCCAGGTTAAACTCAGCTTGAGCTCTCCCATGCCTGTGGTCTCAAAGGAGGTTGTTAAAGGAGATCGACCAGCTCAGCCAAGATCAATGAATCTGCAACAGGAGTGTAAATGAGTGGACCAATCCCAATCTCAATTTAGGTTGAAATATCAGGGGAGTAAAGGCCTAATGTGTGACCTTTCAGTCGAACTACACTGTGGAAAATGTAACACTGGTTTTAGAAGAACAGGTTGACACACTAATCCAAGTGGGGAAACTACTTTCTTTCTTAATCCTCCCTTTTCATCTCGCAATGGTACACTTCAGTACACACGAACAAACACTCACCTACAAGCCTACATCACAAATGCATGCAGAAAACATGCAAGATCATCCATATACAGTACACAAGTGCAGTGATATTTCTTGACCAGTTTATATATAGCATATATATATATATATATACAGTACACCTTTGTTAGCTGTACAATCAATGCAACCCACTATTCCCATCCCTCCCCACATGTAGCCTTTTAATTTATTTTGTTCAGGATCTTTAATTAGTGGAATAACATTTTGGGTTCTGCTGTCATCTTATGGGGCCACATAGCCCAGTTAAGACCAAAGATTTGCAACAAGTTGAGTTGAAACTTGCAGCTACTTGCAGCCTGCCCGTTCAGACCAAGGAGATGAGGCCAGGCGGTTTATCGTCTCCATAGCAACGCCTCTCTGTACTTCAGTTCTAACCTCTGACTTTTCAGGCTTTTTTTCGTAGCTGTGTTTGACTTTGGGCTTCAGTAGCTGCTTACCTGTGTGTCCCTCGCTGTACCCTGTAGTTCTGTGTGTACGCATGCCTAGGAGCAGTAAAAGCAAGTTCTGTGCAATGTCTGCCTCGTTATCGTGTGTCTACACAACATACACAAAGTGAGTATATAACATGGCCCGTGCCGTGCTTTAGCATAATCCTCCCTCTTCCCCCTTGACTGCTTGTTGCTTATACATCATCACCCCTCGGACATTTAGTTTTGTCAGACTGTTTTTGAACATTTCATCTGACCTAATCTGCTGTAAACACTCTAAACACCTCCGCATCAAACCACGTGAACCGCTCAGCTGCATGTTTTTAAATGTCCGGCACGAGGAACAGACGTATACAGACATCAGGACCACTGTCAATGCTTGTGCTCATACACGTGCACTCGCTCGTGCCCATACATGTACATACACGTTAGTTTGTAGAATTTAAAAAAGCAGACACAACAAAAATGAAAGGGATATGAAAGCGGAGAAGAAAAATGCTAATTGAAAAAAATGCTGATTGTGATGTAAAGCCTACTGTATTCATTGCCTGCCTGTCCTGATATAGCCTCAAGCCCTGCCTAAATTATTAATTTTCTTTATGATTGTATGTGCAATGTTCTGAATAACTTTTGAAAAAGATGTATGTTCTGTAATGTCTGTATGGGCTAGCGCTAATAGAAATAAGCCATTTGAGTTTAATGAACCTAAAGTTGCTGAAGAGACATGGCCAAATATTGACACAAATGAATATGGACACTAATTAAACAGCACTCCTATGACATTTATTTCCATAAGAATATTCATTGCAAATGTAAATGTAACGTAGGCACATAAACTTAAATATGGAAAGTGAGTGGTCGGCCTGTGTTGGTCTGTGCGAGGGGCCTCATGGTTGGACTCTGCAGGGGGGCCCTGGGTAATTGAGCTACGGCTGGATATCATTTGTAGCATTATAAGATGTTGAGATACTTGCAACAGTTGCATTTCCAGTTGTGATGAAACAACCTCTCTCTCTCTCTCCTTCTAAAACCAGCTGCCGGCTAGATTCACAACTAGATGGGTCAGTTCACACCGCTGCAACTTAAAATGGCTTAAAATGGCTACAGCACTTTCAGGGATAAGAGGAGGATAAAAGAGTCAGATTTGGACAGAAAGAAATACTGCAGAGCTTGTTAGACTTTACACAGGTACTGATACTCATGAGAACTTCTGATTGATCTCAATTCTTTGAGAGGCATTTGATCCAACAGGTATGTGCGCTGAGCAGCCAGTATCCAGTTCTGCCCATTTTATCTAAAAACACCCAGCAGTTGCGCATGGTCTGGGGGGGAATGTTCTTTACATCTTACAAAATAATGCAATACGAATTTCCCCCAAAAATACCTCAGTTATTTCAATATTGCAATAACACTTAAAATCATGTTTCAGAGGAAAAGGTTGTTGTTTTCAGTGTTGTTACATTCAAAACTGGCACAAAGGCAGCGTCTCACGCTGACTCCCTAACCCTGTCTGAGTACTCAAACACAGAGCAATTTGAGATAGGGCCTCACTAATCTAACCCTCCCCCAGATTCCATTCACTACAACAAAGATAGAGGTACACTTTAATTAGACAGCACAAACAGTCTCTCCTGTATTATAAATGAGAAGAGAGAGGAGAGAAACACTGTGTGAAAGAGAGATAAAGCTTGAACAACTGTCAAGCAGAAAGGAGGATAAAGAAACAGCTACGCATCAAAATCAAGGGATGGATGGACAGAAAAAAGGACACAAAGAGAAACAAACTGAAAGAGGAAAAGAATAGCAGAAGACAGAGAGCATCCACCGAGTCACAGCGACCGTCAGAGGTCATGAATAATTCATGTTTGTCTTCAGTATACTGGAACAATCAGTCTTACTGAGACAACTGGGCCTATATAAATACTAAGTGGCAACCTCTGCGATTCCTAAAATGGCCACTTAAGACTGGCTCCAGAAGCGAGTCATTCCCCATGCTAAAATGCCCAACTTTATTTTGTAATGGTTTTGGCCCCAAGAACTGTGATTTCCCTGATCATGAAAACTGTACGGGGGGATTTTCATACAACTCACCTGTTTGAATTGCTTATATAAAGGCTAAGGGCATGGCTTTATATGAGTGACAGGTAGGTCAGATCAGAGGAAACTGTAGGCTTCATTCAAACTCACCTCAGCTCCCCCTCTTTGTCCATTTCAGAATTTGCCACAAGTCAGCGGCATCAGGCACTGCAAAGATGGTCCCATCCACACTGAGATTAATTTTGGCTCTTCAGAAACTAATGGGTGATGTCACAGACTAAATCCATACTTTATAGTCAATGACGACTATACGAAACCTAAAAATCACACTCCTTATCTTCTGGGAAAATAGATTCTTTATAAAAATTTGTTATGGCTTTTTTCCACCGCATGATACAACTAGACGTGGCACGCCAGCAAGGCAGGGGTTTCCATTTCCACTGCAGCTGCTACCTGTTGAAGGTGTGTCTTCAGTGGTGTTGCTTTTCAGGGTTTCAGCTCTATGGCAGCTCTGAGATTTGGGCCGTTTTTGTATTTTTAAACATCATTACTATGAAGTATTTAACATGTCACAGAAACCATTGAGAGTGATTCTTCTGCTACTTTGTGGATGTTACTTTCAAACTTTTGGTGGTGTGTGTTTTTGTTCCTGCTCTTATCACTCTGGAATGGGTTCTGTATGCCGCAGTTGTCCGTCAAAAGGTAGGGGTGTCGGCACAGAGGTCTGCCAGTAGACAATAACCTTATTTTTAGTTTCATAAAACTTACTTTGAATGACGGATATGTTGTACTCTTCTTCCGTCGCAAAGTTTGCTGACTAAAAAAAAGTGGAAAGATACATTTCCTTTAAAATCTTTACAATAAAGTGGTTTATAATGAAGTACCAAACTCAGAAAATGTTGTGTTTTCATCAGTAGTAACTTTTAAAAGTGTCCTTTTCTCCCGTCTCCTGCACATGAGTTGAGAAACCACCTTATATTGCTGAGCTCACTTGGAACCTCGAACCTTACTAAAAATACTACAGGTAGCAGGTACTATCCACAACTTTTACTAATGGAAAAACAAAAAAGAGTGATTTTTATTATACATACGTATACATACGTAGATCAAAGGAAGTGTCCCTGAATTTTAGAGAGGGATCTGACACAAACAAAAGCAAAAAACATCTCCAGTGTGGGCGTTCACAAGGCCAAACTATGAAACGAGTCAAACCCAGACATGACAATAGCTGTAAACAGAAGACTGAACTTGACAACCTCTGAGCAAACAGGACAAAAAACTCACCCAAGGTGTTACAGACATATCCAAAAGGACTCCGAAAGGTCTGTTAGAGAATAACAACATGCTTTTAATGGGTCATTGTGTGTTGGAAAAAAAACTTACTGAACTATACTTTTTTCCATAAATGTACTTTTTTTTTTAACACAAACAAAGTATGGCCTCAGCATTCTTCACTCAAACCACTCAAAGAAACTAAAAGTTTGCAGGTTTCGGCAGCAATATGCACAACAATACATCAATTATTCATATGCAAATCAAGCAGAGAAAGTGCAGAGCTGAAACAAAAAGACAATGCAAATTGACTGTATTTGTAATAATCCAAACAATAACATGTGAGAATGTGTTTGCCCGGGAGTGTTCTTGCTGCCCCCATTCCGTAGAGACACGGGGGTCTGGAGCTACGAGGTCACGGCACAGAACTGTTTGCATGGGAAGAGGAAACTAAACTAAAAAGAGTAATGAAAGAGACCTTCAACTGACCTGAGCTTGAAAAAGATGACTGATTTCACTAATAATTGTTTTTATGTATCAAAATAAATGTTGGATTCATGTTGGTAAAAATACTTTTTGATAAGACGTCGTGTAATAATAAAAACAAACAAAGGCCACGGGAAATAATCTGCACTCAGCAACAAGCCAATGTGTTTTTATTCCTTTAGTCTTCAATTGAGGTGATGTTATTTAAGTTATGTCTCAGAAAGACAATAAAAAGCAGCTTAGAACTGAAAATATGAAAAACAAGTGCAGTGTGAATTCATCGCCTGGATGAATATTGCACCACATGCATCCAATAAAGCAAAATAAAAAGTGTTGCTGACAAGATGTAATGACGTTTACAATATGAACCCTGGACAATGACAGGAGGATCCGGCCTGTCTCTTTCACACATGCAGCACACAACTGGAGATTCTCTGTCAGGCATGTTCTCACTTACTTCCTCTGGTTTAGGCGAGGGGAGGTATCGGGGAGAGGGTGCAGGAAGGGGGGACATGATGCGAATTGCACCATGCCAGCAGAGCTCGTTTGTAATTTGGTCACAAATCTGAGCGTAGGACTAAGTTAAAACCATTGAACGGGACTAAAGGATATCAGTTTTAGCACAAAAGTTTGAGCATGTTTTCCCCGATTACCAAAAAGTTGGGCATGTGGATTTGTTCTGTTTTTGACAGATTTCGTGAAGCAGTTGGTTTTGTGGCTGCTGGACCCATTAAAACATGGGCCTTAGGGTTTTTTTGGGGGGCCGACCGTAGTCAATGAAAAGCTTAAAATACGGCATAAATGAGCTCATGCAGAATAAACAGAGCTACAGCAATTCCCATGAGAGACACTGAAGATAACAAAAACTGAAACAATCACAAAAGACAAAAGAAAAGAACAGAAAAGAAGCACTTACGTAAGCCTGGAGCTAGAAAGTCTACACATGAGTCAAGATGATTTTACCTTACGCAGGTTTGGATATAAGAGATATAGGACAACCTGCATCCTGCGGCAAGTTCCCTTTGCATTTCAAATTTCCCTGACCACGTCCCTGCAGTGAAAATGAAAGCTTCTGTGTGTATAATGTCTAACCAATTGTCTAAACTTCTGAAAGGAAATTTGACAGCACAGTTTGAGGATAATAGAACAATTAGACACCTGCATCTTACGTCTAGCAGAGACATACAAAACCATGACTTGAGGTGGTACTTTTTCCTTACATCTAATGCTTGGATTTTATTTTATATATTTTAAAACATCTCAAGAAATGTAGTTACCTGATTAGTCTTTCCACAGAACAGTATGTTCACTCACTACTTGATCTGCCCAGTAGTACTTTGGATCTGACACTGCCATTTGATAATGTACTGTATTAGATCTAATTCAATACATGGTCCCTTGGCCATAGACTTAAAATGACCTCTGTGTTAAAACACCAGATTGCCTATCTTTTAGTGGAGGGAAAACAGAGAGAGCAGGGAAGAGGAAGAGAACAGAAAAATAACAAAATTTAACAAGGGGAGAAACAAAAACACTAAAAGAAAAAAGTGAAAGGCAGGGAAAAGGGGGGGAGGTGTGTGTACGTGGGAGGTGTACGTCAGGAGAGCCAGAGGTTCTGAATAATTGAGCAAGTCTGTTCTCTGAGAACTCAATCTCCTTAACAACTCCTCTTAAAGAACATGACACCATATAGTGTCTCTAATTGCTGATCTTTGCTTTTGTCTGCAGATTTTGCTTACAAAAAGCTTTGTGAAAACTAAGTTGCAGTGCCTTCTCGGTTGGCAGGGAGACAGATGAATCACACACACACACACACACGCACACACGCACACACACACACACACACACGCACAGACGCACACAAACACACATGCGCACACAAGCACACATGCGCACACGCACACACACGCACAGGCGCGCACACACACACGCACACACACGCACACACGCACACAAACACACATGCGCACACAAGCACACATGCGCACACACACGCACAGGCGCGCACACACAAACGCACACACACGCGCACACACATACACACACACACGCTCACATATACTTTCTTGCACTTACACACACAAGGCTTTGAATAGTTTGAAAACTTTAAATGAATCCACCACTTACTAAAACATCAAAATATCAAAACATCATACTTGGCAAAAATTGGTGCAGTGACTTCTGACAACTTTCTCGTAACAAATGTACCAGATAGGATAAGATAAGACGCACAAGATAATAGGGTAATGACAAAATCTATGGGATGGACTTGTACCTGTAGAGTTATATAGTTTACTTTGATTTCACTACTCAATTACCTGTCTCTTCCTTTTGTCCTTTGTCCCTTTGGCCTGTTTTCTCTGTGATAATGAGAAGGTGACATTGGGCTTGAAGACCAAGAAAAAGTGTGTATGACAAATAGAGAGCAGGAGGTGAGAGGCAAGAGAGCCTCCAGAGACTTGGGTAGTCCCACAGGTTTGTACTGAGCACACTGCTGAGCCAGCATATTGTACTGTGCCACAGTAATGGAATACAGAGAGGACTGGAGTGCCATTTCAAGGGTATACTTGAGCAATTGCTCACGACAGGCAGTGGTATGTTGGGATTATATCACTGCTAAGGGGGCGTTGTTCTGCCGGACACAGATTATGATTGCTTTTATAAAACTTTCCAAGTATGGCAATATTAAAGTGAAGGGCATATTTCAATTTAAACTGTTTCTATTGACAAAAATCATCCATAAAGCTTTGTTCTTAAAAAAGAAACAGGCCCTCCTGGCCGGCGGTTGCTATGGAACGTACTATCTTGATTTAATTTAGCCCGTTGCTGCCCTGTTAGTTATAACGAGCTTAGCCTAGTGTTAGCGTAGCTTGTACACATTGTGAAGTTAATCAAACTGAATAAATACAACAAATATAAACACTAAACTGCTTTGCTAGTTCAATCGCGTTTCAACTAAGATACTGGAAAATATATTTTTTCCAAAGGACAGATTTATGCAATAGAGATCATTTCTACTGCCCATTGAGTCACCCGTCAACTTAAGCTAACGTTAGCTTGAAGACAATCGTGAAGTTTCTCAAACACTAAACTGCTTTGCTAGCTTAATCTTGTTATAGCCTAGATATCAGCTGAAAAAAGATTTTTTCTATGGAGAGATTTAGCTACTACTTCCGTGAACATGTCGGGTTAGCTTAAGCTAAGAATAGCACTCCCCACCATGACACACAGACACAGTGAAGGTTTCACTGGGTAGTGGAGTGAGCAACGGCAGCTCCATGCGTAATTGTATGCGTGCGGACACAGATCTCGTGTTTATCTTATGAATCACCTGAAAATAACAGCAGTCTGAAAATATTATCAGTTAATATTATGGGCATTTTTTGCCCATTGATCACATTTCAGGCACATTCTGAGACTTATTGGGGCATTTTTGCCCTTTGCCCCCTTTAATTGGGCTTCTTTATCAATTAGTATCTGCATTTACTTAGGCTTTGATAAGTGGTTAATAAAATCACAATCCTAAGTTTGAGTCTGATTTTAAATGTTCTTAAATATAAAACAACCATAAATTCAGAGCCCACCAACATAATAAGCAACCAACAACGCTGTTACAATAAGTGCACAAGGCTGGAAACCAACATGATATCCCAATAACAAAGCAGTTATGAACTAATTAAAGCAGTTAGTCATGTAAGGAAAGGGGACAGATGAATGACTTTTCTCTTACCAGGAGACACTGCCAGCTGAAAATGATGCAGCTTGTCCTCATCTGGGAAACTGGCTTTGCATGTACCTGAACAGGAACAAATGAGGGAAAAGTTGTTAGACATTACAGTCAAAGGTTAAAGCCAAAAGCAGCTAGAAGGACTACCATTACTTTTTAATGACTTGGCTTCGTGCCATGGCATTAACATCAATAATATATTATTTTTTTATTAAATCCTTCCTGAGCCACAGTATGTTCATTTCATCCACACAGACTGCAGGGTTTTATATCTTGGTACTCCCTGTGGCACCACGTTTCCCCCTGGTGTTCAAGGACATGTACTGCGCTCAAGACAGTTGACATCACATGGGTGAATGTTTTTTTTATATTCATGTTGGAGCGGTTTTAAGTCAAACTTAACATCAATTCAGCTGTTTTCATTGAATAACCCTTTCTTGTTTTGTTCTGTGTAGAATCAGACTCTAGATGCACAAGGCTTTTGCACATATTGTGACTTCTAAAACATATTAGTGGTAATGACTGCAATGAATGTCAAGGAAACACTTAATGAAATGCAACAGTTCAACCGCTTTTAGTCAGGCAGAGCAGATAATCTACTGCGGGCTACATGCAAAACATATCAAATATAGCACTCTACAAACAACTGATGATCATTTTATGAAATCTGAAAGTTAATTAGTCTTCAAACTCATCAAGCTCACCGATCATCTATGCCATCTTGGCCTGAGCATCACATGTCCCAACAATAATCAGACATCAGTGAATAACATCATACAACAGCACATTAAAGTGTAAATTGACAATATAAGTATAAAAATGTGTGTTTATGGTATGTGTACGTCTGTGATAATGTTTTGAAAGGACGATAAGGACGGTTTACAGGATATACATTTTTGATTAAGTTTATTATAATGATGTATTTTTTATTTTTTGCAACAAAGGCTTAATATGCTTTAACCTTTACATTCTTATCATCATGTACGTTGTGTTTTATTCTGCAGTGGACTGTCTGTAATGTACCACAATGATCAGTTGAAAATCGAAATAAATCGCAAACTATTTTCAAAATACATTAATCCTTAAATTCATTTTTGCCTGATTTTCTTTGTTTTATAGCATATTAAACGGAATGTATTTGGGTATGAAGACATCACCGAGACCTTGGACCAAGACCATGGACTTTGAGACACTGGGGTGGACATTTTTCAAATGGTTAATCTAGAAAAGAATCAGCAGATAAATAAATAATGAAAATAATAGTTAGTTGCATGCAGCCCTTTTCACACCTAAGAGAAACATCTAAATAAGAGAAAATGTGTGAAAGCCACAAAATTCCCTCAAATCACTTGTAGGCTTTGTTCTTAAAAGTCTTGTACACGGAATTTAAGAACAGATCTGTTCAACGAGTGGTTCGTCCATGAGGCCCTTGTGTGTGGTTTTACAGCACCACTGCTCATTCAGGAGTATATATCAACAGATCCCCTCCTCCTTTTTCCTGAGTTTCTTTCTGCCCATTACAGTGAAAATCCATCAGACAGCAAGTCCAGATCCACGGCATGAAGCCAGGTTTCAATAAAGGATAGTGTTGAAGCCTCTTGAAAATCAATACTTTTCACAGGACCATATTTTATCATTGTTGTTGGTAATGAAGCATGGTTTGGATGAGCACAATAGTCATGAGAGCTTTCTTTAACAGTGCAGAGTCCTTGTTCACCTCAGTTCCCAGAGGTTGTAGTCAAACAGCCCCAGTGCTAGTGGCCCTCATTTATCAACAAACCTACGGCAGAAAAACGTGCGTACCACCATTTCCTGGCAAACTTCGGCATTTATCAATTTGGACGTGAGCGGGAGCTACGATCAAATCTCACGTCAGGTCTGAGATCGTGTAAGCGATTCTTTTATATTTCAAAATAGCTCGGCTGCAGCCCCCCACGACCCCGACAGGGACAAGCGGTTGAAGATGAATGAATGAATGACTGTGTTGGCGCGCGGCTGCAGGAATGCGCACTGCAGAGCCAAAGTCATCTCCTCGGTAAGTGGCTACCCTCATTAAATTGCATTAAATCAAACAAGGTATCAGATGATTAACATCTTGTTATAGTTCTTCTAGGTGTCAAAGGTTATCCTATAACGCAATACCTAATAACCCCGCTGGCAAACCCAGCTACAGAGCAGGAGTGCAGGTTCAGCAGTGCGCACACGCACACGGGTTGACTGCCTCCGTTATTCTTTTCCATACAGCGTTTTTATGGGCCCCTTTTATTCCACTCTTAAGACTGCCATAAAGCACATCTTTATTTTGCTCCATCTCGGATGTCAGGATGCCGATCTGTGTGTCGGATGCAGATCTGTGTGTCGGAGGCCCGCTCATTCGTACGCTTGCTCAGATAAGAATGTTTCATAATCACACGTGTGTCCTGTCCTACGACCAATTGTGCGCTCAGATCTGCGCCCGTTTTCACGCAAGATTGATAAATGAGGGCCACTGAGAGTATTTGTCTGGAATGCATTTCAGATTTATAAGTGCAGATCAGGCTGCAGTGTGCAGCAAACATACAGGTCAAGGAACCAGTTTTATTGGGTCGCCAATCAGCAGAGTAAAATGAAGTGTTGATTGTCCTAATTAAAATAGAAGAGGAGAGTTAATTTTTGCTAAGCAGATATGTTTGTCTCAGTAGCCGTGTGCAGGGCAGTTTAACCGCCTGGTCTCTCTCTTCTCATGAACCTTATTTCAGGTAAAAAATGTGTTCATGCTGTCTGGCTAAGGTAACGCTGGATGTGACTTCTGTAATTCCCTCATTCTCAAACCTGTGATTTCATGAGGGATTTTTATAAATTTGGGTCTCGGGGAGACATCAGATTCCTCTTTTGGGACTTGAGCTAAAGATGTTTGGGAACCCCTGGTGGAGATTACCATTTCTGAATTATCATGTGTCTTATTTAAGGGATGTAGGCAACGTATTCACATCAACAGGTTTGTATGATATCATACGTACACTACATATTTTCAAGCAGACCGGTCAGCGTTGTTAAGTTCTTGTCAACACTATGTGCTACACTGTTTACATCTGTGGCTTTCATGATTCTCAGCTGCGAGGGTGAACTCATCAAAACAAAAACAACAACAGGCACGCTGAGTTCAGCCAAAGCAACCATAATTCATTCAACACTCATGCATAACAATAACCAGAAAATAATTCTCAAATAAAAGCCAGAACTAAATAGTAGTTGGGTATCTGTTTTAACCAAAATCTCCTGAGGCCAGAAGTAAAACAAGCATGAAAAGTTGGGCTCAAGGGCTCAAAGCGCATGTGTTAATACTTAAAGAAGAGCATGGATTATTTCTGGCTTAACACAGCAAACATGTATGTGGAAGAGCTGAGTGATCTGGCTAACCTGAATACAACTCAGAGAGAACCTGACTAACTGAATGGGATTATGTATGGAGGTGTATAGCATACTTACTAGGGAGATGGGATTCAAGTTCTGCAACTTCTGTTGAGAGAAAAAAAGAATCATGGATAAGGGAGCAGAAAAGAGGGTAAAGACAGAGAGCCACATACCATCCCAAGGCACATAAAACAAATATTCTCCAAAACACAGACAAACAGGTGTTTGTGTGCGTCATGGCGGTCAGTCCTTGTTTTGGAATTGTTTGGAGATGTTAGACTGATTGAACATGTTCAGTCTGTGTTTGACGAAGTTTGGTCAGTGTGTACGTGTATCCACAGCTTGTCCATGCCCCATATTAGTGGCACACTCACTAGACCAGCTGTGAATTTCTTGTCGTTGTTGTGTTGAGTGAGGGGATTTAGCTGAAATGATGGGCAAGACACTGAACCCCGAATTGCTCCCCGTGCTGCGCATGGGTGTGTAAATGTGGTGTGAATGATTAGATTAGATGGTATGTAGATGTCCACTGCCATCAGTGTGAATGTCTGTGTGACAAGTAGTGTGAAAGCGCCATGAGTAGTCAGAAGACTAGAAAGAAGCTATATAAGTACAAGTCCATTACCATTACATAAGGTTAGCTTTACTAGATTGTTACAACCAAAATAAGCTGACGACAAAAAATGCTACAAAGAATAAACCGGTTAAAATTACATGTGTATGACCAAATAAGTATATAAATAGTTAACATTATGAGTGAAACATCGTCAGTTTGATGGAACCGTTTCAGGAAAAGTTGTCAACTATGTCAGTTACTTTGAGTCAGATATGGACGAGTTAACGTTATCGTACATAATAGGATAGTCAACAGCTAACATTTCATTGAAACATCGTCAGTTTCAATAAGTCACAGAGACATGGAGGGAGGAAGGAAGGAATGTGTGATCAAATCAATGGCTCAACTCTTTTCTTGGTGAACAATGTGAAGGGGGAAAAAAGGACAAAGATGAAAATTTCCCTTGTGTCATGTTTTATATCTAACGGCGAAGGCCCTTAAAAATGCATTCTACACAACTGAAAACGTTAGAATGTTGCCTGTTTTTGGAGAATATTTGATTGGTGTGCCATGTGAGCACACCGATCAACACAGAGAGCTGCTACTTTCATACTTTTTAAATAAGTCTGTATAAAAATATAGCCTGATGTCTGATATGCAAGTTGTACCTGCATACGACAATGTAGCGGGGGAAAAACAAAAGACGATCAAGTAGGGATGGAGAACCAGTTGCATTTGAAAAGTCACATTCGTTGCCTCCAGCCTGTTGTGCATTGCAAAACACTGACGTCAAACTCATACGCCACTGGAAACTTGCAGCAAGAAGGAATCATGGCAGAGAGCGGAAGAAATGCTCAAAGCGCACACTTAGCTGATTTCGTCTTTAAAAGAAAATTAAAAACCTAAATAGAAAAGAAATCTGTACAAATATTCGCTCACTTCAACTACAGTATTCAGACCCTTCTCATGGAGGTCAAAGTATAGGGTCAGCTACTTAACCGGACCCTCGGAGCAGGGAGTTACCGTTTTGCCCAATGAGACCAACAACTGACTCTTCCAGAACAAGTACTATTCTCCATAGTCCACTTGTGTCCACCAGCTGCTTTGCCCTTTTTCTGTATACTCCCAGTGGTAGATGTTTTATTCGACAAACACTACATCATCATTTAGTTATTTTGCATAGAATTGAAGTTCTCTGAAGAGTAATGATCAGTAGGATTTGATTTGTGGAACAGACCATGGTAATAAAACAGTCCTGGCAAGAACAGGAATGATAGGCAATAAAAAGATGTCATCAAAGAGAGTTTTATAAAGTGCCGGTCCCATGTCAGCTCATTTAGAAATATTCACCCTTGTGATCATCAATCCATAGTAATTCCGTAATGATGACGATCACAGAAAAAACTTTCACAAAGCAAAAGAAACTAGGCTACGGTCAGACTGCTGGCCAAAATGCCCCAAATCGGATTTTTTTCTGTAGTCGTAGTCATAGGTGACAGAGATTGGTGTAGACAGCAGAACTTGACATGTAATCGGCCACTTTTAAATGTTGTCCTAAATCAGTTGCAGGTCTGGGGTTTTTTTGCAATGTCATATACGAACAGTCATATCAGAATTAATTTGACCTTTGTGTTATGCTGAATCGACGTCATACATCACAATTCTGCACAAGTCGGAGTCATTCACGTCACAATCCCACCACTCCTGGCTCCGACTCCGCATCCATACTTGCCTCTGTACAGATAAAGGAACCGTTGCTCCACAAAAACTCAGAATTAAAGATTTGACTCTCTCTCTCCCCATACTCGTTGTCATATGGTCACAAGCCCCCCCCCCCCCCCCCCCCCCCCCCAAAAAAAGGGGATCCAAGCAATAAATTTGAAATTGAATACTAAGGCTTGCAGAGTGAACGTAGCCTATGAGAGAGAAACAATAAGTCACTCTGATGTTGCACTGCAAAACAAAGACAGATGAGAGTAAGGTGTGTGAGTAAGAGATGAGTGAAAGGGAATAACAAAAACTGAGGACATGGACAACCATCTGAACTTTAAAGGAGGAGAGGGGAGGCTGATGTCTGGAAGCTGCATCTCAAGGCAACAATTGGAACCTATAAATAAAAACCAAGGTGCCAGAAGCAAAATTATGGACAGAGAAATAGGGAGCGATGACAGGAGGGAGGTAGAAACAAAGGAAAAGAAATAGAAGGAGAAGTCCATGGATGAAGAGGGGCAAGAACAAATTCAAATTTCTGAAATAAACAAGAAAGCAGCCAAGAAACAATTTCCTGGGCTACAATTTCAGTCCTCACATATTTAGCTTGTCTGTTTTGCTCCAACTGACATTATACATAATGGACGACATAGACGATGACCTGTAGGTACCTTTGGTAAGGAGGCGGTCCCTGATGGACACCCTGTGGGTGGAGTCGGAGGCTCCAGAGGCACGGCCAGGCTTTCCTCCATCATCCCTCTTCAGCTTACTGGCCAACGTAAGCATGGCTACGCTGCTGTGATCTTCCTTGGTCTGCCCCCCGCTGCACTTTGCTGCACTGCTGCTCAAAAGCCTGACAATTACATACACCATATAGAATATATGAGTCAATGCAAAATATAGAAATAAATGCAAAAATGTTTATAATCATCGTTTTAAAAATGTGAATGGCTGTCTAGATGTCTGCTATGGTTGCCAGTCCTATGGTAGACTGGTGACCTGTTAGGCTATATTCTGAGTCTGCTTGTAGCCAAGGACAGAAATGGCAGGTATTTAATGGATGAAATGAGACAGGGGAATGATCAGGTTTAAGTCTGTTAATTCCTATACTATAGCAATAATCTATGACACAATTTAATGATGGTGGCATAATGGAGTGCTTGACATCGATTAGAGAAGCCAATTGAAATTAGATTATCTGTTTCGTAAAGACGTGTAGGGCCAAAAGTTGTCTAATTATAGTGTTCAGGCGACCTGCAGGAAACTGTAATTAAATAGCACAGCTTCTGGAACTTTCCTTGACACAAAAGCTTAGTTTCTACAACAAATAAGGTTTGAAATAAATTTAATTTTGACCATCTGCTTAAAACATTCATGGTCATACAATAACTGCTGTGTTTTATTTTAATAGTGACTATTCAGTAATGGGGCCTTATGCAACAGGGAGCTTTACAGGGAAGTTCATAACTAAAAGATAAAAAACACATCTCATCTTTTCCACTCTACTTTAATGATCTAAAATAAGTGGTTGCACAAGACAGAGGGGGACCCACAGATACAATTATAACAAATCTTCTGGTAGTATGAGTGCTAATTTGCCTTTGCTAAATTACATTAAACAGACTGACTGTAACAGCAAAGTAATAGGAAGCCAAAAGAATACTTAGACGCCATGCCTCTGCCAAATTTCCTATCAAAGCTGCAGCAGGAAGCCATCATCTGTGGCATGACATTGGTAAACTCAGAGATGAGAGCATTCACTCTTTGTAAACACGCCTTCCTGTAACTATTGATGCCATGCCACAGTAATCCACCTGAGTGGGTTTCTGCCTTTGCTGTTGTTTACTAATTTCCTGGGGCAACTTAAAGCTGCAGTATATGAAAGGCAATAAGACCTCTTGCAACTGTGTTGGCCCTGGGCAACGACAAATCATACAAATACATTCTGTAAAACAGCTCAATACATAAAAAATGCATCATGGTGAGAGAATAAATAGTATTATTAAGCCTGAAAACTGAGCCAAGAGGAGGTGCAGTAGTCAAGTTTTATATCAGAACCGTTGTAGTTCAATATGATGAAAAACTGGCAAAGATAATGTCAAATCAAATCAAAGCTTGTACAGTCAAATTGCCTAAAATTGAATAATTCAGAAGTTGTTGTTTTTCCCCCTCACTATTCTAGAATTTAATACAGATCATGGTGACCTAACTGAAAATTTAAAAACAAACAGAATACACTGTCAACCTCAAACACGACCAATAAATAAGTATTAAAAGCAACTTTGAGCAAATTTCCAATTTTTAAAGACATTTGCAATCAACTTGCCTGGTGCCGCAACATCCGTACAGCTTAACAACTATGTTGACACACTGCTTGCATCACTCACTTAATGTAAAATGTTTCAGTCCTGATGATCAACACTGATCCCTTCTGTTGTTTTGAAAATGTTCTCTTTCCCCTAGAGTTCTGTGCTAAGCCCACTATTACTTGTTTACGGTTTTGCAATTCTTCAAGTTTGCCCAGGTCTTTTAACCTCTTTGGAGGCAGTCCACTGGCATCACTAGGGGAGCTCATTTGGGGAGCAGCAGCAGCAGAGAGTGAAGGTATCAGGTATCAAGCAAGCCCAGAAAATGTGTCACTGAGTCTGACTCAATGCCCACCTGCCTCAGCTGTCAGTCACTGCAGCCCGGTGCTGCTCACTGATACAGACTACGTGGATGTTAGTCAAAGCACTGCAGGGGTATGGACAGGGCCAGGCAGCATGAGCACACAACAGAGCTGACAGAGAAAATAAATCCAGGTTTATACAACGGGCTAGCAAACAAACACGCCCACATTTCTGACTACTTGTTGTGCAACACTTATTACACCAAGTGCCCCTGGTCTACCACACAGGCACACATCATTTTAAAGTATCGAGCATATTTGCAATAATCATGGATGATTATAAACTGGGAGCATACTGCATGGAGTGAGTTAACTAGTTCAATAAAACAGGAGTCCAGCTAAATTATGCAACTCAAAGCCAAGCAAGTGTGTGTCTAAAGACAAGACCTCAAGAAGAATAAAGGCTACATTAATGTATATTCTGTATATATGATATTTTAATGTCTTTACTCAGTTTTTCTTGCTAAATGATTTGTATTCTTTCTGTGCTTCTGAGTATATTTGTATATTGGTATTTTTGTATCCGCTGTGCAAAAATCACCAGGACAAATTCCTGGTATGTAACCTGCTTCCATGCTTGACAAAAAAGTTGGTTCTGATTTTGATTGTGATTTTGATTAATGCTAAATACTTGTTAACCAGTGGTTTAAACAGCTAACGCTGCTAGTCACAGCTAGCTACAAGACACAGTATCCAGGCTTCAAACCAGCCTCAGCTCAGGCTTTATTTCTCGCACATGTCACTTAGTTCAATTAGTGAAGACGCACGGACATTGTTAATGAAGTATCTATGCTAGTTGGTGTTAGCGTGTGTGTTTTTTTACCTGCTGTCTCAGAGCTAGCGCTCCGTGCTACACCATAATCAGCCTCCTCTGTTTAAGGCGCTGTCTGTGACTCCAGCCGGGTGTTATATGAGGCGCTTCCGACTGTAAATCTATCCAAAAGTGATTATTTGGGGGCTCGGAGTGAATATAAACTGACTGGAGAATCAGCTGTCAGAACTTCGCTCCGGTGTCATGGGCAACGGAAGCGCAGTGAATGCCGTTTGTTATTGTTGTCCGTGTAGACATGGCTGCAGATAAACAGTTCCGCTGAGAAGAAGACGGTTTGAGGAATGAAAAAGAACACACAGGCACTACATCTGCTGATGCTGACTGGATATTTTTAACTTTCGTGTTGTAGCATATATTAACATAATTATTTATGTTATTTATCTCCAATTAATACGTTTTAGTAGGCTATGTACAGTGGCCCTGAGGGGCAAATCACAACAGCAAATAGAAAAACGCAACAGCAAATCCGAAAGCACTCCAACATATCGTAAAACAAAACAACAAATCCTAAAGCACAACGCCAAATCGGAAACCACAACGCCAAATCTGAAACCACAACGACAAATCGTAAAACACAACAACATTAACTTCGACCGGAAAGGGTAGGCCTCGCTGATCAGAGGATGGACCCTACTGATTGGACAGAAGGACTGTCTGTCTTTTAACAGGAAGGAGAGATGGAAAACCCGGAAAAGAGCCTATTTTTAAAGCATGAGTATTTGCGAAGATACTTTCGCTATTATTAAGGATTATTTTTGATGCAGGGCATCCGTGCTGCGTGACAGATGATATGTTGTCAACCAACCTAAACATCAGGATGAGTATATTGGACTATGTGGGAAGTACTTCAGCAAAAACACTAGCTGCGTGTTAAACGCAGGACAGCAGATAGCCGAGTAGCTGCCCTGGTCCACGCTCCTCTGTAACTAGAAAGCGCTTATTAGATTTGTACGATCCTAAATTAACTATTTTATTATTAGAAAAATGTTTTAATTGATCAAAATACATAGACAATCATGAGATATATGCAACATTTTTTTCTCAACCTAGTAAAATATGCAAACGTGAATAGTGACAAAGGTAAAATCAAACATCTTGCAACATTTTTTTATTCATATGAATTTTAGACTTTGGTCTGACTTTTTCTTGACGAATAATAATCTTAAGCTGTAAACTTTCACACTGATTTCCTGTGTTAAACTGCAAATGTCTGAGAGACAGGCTGTCCAACTGTCCCCAGTGATGTTTTGGCGGGATGTGGAAAGGGCAGGCAGCACGGTTCTCTGGTAAAATGCATAGTGCAGAGTAAATGCACATGTTTTTGTTCTGAATCTACAACACTAACAGCTCTGTAACTGTAGGTGCATCTGTCCCTACATGAACGTTACCGACAGTCTCTCCATTAAACTTAGAAACTGACATTAACACACCACCATCGCTGTTAACGTTACGTGCCTGATAGCTCCGTTTAACTGTCTGTGGGCTGTCTGGGCCCAGGCAATAACAGTCCTTACAACCGTAAATTATAAATACATTAACTGTGCAAACATACTCTCAAACTAACGCTCTGTAACTACACTTCAGGGTTTTAACATTAGCGAACTGATGTTACAGATTTTGCCGGATTAACTTGTAACAATAGGTTTGATAAAATCCAATGCTAACCGCTAATGCGGGCTAACAATACAGTTAGCTTGTTAGCTGGTGTGTTTCGGCTGCTTTACAGCAGGAGTACTAACCACACTTCGGTTCTTATGACTGAAACACTTATGCTGGTTCATGTGGACACTGACAAACATAAAAAATTAAACTTACGATGCACAGTTCATGTTTTCGTCCAGCTGAATCTTCATGGCCATGACCATCCCTCCCACCGGGGGCGCCAGCTGCACCGGAGGCGTCAGCAGCACCGGAGGCTGACGAAGCTGCTGCACCAAAGGAGGTGCGCCAGCTGTCTGCCTCACATGTGTGTCGTGTCGGCTTCAATATCTCACCCTGAAACCCGTCATATCACCGGGAAAATCAGAGAGCGCCCTAACGTACAGCTGCAGCGGGTTTCCATCTCTCCTTCCTGTTAAAAGACAGACAGTCCGTCTGTCCAATCAGGAGGGTCCATCCTCTGATTGGAGAGACCTACCCTTTCCGGAAGAAGTTAATGTTGTTTTGTTTTTAGGATTTGTCGTTGTGGTTTTGGATTTGGCGTTGTGCTTTCCTATTTGGCGTTGTGTTTTATAGTTATTTGCACTTCAGGGCCACGGTAGTTATGGCCTTAAAGGTTGAATCTGTATAATCTTCATTAAAAGCCATAAATTAAAAAAAATAAATAAATAAACCCACGGGGCGTTTTGAGGGGTAGAGAATTAAAGGTTTTTTTTCCATAAAAAAAAACATATTAAGTCAGAATTAATATTTTTATTTTTTTCACAGGTTTTACAATGACTTTCTGTGAACAGGGTTCAAGATAACAACTTCATACTAAATTATTTTTATTTTATTTTAATTTATTTACTTTTGTTAATCATTTATGTATTTGTGTAATTTTGCTTTGCCAATTACACCCAATCAATAAAAAGAACTGGAAAATAATCCACAATTCACACGAGAACTACAGTAAATTGAGAAAATGAGAACAACACCATTTGCAAAATGGAAAACTGAGACTTACTGTTTGACAGAACAGCTCATTGGGTTCCTGGAGCAAACCCAATTCACCCCAAAGTATTTGGACAAAAGTGATTCACTCAGCCAGTTGTTATGGACTTGGGGCATGGGAGATGTCACTGTAAACAAGAACATGCTCTGACTGACCTGCCGGGTTAGATGAAGGGTTATTTTTGTTTTTTGTTTTTTTAAAAGAGGAGTCTATTAATCTTGGAGCGGATGATTATATTGTATTTCATCTACATCTGTTTAGACAGGTGTTTGCCATCAGGCTTTCTGTGATACTCTTATGCCAAAGGATTTGCCCCTCACTCACTCCTCTTCTCGTGCTGTGCTTCACACATTGCTTTTGTTATTCTTTGGATGCCGACTAAGGACAGAGCATACATCTGTATTCATTTATAGGAGAGTGGTATTACTATGTCGCAGAGTTGTAACAAAATAGAAGAGAACAGCCGAATAAACTCTTCAAATACAATTTTGATCAGCTGAATATTGAAAAAAGTTGCGCAGATTAAAGTGGAAACAATGGAAAGATAAACAATCAGCATTGAGTGAGGAGAGGTGAAGCTGTGTCAGGAGGAAGAGAGGAGGAACAGAACAGAAGGTCAGAAATCCAGATGGGATCAAGAGTTTGCGCCAGGGAGGACACTCTTCTGAACGTAATTCCGGTATCAACAAATTAAACTTTCCACCCTCTCCTCAGATGACACAGTGCAGAGAAAATCCAGTGCTGAAGATGAAGGCATTCACTTTGAAATAAAATATTTCTGTCACTTCTGGTCTTCAAGCTCAACAACAGCATAAAGAGGGGGATGAGAAGACGTTTGGGGTTCTTCTGCACCCAGAGGGGGTAATTAAGTGACGGAGGATAAATTTCAGACTTCTGTTTATCTTTTTGGACAGTTCTTGAAAACTGGAACGTGAAATTAGCTTTTAACTTTTGATGCCTGCAGAAAAACTGTGACTTGGAAAATGTTCACCTAAAGCCAAAAACATCTACGGTCTGCATGCCGGATATAGAAATACTAGGATTTGTCTCCTGCTTGTGTGTTATGTACAATCCATGGTTTGGATTGTCTTGAGGGTAATTAAGTGGTCTCACTTCCCGTCCATGACATTCACTGGATGGATGAATGGGTCATGCAATATTTATTGTCCAATCAGTAACTTGAAGAAATCAGAGGTCATTTGGTTACACTCTTTACATACATACAGTAAACTCACACTTATTTTAACATCAAACTTACGTTAACATGTTGACTTATCCCTAATTGCAAGGTAATTAATCATGTTGTTAACCATTTTCAGCTCTAAAACCACAGGATATGAATAATGAAGTTGAAAGACAAAATAGTATTTTTTCTGCATGTTTGATGGTTGCCTTTTCTTTTTCCTGCAAATTTTTAAGTAATTAGATAAACAAGGAAATCAGCTGTAAACCCATTTTAGCAAGTGTTTGAAAAAAGCACATTTACTAAGTTTTTGACAAACATTGATAATGCTGCATCTCAGGGCAACAATGATGACGGTTCTCCTGGCAGTAGCATAAAGCACATTATTTAAACAAGAAGCCATGCTAGCAGCCCTGTGTAGCTGATTAGGCACAGGGTAATACTTTTTTCACAGAGTCTTATGTTCTCCAGCTCAATATCTTAACGTGACACTTTAAAGAGACATTTCAAAGAGTTTTATGTTTGCAGCGATGATTGTTTTCCCAAAGTCAAATGTAGCATACCGATGATACTCTTTGAAACCATGTATATCAAATTTGCTGACAGACAGTTGACTTTACTTTAGACACTGATATCTCCACAGTGGCTGAACAGATTTTACCATTCAAAAGACATTAGATATGTCGCCCTTGGGATGGGATGACCCCAGGCGGGGCAGTGTTTTGCTAACACCACCATGCAAACTTGACAATGACAAAGCCAGCATGCTCAAGTTTAGAAGATATATATAGATTTTTTTACCATGTTCATTCTCTTAGTTAAAGGGAAATTCCGGCATAACATCATCCCAGGGTCTTTTTCAGCAAATACACTCATCAAATAAGCCATCGAGACAATTTTTTTTGTGTAGAAACTATTAACAGTGATACCCAGGAGAGTTGGTAACAGCCGGACGTGGCCAACAATGATTAGCTCGGGGCATTAAGGTGAACACATTAAAGCGCCTTTTTTAACCATTAATACTGCTCAAAATAACACCAAACCTCTGCAGTAGCATGATAAGAGTCCTTACACATAAAACAAAGCACCAACGACGTAGTTAGTGAACCCAGAGTTTATCAAAAAGAGTGTTTTAAAAGACAACTGGTCCCGGTACCAGCTCCTCTCATAGTAAAGTCCATTCTAGTCGATCACCAAATGCAATCCAAAAGGAAGGAGCCCATTGGTGCTTTGTTTTCTCTGTAAAGATTGGTGTTATGTTGAGCCGTATTAGTGGTTAAAAAAAGCCGTTTTAATGCCTTCACCGCGCTGCCCCGAGCTAACCAGTGTTAGCCGCATTCTGCAATTAACGACTGTTAGCAACTGTTAGCATCTCTCCTGGATATCTCCGTTAATAGTTGTTACACGTAAACTATTGTCTTGATGGCTTATTTGATGAGTGTATTTGCTGGAAAATACCCTTACGCCGGATTTTCACTTTAAGGGTGCTCTACTCAAAATACTGCAGAAAAAAATAGCGTAAAATGCTGACGCTTTTAACGGTCACATGTACTACCGGCCGGACAGTCTATCCGGGAAAGGGAAGTTTGGGGTCCCCTGCTAAAGCTGCTGCCCCCCGACCGACCCCGGATAGGCGGTTGAGGATGAGATGAGAGATGAGATGAGAGACATGTATTTGTTCATAAAGCAATGTAGTGAACAATTTATGACCTGATCATTAAAACTCAGGGGATCAACAACGTCATAGGATTCATCCGCCGTGCACCACAAATCTCTATAAGCTGTCAAGGCAATCCATCTAATAGATGTTGAGCTAATTAGCTGAAATGCAATTTTTTGGTTCTAATTTGTATAATTTCCACAGAGAATTGGAGAGTCAATATTTCACTTACAACACTTGTTACGTGTATTTTCTTAAATAATCAGTGGTATACCAGTAATGCACATTAAAACATCTGACTGTCAATTAGATCAGACCGTGAGTAGTGTCTACTCAGTTTAAGGGGGAATAAAATATCTGCTTCAACAAGATGTCATTATACTACACATCCTGTTTTAACTGTGTGTTTGCTTTACTTGTGCTGCACTGTTGCTATAAGCTGTTAAAACAAGTCAAATAGGGCTTTGCTCGATTTGAAATAAATTGCAGAAAACTAATAATTAATAACAAATATCATCATCATATGCTGGGTTTTGTTTTACACTAACTTGAGCAGAGTTAAATTAACTGCCACAGTTGCTTCTTGGAGGGTAAGTCGCTTAGTTTAGTGTGTCAGGATAACATCTACCAAGTTTGTCAGGTCACAAAAAGACACTACTATAGTAGTTAGTATACTAACACATTACAGGACAGCTGCTAGATGAATGGCTCCTCAGGGTCCCATTATGTAAATTGCCTAGCTGAGATACAGAAATAGAGTGTGTAACTTGATAGCAATAGGGCACTGACAGAAAAGAAAAAGTTGATGGCAATACATTGTTGAATTGTCCTCAGGCATGTGGAAATCTGCTGTGATGTGCAATGTATGCAAGTACCAAGAGTCACAGGCTCAACAAAGCTTATATCATCACATGACTCATGTATTGAATCATGCCCCCTTTGTGTCTCTTGTTGCCTCTTGTTGTGGAATACAGTGCACTCCAAATGGTGAAAACATTTCATTGAAAATTTATACATTTGCTTTCTTAATGCAAAAATTGTATGATATGAGGATAATACACTTCTGTCATATTCTTTCGTTGACACATGGTTTAATTAAACGTCCCATATTCTGTAACCTGACTCTCACCAGATGACTTTTGTTTCGCCTTGCTTCTGTCTTGACTCCGCCTAGCTCCACTCATCCATCTGGGATGGATCCATAGCAGAGTGATTTCAGGGTCCGAAAAAAATGGTCAGGCCAATCAGGAGCGCCGGGCGGGGTTTTATAGATGTGACGTAGCAGAGAAACGACTGTTGTGATTCAGACAGAATGGCGGCTCGCATCGAAGGAAGCAGGTGTCAACATCGATGCTGCCATTTCATCCGTGTTGTCCAATCTAGCGAATTTTTCTTCTTAAAAGAACACCAGAGAACGGCTCTGAAGGCTTTTGTTGGTGGAAACTGTGTCGGCTGTTCTGTTTGGTTTTCCATGTGTTGCTCTCATCAGCGTCACAGGTTTTGATGTGAGTGGTTAATATTATTTATTATTATTTGAAGTTTATTGAGCAGGGACAAATACATTGTACATTGTTTCATATAAAATATAAAATAGATGCCATGCATACAGGTTTCTAGTCAAAACTAATTTGCAATCCCTTTCCCTGGTTAGGCCTTTACTAAAAGTTACACAGACAAAGTTAAAAACAGTACAAACACGTTATAATACAGAACATCAAATACAACACACATAATGACAAAAACAAGGACAACAAGTATTGTGCGTGCACGTGTGCATGTGTGTGCCCTGTGTTTGAGGGTTAGCGTTCACAGCTGTTTTTCAATTTCAATCATTATTTTACTTGTGTGCTAAAAATCAGTTGATGTAGTACTTCAGAGTCAGGTTAAATATTCTGATCATTATCAGGTTCATATTTGGATTTTGGATTTCTACTGGGACATGTTTACATGCTTTAATGTTAAAAAAAACACATTAATCTATGTTATTATCATACTGTCTGTCTGAATATACCTGTCTGTAACACGACATTTTAGGGCGCACTCACACTGTCCATCAGTACCGTGCCCTGTGCTTTAGGGTACTTGTCCCCCCCTCCCTCTCCCCCTGCTGGCCAGGCCCGTTTGTACTCACACTGCCTGGGACTTGCGCGAATGGGTCTGTCTCTGCATGGGTCTTCTGCATCTGCGCTATTACTTTAACGACACCGTTGCAGCACCTTCTGCCTATATGTGTTAAAGTTGTGACATCACAACTTTACAAAAGTCACGTTGGCTCGTTTAAAGACAATTTCTGAATACAGACTGTGCACATTTCTTTGTTGATTGAGTATTTTGATACTTTACCCAGAATATTACCCAGACCTGCTTTAGAATTAAGAAAGACTTGGAATTATAACTTTTTATGTCTTTCACATGAAAATGTCCGCAGTAGGCCTAGTCAAGTATGTATTTGAGTTTTAACAGCGATCCAGTGAGTAGTGTTACTCACATGGTGGGCTGAGAACATCTGTACAGCAGACACACCAGACATACTCTCTGCTTGACAGAGCAGCTCTGAAGTCAGTCCAACTCACGCTGCAGTATTTGAACACAACCAGAGTAGAGTAAAAGTGTGAGTCACTGTCTCAGGCTGGCATCATTGACGCGATTAGGCAGTCCATCTTCTTCAGTCCCAGAGAAATGTTATGTAAACATTTTCTCAGACACACGTACCAAAACTATCTTGAGCACTAACTTCTGTTTGATTTGAATATGGGAGGAGGAGGGAAAGACATTTCTCGTGACTTATACAAATGAGTTTGCAAATGACTTTTAACTCATATTTGTATACTCAAATATGAGTGATGGAAAGAAGTTCTGTTTGAAGTGACTTTGTGGTGAACTTTGGGTTTAGTGTGACTCCTGAATTATCCCTTTTTGTCATACTGCATACACAATAAATACTCAATAAACGTATAAGCACGATGACCAATGATTTTGTGTGTTTGTGTGTGTGTGTGTGTGTGTGTGTGTGTGCGTGTGTGTGTGTATGTGTGTGTTTGTGCGTGCGTGCATGCGTGCGTGCGTGCGTGTGATAAACACTGATGCGCTGTATTATTGGGAGGATCATATCATGTGTGGTAAGCGTGAGCGTGTGGTGCGAAGGGATCTGAATATTTTCCATCAATAATTTCATCAACAGCACAATTTTAAAGCTGAATGGAGCTTTGTACTCCTACAGCTACAACAACAGATAGAGAGGAAGGCTCGGATTCACCAGATGGTTCAACGTTTTGTTTGGGTTTTTTTCAAATAAAAACTTGGAGCTGCTGTATATGACCTCACTTTCAATTTGTGATGATTTTCCATTAAAATAGAAACTATCATGTAGTTCATTTTAATATTGAAAAAATATAATCAGACACTGATTCAGTTTATTAGTAAGCTATACTGATTGAAATATGTATCTGCAACCTTTAAAGTGTAATTCAGGCAAAAAAGTATCCAATGGTCTTTTTCGGCACTTACATAATCAAATTAGCCATTGAGACATTTTTTCTACTGTATAAACTATTAATGGAGAAATCTGGGAAAGTTGCTAACAGCCGCTAACAGTCGGACGTGGCTAACACTGATTAGCTTGGGGCAGTACGGTGAAGGCTTTAAAATGTCTTTTTTTAACCAAACCTCTGCAGAAGCTTGATATGTATCCCTATACATAAAACAAAGCATCAATGGGCTACTTCCTTTTCGATTGCATTTTGGTAATTGACTTGAATGGACTTTACTACGAGAGGAGCTGGTACCCAGTTTCAAAGTCTTTCAAAACACTCTTTTAATAAACTCCGGGTTCACTGACTACATTGTTGATGCTTCGTTTTAGGTGTAGGGACTTGTATCATGCTACTGCAGAGGTTTGGGGTTATTTTGAGCAGTGTTAGTTGTTAAAAAAAGTCTGTTTTAATGCCTTCACTGTACTGCCCCGAGCTAATGTTTGTGTGTTTACGTCCGGCTTTTAGCGGCTGTTAGCGACTCTGCCCTATTTCTCCGTTAATAGTTGCCTCGATGGCTTATTTGCTGTACGTAAGTGCCAAAAAAGACCATGGGATGATTTTGCGTCGGAATTAAACTTTAAGTGTCCACTCAGCCCATAACGGAATCACACTGAAGATGCTTCTTGGTACTCAGTGACAGACACATCATTTGCACTATTATACCAATATGTGGTACACTACACTGCATTAGCGGCACAGTGGTGTGGTGGTTAGCACTGTTGCCTCACAGAGAGAGGGTTTCTGGTTCTGTTTGTCTCTGTGTGCCCTGTGATAGACTGGTGTCCTGTCCAGGGTGTACCCCACCTTACGCCCGATGTCAGCTGGGATCGGCTCCAGCCCCCCGCGACCCCCGATAGGGACAAGCCGCAAAATTCACCCTTTTTGAGAACCTATTTCACCAAAGAAATGATCACACACACAAGGACACAGTTACAGAAGAATTGTGTGGTATGACTATGAAGGCCTTACAGCAGAGGATGGCCAAAAATGGAAGACGAAATAGCCCAAGGCAAAACGTTTTAAACCTGACTTGCAGTTCCCCGCTTCTGTGCTACCATACAAACATGTTCATTCAGAACACCTGCAGTAGTCAGAGTCGGGTCATGGCCTCAAGTCATGCCATCGGCTACCAATAGCACAACTGAAAGCTGAACACTTCTGCACGCCAACAACACTGAAATTGGTTTGTAGCAAATGTCTCTTAACGTATTTCAAGATTCACAGGTGTGTGACTGTGTTAGATGACAAGACTCATAGGAATCAGAAGGGCAGCCTGAGGATTTACAATTCAAGACTGACTAAAAAGGAGCTCAGGTTCTGATGAGACCTTCAAGCCTGACAAGTGTCCGAAGACTTCTCAGCCTGACTTTTCTCTGGAGCAGAAAGGAGACGGTTTTTGTTTCATCTCTGACATCAACACAATGTAGTGTCAGTGTTGTATAGATATAGAATCACTTTTGATTAAATGTCTCCCCCTAGTGTTATTTTGTAAAACAACCTCTCAAAATACACATAAACTTTGTTCATAAAGTAACTGAAAAAAATGACCAATGACACATAGCAGATCATTTACAAATTAAGTGTAGTTACTGTTACTGATCTTCTGTGTAATTTACCAAATTACTTTATGATGTTAACATAAGTGCAGTGTCAGCAGCTCCCTAAAAAGAGAGGCAGAGGAGTGCTAGATGCAGATATTGAAAAGTATATTCATGCATGTTTAGAAACAGCTGATCATCTTTCCTTGGTGTTGTTTTTAAAGCAATAGATAGGTATTTACTGAAAGCTTTCTTGCTCAGAGTTAACAAGAAGATCAATACCACTATCACCACCATCAATACCACTCTACTCTCTATAGATCTGTATTGTAAATTTGAAGCTGGAGCAGGGGTCATCCCTGTGTTCCCCAGTCGCATAAGCCTATGCCTTCGCTGATTTACTTTTTACTGTTACGGTTAGGGTCAGGGTTAGGGGGTAGTATTAGGGTCTACATAAGCCTATTTGCCGTGGAATTCGGCATAGATTGTGGAAAAGAAATAACAGGCCGGGGAACATCGGACCCTCACATACAAAGCGGGGAACATAGGTACAGTACCCTGGAGCCAGCAGCTGGCTAGCTTAGCTTAACTTATGTTGCCTACCAGCACCTCTAGAGCACACTGATTCACACATCTCAGTTATTAAAAACCGGAGTGAAAGAAATATATAATTTGTTCCAAGCTAGTTGTTTTCCCCATTTCCGTTTTGTGCTAAGCTAAGCTAACTGGTAGCATACATAAGAGTGGCATCAATCTTCTTATCTGACCCTCAACAAGAAAGTACATAAGAGTATTTCTCAAAAATGCCAAACTATTTATTTTGGATAAATGTCATGTGTATGCAAAACATAAAGTTCAAGCTTATATCTACATAAGTAGGCTAACAAAAATCTAACACACACACTAACATCCTGTGTTTAGGCCTAGTTCAACATAAAACTTGAAACACAGAAATGTTGAGAAAAGACTCAAGGTTAGCACAAGTTTCTTTGTGACTTTGTTGAAACTGTGAGTACGGCAGCTGTCAGGCTTCCTGTGGTTTGCAGGCCAGAAGATAAAAATAGTTCACAGCCACCACCACCTCTGTCTCCGCGGAGGTCACCCTCATTATGGACATCAGCCTGAGGAGACAGTGTATTTTCATACAGTCAGAGCATGTAGTCTGGGACAACATATTGGCAAAATCCTTACTGTCAGTTTTAAGGATCCGTGAAACATCCAGTAAAAATATCTAATCAGTATATGGATATATGATCATGTGTGCACTGGTTATAAATATTTTTACAGAGCATTGTCAAGTGTGTGTGTTGTGCATGTATGTCTACTGCACTGTATTTATGCTGCCATTGGACATATACCTTTGACAGATGTCCTGGGAGAGTGTGGTGGCTTTCTTCGGGTCATCTCTCAGCAGAGCCTGATAGCTTGAGAAAGACTCCACCAACCCGATGTAGCCAGACAGAGGCATGGGCCTTTTGACCCACACACATTCTTGCCTGCAATACATTCCTTTTTTAAATAAAGTCATATGTACCAAATGTACATTTACACACAGCCCATATACCATTGATTTGTTTTTCTTCTCCCTAAACAAAACATACAACAACAACAAAATCATGCTCTCACCACTCCTTGTCAGGGTAAGGGATAGATTCATAGGCTTCCCGGTATAACTGGATAGAGCTGGGACCAAGGTGGGGACTGCGGTAAGACTGCAAGGCTGCATAAAACTGGTAAACCAAGAGACAGGTAGTCATGAGATTGTTCATCACTATAATAATGGCATGACATTTCATGGACCAGATATGTTTTACTCACTGATGTGTTCACTTCAGCCATGAAAGTATTAAACAGTTTTATAAGTGTATGTATTATCTATCAAGAGTTAATGTATATTTTTAGCTATATTTTGAAGTTTATACTTTAACACTTTAATGGTGTCTGACATCAACAATGTTTTGTTGAAAAATATATATATGCAACCTAACTGAGGGCAATTGAGATACTCTAACCACTCTGTGTTAATTTATCAAAAATATCCACAAGGTGGTGCTATTGTTTATTTTTTATTGAAGGCCATTAATTGTTCTGGACAGAAAATCCACTAGAGTGTGATGTAAGGATGTGTGTGATGATGATGCCAGCCAGTACATATCCCTCACACCAACGGAACTGAAAAAACGACCTAATTTGGACTTTATGGAAAGGCGTTTGAGGCAAGTGGTGATGCCAAAGAGGAGATACAGTTTATGTGTTAAAATGTCTTTTCCTTATAAATGCCTATCTGATGTTGAAATGTGATTGTCGTTTGTTTTCAACTTTTATAACAAGTTTACTGCTTTTTTCTCAGTGTGAAAAGATAATAACATATTAAGCACCTGTTTTTTCATATATAAATGTATACAAACACAAACACATCTGCATAGTAGGCTGTTTTCCCAGCAGACAGTTTGACATGTCACAGTAAAAATGGGTGGAAATTATAAAAATGAATAACGGCAGTTCCGGGGTCCTGGTATTATTCATGCTGGCTTACTACCCTACCTGGCATTAACATACGTCTTGGGTGATCGGATGACAAGTGGACAGAACTAAGTATGTGCAGGGTTTCCTGCAGAAAATGTGTTAGTTAAGGTGGTGGGAGGGTACTACATTGAATAATTATTTATTAGACACTAAATATTACATAATAATAAAAAATATTGTAATACATTAATAATGAGCTTTTCAAAATAACAAATGGAACAAGAACAACACAAATATAAACAAATAAAGTGCTAAACAACAACTGAAA
Organism: Echiichthys vipera; assembly: GCF_963691815.1. Classification (NCBI taxonomy): domain Eukaryota; kingdom Metazoa; phylum Chordata; class Actinopteri; order Perciformes; family Trachinidae; genus Echiichthys; species Echiichthys vipera. Next base: position 9,863,499 of record NC_139835.1, on the reverse strand, counting down.
CAAGAAGAATTTGTGCAATTTTAACTAAAGAAAGTGCAAAACATGTGCAAAGGTAGTCAGTCACTACTTATGGCAAAGCTGACATGGAGTATCGCTACAGACTATCCTGCTTGGTTTAACGAAGAACAACTGAACTAAACTCTTTCACAGGTGGACCATTTATACTGATTCTCATGCAGGCTGTACACAAGTCTTTTGAGTGTACATACGATGTACATTGTACTCCTTTACACCACAATGCAATGCAGTCGTGTCTTACCAGAGGAGAAGAAGAAGCAGAAGAGGTGCTAACGGTAGCTAGGTATCTGAGAGCTAACTGCAGTTACAAAAAAACGTTACTCACGAGCTGAATTGGATTGAATTGAACTGAATTGAGCTTAATATTTATCGGTACACGACCATTGTTAATTAAACTACACTTTAAACAGACTGTCAAATAGGTTCACAGCTCGGTTTGTTTACGTGAAGCTGGATGCACCCACTTCAAAGTGACGGTGATCGCTCTTTGTTAAACACATTAGTAGTCCATGGTGCAGGGGACATATACCTGTTTTTCAGGGGCATATTTTACAGCTTGTTCCACACATTCTATGAATAAGAGTGGAGAGACAGTGTTGATGTGACACGACAGTCCGTAAGGACGCATGCTTTATATTTTTTAGTATATTTTGGAAGACGTTAGTTAAGGCGGCATGCGTGTGTTGATTAGGCAGCTGCCTAAGCTGTAACGTGTTACGGAAAACCCTGATGTCTGGCATTAGAATGTTTCTCCATGTGCATCTTGCGTGACCACTTCTGATTGGATCATCCAAGACGTATGTTTGTAGCTTTACTGGGACACTTAGAACAGAGTCATCTTTAATTTTATTACACCTGTTCTTTATTGCCAAACAGCCTTAAATCTATCTCTTTACATTATGTTGAGGGTGTATCAGTGCACATTCACAATAACTTCGCAGGTGGATATATGTGTAAGCACCTCTTTGCAGACTTGGTTGAGTGTTTGGGAGCAGCAGTCAGGGTAGCTGAGCTCCATGTCAATAGTGTAGTTGAGCAGAGCCAAGCAGCCATGGGGCTTCAGGACCCTGTGGGCCTCCTGGAGAAAGCGCTGTCGGTCGAACCAATGGAAGGCAGACATGGCTGTCATCAAGTCCACAGAGCTGTCAGCAAATGGCAGCTCCTCTGCCGCACACTGTCTAGAGGTGGAACAATGAAGGCAAAACTTCTAACCTCTGTATAAAGGATCAAAGTTAGGAGTTTTTCCGGCACCAGCTCTTGAATTGTCGAATCCCTTTTATATCAAGTGCTCACAGCACCAAAAAACAGCACAGCCTGGCGAGGCAGCTGGATGAACCAGTGTCAATGGCCACTTTGGAACTCTTGAACTCTTGTGATTATGTTACTTCATTTCCTATTGCTCGCCTCAAATGTATTCAGAAGCATATTTTTGATTTCTGAAAATTCATAGTCTAATCATAATCTAGAGCCAAAACTAAGCAGCTATTCTATAGGTCAGTGTTCATCACTGAATGATGTGCGTCACTTGCAATGGAAGTGCGCGGAGTCAGGTGGGGCTCTACCATCCACATTATCAGCCCTCTGGGCCCCCTACTGTCCCCTACTTGAAATAACATTTTATAATGAGTATAGTTTATTGTATGATTTCTCAAATTCTCTTAATTTTTACATTTTACACTATTCATTAACGTACATATTTATTTCATGATTATTTATGTATTGAACCCTGGGGAGTGATTGTTAACTGAACTGTGATTTATTTGCATATCTTCTCCAGTAGTTGGTATGAATTTCAAATTCATATTAAAGCATCACTTTTAAAATGATTTCTTTTATTTTTTTATTTAGGATTTAATTAATCAGGAAAAGCCTTATGGAGATTTAAACAATCTCCTTAACTAGAATGTTCTGGCAGAGACAGCAGCGGCACATTAAACACAGTTTCAGATGTACAACATATAACAGAAAATGCAATTCCAAATCACAGCATGGTCATCGTATCCTATCTCACAGGGGCAATTGGCTCAGTCAAAGCATCTACAACCTCTTGTACAATTCCTCCAACTCATTGCCAACTATTGCATTGAGATTTACAGATTAATTGTATGTGACTTTTAGTTAAAGAAAATCAGGCTCTCCTCATTCTTAGTTTTTAAGATATGCCTATGAAATCTAATACACTGTCATTCATTTGTAATCCACATATTCAAGTTGCATCCAGAGCACAGAAGGAAATTAGGTGAATTATCATAAAAGCGCTATGTTTTCATAAAATATCATACAAACCTACTGATGCGTATACGTAGAAAAAAACTACGTAATGGGCAAAAGAGTTTAATAGAATCCATAACTTCTAAAACCGGTTTTGGAAGATTTCTTTCATATATAGTACCTATAACCAACCCTGTGTGGCACATCACATGTGCTACGGGGCTCTCACTGTCCTGTCCTGACAGAACATTTCTTCCATTGTATAGGTCTAATTACATTTCCGATTTTCACCAGACAAGGGTCCCATTGTTCCGGCTCTGGCCAAGATTCAAGAAAGCTGCTTACCGGATATTGAGAGCTGAACAAATGATGCAATGTTAATTGTATATTTTTCCTTTTAATAACATTACTAACAATATTACTCACAATTTAAGGCTTACTTGATCTCACTCTCTCATTTGCTTTAGCCAGGGAAAGACAATTATGTTGAAAATAAAATATATCCTTCTAAGTGCCTTTCAGAATGCATCCATGCGTTTCCCTTTTCCTCTGTAAAACGTTTGTTTTCAGACTTGAGTCAAACAAAAGATTAATTGTGACTCTTGGTAGGTTCATGCTTACCTATAAGTGATGTTTGGCTCTTTACCATGCCGCAAAGCAATTTCCACCTGTGCAGGACTAACATCTGTCCCCACCACAGAGGCAAAGTGTTTGGCTAGCAGCACTGTGCCCTGCCCTGAGCCGCACCCCACATCCACTGCCAGCTCAAAGGGATGTCCTTTCTGATAAAAATGCAGCGTGTTATAAATTACGTGCTATTAGTTAATACTGTTAGTGGTTATATTATCCACTGGCAATGGTAATCATTCCTTCTTTAAATTAATTACACAACCAAATACAACTTCTCCATTTACAGGGTTGCACTTACCCGTTTTTCCAGGAAGTCAAGCACCTCTTGTATTAGATGATCTGATGGAGAGATCCTGTACTTCCAGTAGGAAGAAGCATGCTGCTTGCCTTCAAACAGACGGTAAGCCATAGCTAGTTGAGCCCTCTTTCAACAGCTAGTCCGGCACAAATTTAAAAAGAGTTTATAGCAGTCTATTATATCTTACGCTTTTTACTGTATAAGAGGATCTAACTTTCATATTGAAAAGTTTGTGTAGCCTCTTCCTTTCTGCTGGCAGTCAGATACGACCCCCACATTCAAAAACAAAAGGGGGAAACGGTGGGGTGTCTGGGAACAGGGAGGTTCCACTGGTGCGTGGTATGTTTAACAATGAAGCCCTTTAAAGGTACAGCTCCAAATGATTTGTTTTTACAAGATTTGGCAAATGTAGTTACAACCTTTTTTCTGTGCATACTTTGTACAACAATGCAATGTTTCAAATGTAATTGATAAAAATAATAAATAAATATAATTAATGAAAATCAAGGTCAAGTGCAAAGGTCTTTGTTAACAAGGGTCAGCTTAAGTGATGGTATGCACTTCTGTTGGAACCACTCGAAAGCCCTGGAGATGAGGATGATGTTCGGATGGTATGTGAACAAGAGTGTTACTATAATATCATCCTGTGTGCGACGCTCCTCCATCTGAATCTGCTGACTGATATCCTGTATTTCAGAATCTCATAGTCTTTAACCCAAGGGCTCTTTGTTACTCATTGTCAGAATTGTAGAAATGTGACACCAGCACTTAAAATAGGATAATAGGTATAATCAGTTAAAGTTTTAACACTACAGCTCAAAACCCACGCAATTGAGTATCTTTTTTCTCCAAAATTGCCCAAAATGGATTGAGTGCTAGAACATTCATGTACTCATTACATTTCTCATTATCTGTTATTGAAAAGATAACTACAGTATATGTTTATACTAGAGAAACATTTAGAACAAGTAAATGGGTCACTAACATATGTTTTGAAACTTGACTTCTCACTTGACAAAGTATTTTAGCATCCCTTCTGTGAAACAACACTGTTAGGTAGGTTATATTTCAAAGTAGTGTCCAGTTATGTAACTTCTCAGTGCATGTAAGGCTGTTAGGGATCAGCTGGTCTCTTGGGAGACGCTTTGAGTGTCACTGCCAAATAAAAATTTAAGAAACAAATTACAGTACGGTATAGAGCAGGGGTAGGCAATTTCGGTCCTGGAGAGCCACTGTCCTGCATGTTTTAGGTTTCTCTCTGCTCTTACACACCTGATTCTAATGATGTGCTCGTTTTCAAGCAGCTGATGCTCGTCACAGTTTGATTATTGTTAGACTCAGGTGTGTTAGGGTAGGGAGAAACCTAAAACATGCAAGACAGTGGCTCTCCAGGACCGGAATTGCCCACCCCTGGTATAAAGGTTACATATAAAGTCTTTAGTAGATGCTGTTAAAGATTATATTGTAAGTCTGGTCAAAGGTTTTGTTAGCTGAAACATACACTCCAAATTACACAAGCCAACCAATGGGAAAACAAGTTCTAAATGGTTTATTTAGAAATGTCTACATACAATAAGCACACTCCTTTATGCATCAATAATTAAACATTTTGAAGTTCACAAATAACAATAAATTGCAACATCTAACCCCCACAACACTGTTGATTATTGTGGTTTTGAAGCCAGGACACAGTAATATTCCAGTTCCTGCTCTATTTCAGTGTCAGGAGACATGACTCCCATCTCCTCCAGAAACCTGTAAAGCAGTGCAGTGATTGTAAATGATCAATATTCAGCCCAGTACTCAGTGGAGCAACAAAGAAAAAAATTCACAGATAATATTCACAAGAATGAAGAATAAATGAAGAATATATATTTTATTTATTATTATTATATTTATTATTATTTATTATAATTACAGATTATTTATATTATAATAAATTACAAATTATGTGTGTGTGTGTGTGTGTGTGTGTGTGCGTGCGTGCGTGCGTGCGTGTGCGTGTGCTATTGGGTGAACATGTGCATGTGCGTGAAAATGGGAGATAGAGAGAGGGAACATACAGCGAAGGGTTAGGGTTAGGGTTAGTGTGTGTGTGTGTGTGTGTGTGTGTGTGTGTGTGTGTGTGTGTGTGTGTGTGTGTGTGTGTGTGTGTGTGTGTGTGTGTGTGTTTATTTGTAAAACGGTCTTTGTAAGGACCAATTTTAGAGTGTCCAAAGTGAGGACATGTTGGTCTGTCCTCACTTTTTCAAAGCGGATTAAGACTTGGTTTTAAGGTTCAGGTCTGAATTAGGTTTAGGTTAGGATTAAGATTAAGGGTCGGGGCTAGGCATTTAGTTGTGATCATTAAGGTTAGGGTAAGGGGCTAGGGAAGCATTATGTCAGTGAGTGTCCTCACAAAGAGAGATTTACAAGAATGTGTGTGTGTGTGTGTGTGTGTGTGTGTGTGTGTGTGTGTGTGTGTGTGTGTGTGTGTGTGTGTGTGTGTGTGTGTGTGTGTGTGTGTGTGTGTGTGTTTATTTGTAAAACGGTCTTTGTAAGGACCAATTTTAGAGTGTCCAAAGTGAGGACATGTTGGTCTGTCCTCACTTTTTCAAAGCGGATTAAGACTTGGTTTTAAGGTTCAGGTCTGAATTAGGTTTAGGTTAGGATTAAGATTAAGGGTCGGGGCTAGGCATTTAGTTGTGATCATTAAGGTTAGGGTAAGGGGCTAGGGAAGCATTATGTCAGTGAGTGTCCTCACAAAGAGAGATTTACAAGAATGTGTGTGTGTGTGTGTGTGTGTGTGTGTGTGTGTGTGTGTGTGTGTGTGTGTGTGTGTGTGTGTGTGTGTGTGTGTGTTTGTGTGTGTGTGTGTGTGTGTGTGTGTGTGTCAGGCTAGGTTACCTCTTCTGAGTATTTAGCAGCAGGTCTTCAGCAGTCTGGGGATCTTTCATCTTGTAACTTTGGAACATGGACCAGGACTCAATGAAACCCACCAGGTTCCTCACTGAAATTGACATCTTCTCTGGAATACGCTCAATCCTGTTGTATCATTATATTGATGTTTTATAACATTGACTATAAAGATAATTAAACAATACTGTTATAATAACACAATCTTTGACATAATTTTACATTAAGCATTATGTCAAGACAATAGGCCAATAACGTCATATGTTACTACCCTGTCTTTGACTAACAACAGTCATACAACTTAGTACCGCATGTGTGTTTGTAGGGACAGCAGAAAAATGGTATTGTATTTCATAGGGGTGTGTTTAGGTTTGTGTGGTAGTTACCTCTCTTTGTCAGGAAAAGGGATGGCTAAGTAAAGCTCTTCCAGCTTACTCTCATTTAGAGCCACTCTACTGCTGGCGTAAGCTGACAGCATCTGCCGCACCTGGAAGTGATTGTATATAAATGTTCCATTATGAATTTCATTTTTATTGCATGTATATTTTGTCTATATACAATATATATATAATACAAATGGAAAAGCAAGGATAGAGCACAGTTGGCGTTTCATTCGCTCGTTTCATTATTTAAGATGCTGAGTACAAGTCAAACAGGTGATGCAGGAGGCTTTATTAATTTCATATTGCTGTTGATATCTTGTTAGATAATAGTACTAGCAGCAGTCGCAATAAAAAAAATTTAAATAATTAGATTTTTTTTTTTATAAATAGATAGTATATTGAATGTGTGCAAGTACACAGAAACAAAACTATTAGTGCCATATATTCCAGAAGATATGTTTGGCTATTTTACAGCAGAATATAGGCATTACTATGGTAAGTCCAATGTTGCTGATAGATATTAAAGGGGAATTGCAACTGCCTAGAGATTTATTCTTTTTGTAGAAAAGCCACAAACTTGTGCATAAAAATTCACCAGAGGGCAGGAAATTAAGTGTTTGATGCTCAAAATGCCCTTATGCTCCAAAATGATATACACCTCATCATAAATGAAATTAACAAATTGCGGTTCTACTTGTACTGCAGTTCTGCATGTGGTTTGTCAAAGTGATGTTGCTGTACCCCAGTACTCAGCACAATCAATGTCAAACCCTGTTCTGTCTCTCTCTCTCATTAAAAACAGGGCAGGCACAGATGAGTTTGAGGAGGTGAGTTTCCTTCTTGGAAATTATGACACAACAAGTATTAGTTACTGTACTTTGTTTACTTGGCAATATACTGTCTACATCTACATTGTAAATTCTCTCAGTGGCAAGACAAGGTCCAGAGCCTTGTCAGATGTGGGTAAAGGTGGGATGGGCCGTCACAATGCTTCTAAACACTCTCCCTGTGTGGAGCATAGACTGTATTTTGCAGGGGTTTACTTTACGGGCATGCTCATTAGATTACCTTTTCTTTTTTTTATCAACAGAACAGGGAAGATCATGCAGAACTAGGCATGGATCATCTGGGCCAAATGTGAGTTCTCCCTTAGTTTCTAAAAGTTGTAAAATTTCCCCTGGGGGGACTTCTTCCTCCTACTGATCAGGTTTAACAGGTTAAGTCTGCACCCACCTCTTTATAAATGTGACTTAGTCTTTCTCCACAGTCCTGGTAGTGGAGTCTGATGTTAGCAGAAGTGAAGCACAGCAGAGCCACACAACCTCGGGGTTTCAAAACCCGACTTGCCTCAACCAGGAACCTGGACTGATCAAACCAGTGGGCTGCTGACGCTGCTGTCAGCAAATCTACAGAGCCATCTGGAAAAGGCAGCTCCTCTGCTGTCCCCTCCCTGCAGGTGCAACAGACCAGAACCTTGTGTAATGTCCATGTGTCTTTTCAAATGTATGCTGCCTTGACAAGAACTGACTTGTGTGAAAACGATCATTCCCTTAGGGACATTAAAGAATATTACCTAACCTAACCTGGCTTGTAACTCCAAATACTTGTGGAAAATTAGAATTTCAACTTCATTCTTTATTTTCAAATGGTAATTACATGCACAAACATAGAACATATCACACACTCCTACCTGTATGTGATGTTAGGGTACCCTGGCACAGTTCTGGCCTCCTCCAGTTGACACTCACTGATATCAATGCCCACCACTTCCTGGAAGTGCGGCGCCAATAGCCGGGAATTCTGACCTGTCCCACATCCCAGATCCACTGCTAGCATATGTGGCTGTCCATTCTAATGGTGACATGCAATAGTTTTTATCAATATGTTGAATGTCTCAGATTTTTGCATCAAATAGTGAGAATGGACGCAATGATAACATAATGTACCATAGGGTACAGTGTATTTGGCATACCTTTTTATCAAGGTATTGAAGAATAATGTTCTTGAGCTCCTCTGGAGGTGTAAAGCGATACTTTTGGTAGATGGAGGCATGATTCTTCCCCTCAAACAGCCGGTATGTCATGATTGTTTTTTTTTCTGTTTCTCTCCCTACCTCTGCTCCTTGGTCTTTATTTTCGTTCAGTCTCCTGTCTTCTTTGCCTTCGTTTTGTTTCCTTTCCTTTAGCCTCTTTGACCTTCTATAGAATTTCTTTCTTATCTTGCACCTTGTTATAAGCCTGCTGCAGTTTTCAGTCTGAACACACACGCACTACTGCCAGAAATAATTTACTTCCTGAAGTGAGGACAAATAGAAAAATGTCCCTGAGGTTACAGTCAGTTACAGAGTTAATCAGGCAGCAGTCTCAAACATGGAAGTACAAAGATATTTACAATTTTAAAGGAAGAGATCAATAGATGAAAGCAGAGAGAGAAAAATACATGTTGTTTCTTACTTGAAAGCTTCCCTTGACTACACGTCTGCAGTTTAATGGCAAGAGGGGGCAGGGCATCTTGCTTAACTCTTTCATGGCTGGATTATTTCTGCAGATTATGCAACTTCTTCCACTCATCGAGGACACCAGCGTTCTCTGACAATTTGTTGTCTTTCAGAGACTGTAGTGGACTCAGTATTGCAATCTACACTAGAAGTTCTAAGGAATTCAATATTACCAGCAATGCCATGCCAGGAAGGAGGCTAAATACAAGTCTCCAAATTAACTCCAAAGTTAGGGCAAGTTTTCAAAGTGGGTCCTATACATCTGATATCTGCTTTTCATAGACTACAGCTCAGCGTTTAACATGGTCATTCCTTATAAACTCTCTACTAAGCTCCTCACTCTTGGTCTGACACCTGGCCTCTGTAACTGGGTGCTGAGCTTCCTCAACGGCAGACCCCAGTCAGTCAGAGTTTTGCAACTGCACATCTCAAACAAGAACAGTAAGCATAGGGACCCCCCAGGGCTGCATGCTGAGTCCCTTGCTGTACACCCTCTTCACCTACGATTGTGTGGTCACCCAGAACAACAACAGTATTTTAAAGTTTGCGGACGATACTACAGTCATCGGACTGATTACTGGTGGGTCGGAGACGGCGTAGAGGAGAGAGGTGGCAGAACTTGTGACCTGGTGTCAAGACAATAATCTCTCCTTGAATGCAGAAAAGACCAAGGAGATGATCATTGACCCGAGAAGGAAGACAGTGCAGCACATACCACTGTGCATAGGTGAGACAGAAGTGGACAGGGTGAAAACTTTCAAATTCCTCGGAACTTACATCAGCGAGGACCTCACTTGGTCTCACAATGCACAGCAGAGGATAAAAAAAGCCCAGCAGCGACTGTACTTCCTGAGAAAGCTGAGAAAATTTGGCATGTCATCCAAAATCCTCTACAGGTGTACGGTCGAGAGCATCCTCACCAGCTCCATCACAGTCTGGTATGGAAACTGCACTGCCCAAGACAGGAAGGCCCTCCAGCGGGTGGTCAAAACTGCACAGTCCATCTCTGGAACAGCCTTCCACTCACTTCAGGACATCTACTCCACCAGGGCCCCCAGAAGAGCCCACAACATCTTCAAAGACACTACCCACCCACAGCACAGACTCTTCACGCTGCTGCCATCAGGCAGACGCTACAGGAGTCTGAGATCCGGAACCACTAGGACGACAAGACCCCCCCCCCCCCCTCCCTCACATCCCTGAACTGATTTACAAACGTGCACACACACACGCACACACAGAAATGATTAACATACAAACACTGCTGCTACTCTCTGTGCTCTCAATACTTGTTGTCATTTCTTCCTATAATCAATCGTGCAATACTGTTTGGATCTGTTCTAAGATTCAATTTAAAAAAAAAAAAATTCTCATTTTAGTCGTGCAATATTGCTCTTGGATCGGTTCTAAGATTCCATCCTTTCACTTTAATTTTAATGTGGTGTTTTGCAAGGTCTTGGTGTTTTGGTGTCTTAATGTTGTATTTTGGAGGGATTTTTGACCGTTTTATCATTTCTCAAGTGATAAACAAAATATTTATATTTAGCATCATATCTGTGTTACAAAATGTATCAACCAAAATGTGCTGCATCAAGCCCTTATGCACTCTTAACTTCAGGTTCCCAGCTTTTCAGATATAGACCACTTCTATGAGGCATCTACGGTTAACCTTTGATCTACCCCTGATCATCTGCTGTCCCTTTTTTTAAAAAGACAACAAAAAAAGGACTATGGAAACATTAGGGCTAACAACTCCATATTGGCATAATAATTAATTATATTGTGAAATCATAAAATAATAGTGGTAAACACATTGGATCTTAGTTACTACACTTCTGTTGGTGCATCAGTATATCTGCATGTACTCACAAACATTTTTAGAAGTTAAAACAAGTCTTTTCCTTTAATACAACATACTTTCATAGCTTGGTTTCTCATGTAAGTGCATGCATTTTACTGTCAAAGTTGCATTCAAACACAATATCTTGTGTTGTCTCTTATGTGCTCTCCTCAAGATACACCCTTAACTAAGTCTTTTATCTGAAGAGTAATTTATGATTTGTTAATATTAAATATTAGTCATGGGGTGTAAGAAAATAAACCTAGGTCACAAGTCCACCTACTGCCTTTTCAGAGCTTTGGCAGTCTTCGTTCCATCAGGGGGTGTTAAATATTAAGTTAATGTTGTACTTCCTGCCCATATACTGTTCAATGTTTGACTAGGTTTTAAATCTGGCTTATCATTCATCACGAGTCCAGCGACCAGCAGTAACTCTAGAGATTATCCCTGCCTTCCAATACCCACACTACAATACTAGAATAGTGTGTATGTCAAATGCAGTATGACAAAAATACCAAACCATCCTTTTGCCGTATGCACGTGCGTTTCTGGCTATTTTTACCCACAATCTTTTGCACAGCATATAATAGCAAGAGGGTCAACGTTCAAGGTACAATGTTTTGAAGAAGTAGCATGTCCCAGTTGTATGCGCACTGCATGCAACAGTATGTACTTTGTAAGGGCAGTTGCAGTAAAAGTAAAAAAAGAAAAAATAAGGGATTTGGAACTCAGCACATCAATAATAATGAATAATGTTTGTGACTACTATTATTATAACAGCCTCTACAAACATGAGCAAGGTCACTATAGGTCAGTCATCTTGGTCTTGGCAAACCACTGACTTAACTGTTTGTTGGTTACACTTGTGTGTTTGTCAAAGTTTGTTGTTCATTCTCTTGACCATTGACAACTGGAAAACATCTTTGTTTTGGTTTGGTTACCCAGGCTGGCCCTCCAGGGCAGCAAAGCATGTTTAATTGCTCTCAAGGGATAATGAAGATAATAGCCTTGTTGACCATTTCCAACTTAATTATTCTACAATAATAACCTTTAAATGTACACACTGTGTTCTCCCATGGGCTCTCAGTAGTATTGACAACATCAAATCTTGCATCATAGGCATTGAGTGAAATCTAGCTTTTCACATCTTTTTCACTATCTAGAGACAGTACACAATTACACTATTCCCCAAACTCTGTGTTTCAACAAAGTGAAGACACTTTAGGGATGTCAAGGCTGTAGTGGCCATTAACGAGGGCTGAGGGACTAATAAAAGTCCTAACAGTAACCTTACATCCCTCATGACCATGATGTGTTTGTGTGACCAGTTGTTTTGGAAAGTGTATTGTGGTCATAAGCAAAATATTTCATCACACGTGTTTCATAATAGTTTGTTTTTCTGCAGATGCCTCTGAGTAATTCAGATTGGTACACGTGCAGAAGTTATTGTTGCTTGCAAGAGTTGCATCAATGCCTTGTTGTGAAGTTTACAAGTCCAAACAATTATTTGATAATCAATAATTTCAAGAGAAACTCTTCCTTAATGCCTGTAGGCTGGTTATATTATTAAATGATTAATCATTGCACACCTAGGTAAATAGTCCAAGCAAAGGCTACATGGGTATTTTTATAAATGAATCTTTTTTTATGTTTCTACTCTAAACCAGATTTTTTTAAATACATAAATGTACAGTTACTCTTCCACTTTGCCGAGTAACAGCGGCGTCAGGATGCCCTACGTTGCGATCGGCACAACTTAGAAGCCAGGTAACCTTCCGGTAAAAGCTTTGTTGGTATGGTGTGTTTTTACATTTTCATTTAGATTTTTTTTTTTTTCAAACAGTGCTATTGTGAACAGGAGAACGAAGGAGGAAAAACCCTGTTTATAAAAATGCCTGTGTACTGTACATATGTGTGGACTAAGCCATTTGCCACAGACCTCTGCTGTTGTCCAAAACTATTAAAATCAGTGAATGGTGACATCACAATGAACATTGTCATTTATTTTGAGTTAATCATACAACGTATGCACTGAATATGCCTCAGTAAGCTTCAATTTAAGTGATTGTCATATCATCTAACAGCCTCTGAAACCATCTTTATGTCATCAAAATAATATGCGGCTATATCTGTCTGAATCTTTACAAAATGACCCCCACTTTACGCAGTGATTGACCAGCTGTGTGGAGTTGTGAAAATATGACAGATTTGAAGTTCTCCCTCAAGCTCCCTTTATTAAATTCACCCAACAACGTCCATAATGTTTACAGTAACAACCTATTGTATCTCCATGCATGTTAACAAGGAGAGTTAGAAAGTGTCGTTCGTTATCCCCATTTGTACAGTTCATCGCATCTGACCCCAATCTGTGACAGACTCTTCACATACCAGTTAAAGAACAGTGTTTTTTTTTTTTGTGTTTGTCTTTTAAACGTAATCTTTATCTCGTAACACTTCTTATAGAACTAATCCTACATTTCCCGTGAACACTATGTCGTGACCTTTCATACAACCGTATCTATGTGCCTTGTGTCCATGTTATCAATTACGAGCAAACTAAGCTGGAATGGAACAGCGCTAAACTAAACAAAACAACTGAAAATTTAGGAGTAAAGTTAACGTTAGTTAGGAAAAAAACATAGGGAGATATTTTTCGGAAGTTAAAGTTTAATTCCGGTGTAAAATCATCCCATGATCTTTTTCGGCAATTGCATACATTAAATTGAGCCAGGGTTTTTTTTTGTGTATGAACTATTCATGTAGAAATACTGATTAGCTCGGGCAGTACGGTGAAGGCATTAAAATGCCTTTTAACCACTAACTATGTTCAAAATAACACCAAACCTCTGCAGCAGCATGAGAAGAGTCCCTACACATAAAATGAAGCACCAACAACGTAGTTAGCGAACCTGGAGTATAACTATATATGCTTTTTATTTTGTTGATAATATTTTGTTTTATTAATCAGTATCTGTAAACTAAAGTTCCCTAATACATTTTATAGTGGGGTAAAAAGTATTATACTTCCTCTGAAATGTAGTGGACAAAAATTATAAATTGGTGTACAATGGAAAACCTAAAGTAAAGTACAAATACCTGTAAATTGCACAGTAAATGTACTTACTTACTTTCTATCACTGGTACATTAGCAAACCTTTGTTTTCTATAAGCTGCCAGTAAGTAGTATATGGAATCTAAACATCAACTTTTAAAGTATACCATATAAGCATTTTAATACTGGCTAATAAAATCCTAGAATATCGCTTCATAGTAATAATCAAAACAATGGTCTTTGCAGTGGCTTGTGCAGCCATTGTGTTTTGACAAAACAAGAAATTGTATTTGAGGCTATTGCCCAGACTTCATTCAAATTTTAACCTGTAGAATTCAGTGGGAAAACCGGTAGTCATTATGTAACATGTGAATATTATTGTTAACTTTGGTGTGATTTTTTCCATTAGACAGTTTCTTGAAAATGTATATACAGTACACTCATAGTGATGTATCTCCTTTAAGCAATCCTCAGTATGATCGTCAGTTTTTCATTCTATTTTCCCCATGGATTGTCGACTGCGCTGATATAATTATGTGTGACAAGTAAAGAGGCTGTCACAGACCAAACACAGACAGCATGAAGATCTTAGAGCACAGGTAAAAATCCTCTGGATTAATACAGCATACATATAACTGAAACTCTATCCATTCTGGTTTAACATGCATATCTTTTTTGCTTGGTGTTGATTATGAATACATGTTTCTTACTTACTGGCATAATTTATCACTCTGTTTTCTCATTTGGTTCAGTGTATTCCATACACCTGTCACTCCGTATATTGATGTCAAAACCAACCTGTGACTAAACAGGTAAGAAGGATTTGCAGCTTCATTGTAACTGTTGACAGGATCCAGCTGTAGAATTGTTTGTTTTCACCAAACAATCTCTGATACTGTTTATGGGGTAAATGGAAAACGATACTTATCCACCTTATTTTAACCTCACCATGTTTATGAACATAGGCAAGTACCGCTACCCATCATTTGTCCTGTGTCTCCTGTTGTTTGCTTTAATAATCTCAGCTAATGTTGTCATAATAGTGGTGATATTGCGAGAGAAAACTTTACATAAACCCATTTATATATTTATTATGTGTCTTTCTATTAACTCTGTGTACGGCTCTGCTGGGTTCTTCTTCAGATTTCTGAGAGACCTTCTGTCCAATACTCAGTTGATCCCACGATCAGCTTGTTTCATTCAGATCTATGTAATTTACACTTATGCATCCTATGAGCTTACACTTTTAGGCATTATGGCCTATGATCGGTATGTTGCTGTTTGTCAACCTTTACATTACCACAGCAAAATAACCTCCAAGATGGTGTCTAAGTTGATTGCCTTCGCATCGATCTATCCAGGCTTTTCTGTTTTTGCCTGTGTTTATATGGCTTCCAGACTTCCATTGTGTGGCAATAAGATACCTAAGGTATTTTGTGCCAACTGGCCTGTTGTAAAATTGTCATGTGTTAGTGTTGTGATCAATAATATTGTTGGCATGTTTGTGACCACGAGCACAGTCTTTCTTCCCCTGGCTTTTGTCCTGTATACATATTTACGCATTTTTCTCATTTGTAGGAAACAGTCTTCAGACTTCAAAAGCAAAGTCATACAAAGCTGTTTGCCACACCTTGTCACATTCATCAATTATTCCATTACTGTTTTTTGTGATATTGTTCTCAGCAGGATTAATCTAGAAGAGCTTAATCCCTTTTTAGCAATAATTTTATCACTTGAGTTTGTTTTCATTCCTCCCATTGTGAATCCTCTTGTGTATGGCCTGAAGTTACCAGAAATTAGAAAATGTGTGTTAAACATGTTTTCATGTTCAAATCGTTACTAAAAGGCCTGCAAGAAATAAGAGGTCAGTCTGATCTAGACTCTCTTTCATCATTACTGTCAAACTGGCCGGAGACATGGCTTTATGAAGTGATGATAATGGACATTGTGAAATAAAAATTGCTTTATTGACATAGAAAAAGGACCTGATATAGACCCTGTCTTTGAAAACATAGACAAAATGACATTTGGTTTTAAATGAGCTTTGAGAGTTTTCAAATGTTTGAGATGTTGGTTCAATTTTATGTCTTTCATAGGATCATTTATTTCAGAAGTTATTTTTTTTTTTCAAATTTCTTTGTTCAATTTTTGCAGACCGGCAAAAAAAGTACAAAAGTTGCATACTTCATCAGAACGTCTGCTTTAAAGTGAAAAACAAAAAACCCCAACATGAATAACACTATCCCTCCCAACAACCCATCTCAGATGTAGTCACAGTAAATAACTAGGTAATTTACTCGTTTGTAGATAATAAAGGCACAATGAGACAAAATAGAGTAAAAACTGTAAATAATAGTAAAACTAAATGAAGTAATTAAAGAAAGAAGAGGGGGGGGGGGGGTCTCTCCTTAGGAAGTGTCCTCAGCATCATCAGGAGTCACAGTAAGACTTTTACTAATAAAAGCCAGCAGAGGGTCCCAAGTTTTGTGGAATGCTGTCAAAGATCCCTTCTGTGCGAACCTTAACTTGTCTTACTGTAGCCATAATAGCAGCTATTTGGACATTTTAAATCCTGCACTGCATACCGTTGACCTCGGGGGCATTTGATTCTTCAGGGAATGTTGTGAAATTAGGATGTACTATAGCACAGTATTGTGCTGAATGAAGGACTTGTAATGTGATGTATAATATAGTTCTTGGTCAATGTATGAACATTTACTGATATTCACCGTCAATGGATGCAGGGACATTCTATGAGCCTAATCGTTGCTTGATCAAACATATATACTAGGATGGTGAGGACAGTGAATTTCAGGAAGGTGACAGTGAGGAATAATTCATACTAGAATCTGGTTTAAGAAGCAGACACATACTAGTGAACTCCAAATTTCTTACTAATATAATCAATAGTATAATCCACATCATACAGCATATTTATTTGTTTTTCAAACAGCATATTGTAACCAAGTGCAGCGTGGAAGTAAGAAGTAGGGCAAAAAAAGAAATGTGCAATCTTAGATTGCTTTCACACCAGCCTCATTTAGTTTGGTTAAATTGGACTTGATTGCGTTCCCTCATTTGTTATGGTTCATTTGTGCAGGTGCTAAAGCAGTGATCGTACTCGGGTGCGCAACAGAAGTGGACCAAATAAACGAGATCACCTCTTCTGCCAGGTCACGGTCCACTTCCAAATGAACTCTGGTGTGGTTCGTTTGTGGTGAGAACGTGATCGGACCTGGGTCTGCACCTGAGGACCAACGCCAAAATCATCGTCTGCTGTCACTCTGTTAACATTCTCAGCGTTTGCCAGCATGGCAATTCTGACTAATCAGAGAGTAGTTCAGGATCTACATTATTATGCCAGCCTCAGACACATCTGACCAATGAGCGAAGTTCTTATGTTTTCTTTTTTCATTCCAAACCTTTATTAAGCTGAAGTACAGCCACATTTTGCTTCACCTCAGCACATCATCAAATGATTTGGACCAGGTCCAATGAATATGTGTGAAAGCGAACCAGACCAGCAGGGGAAAATATATATATAATATATATATATAAATATATATATATATATATATATATATATACCTCCTCACCCTCCGCGGGTGCGCAGGTGGTTGACCCTCTCTCTAAGCTTGGGTCCCGATCAGGGCACATAGAAACGAACAGACAGACAACCATTCACACCTATGGGCAATTTAGAGTCATCAATGAACTTAACACGTACATGTCTTTTTGATTGGGGGAGGAAACCGGAGAACCCGGAGAAAACAAGATATAAATATACGATCCCAGTTTGAGCAGGTTCTTTACCGTAAGTGTAACAACGCTGCAGCAGCAAAAGAGAGGGAGACGGCGTGGGAGAACATTGCTGCTCGGGTCAGTGCGTAAGTTTAAATGTAGTCCTGTTTCAATCACAGTAATATCACAGGGGAAACTGCTTGAGTTGGAGCCTATTAATTTATTTAATTTAAGTACATTCCAAAGGGGGAGAAGCGCACTTGGCAGCAGCTTAAGATGAAACATAAAAACATTGTTCAAACAGGTAAAACATCGGCACTGTCTCATGGTGACGCCTCATTTTGAGCATGTTTTACATGGTAAAGTAAGTATTACCGTAAATGGCTGTTTTATATGTTGTATAAAAAACTCCCATTTGCAAAAAAACGCAGCGCAACACACAATATCTGCTGGGATGTGAGAGCATGACTTTGGTTGTTAATGTTGGAAATGTAAGGACGGATGAGATGGACTGTGACGTGAAACGGTGTTGTGCCGTATTCAGCACCCCTGCCGTGAAATGCACCCCCTCGCATTATAGATGATATTCTGGATCAGAAGGCTGTTGTTTCCACCTATAGGAGTAGTTTTATATACCGGTAACCAAATTAAAAAAACACACTTTTGAACCTATGAATTACAAGAAAAGCTGGGATTTTATTTAGGAAATGCTGAGTCAAATACATTCAACTTGCTCAAAAGATCCATTTCATTCATTTTGTAATTATGGCTGCATTATATTAAGGACGTCTATGCACGGTCTGATAATCATCTCCCAACGAATATTTAATTCTCTGTGCGGTAATGCGTCACCTTCATCCACTGGATCGTTATCAAAAGGACATGCCATGATAGTGGAAATAGTCACCACCTAATATAACTTCTAATGTAGGCCTACTGAATGATTTTTATACGTTGTATAAAAAAACTCCCTTTTGCTAAAAAACGCAGTGCAACACAGAATATCTGCTGGGATATGAAACGTTACCGCTCAAAAAGAGAATTGCCTGGAAATGCAAGAACATCTATAATCAATAGTTTGATAGTCATCTCTCGACGAATATTTAATTCTCTGCGCAGTAATTCTGCAGCTTCATCCACGGGATCGTTATCAAAAGGACACGCCATGGTAGTGAAATAGTCGCCACCTAATATAACTTCTAATGTCTGATTTTTGCAATGATTTTCTGAAAAAACAGACGGAACTATACTAAGCCAAAACTTGTGTACTGACTGAATGAATGAGGAAATCAAACACCGTATGTGGCTGAAAGAGGGCGGAGACAGAGAGAAACTCAAGGTTTGCTGAGAAAAACCTGGTCCCGACCAGGTTAGTTTGAGAGAGCATGTTACCATGGTAACTGACCAAGAGGTTAAGTTACCTCTCTTTGTGAAACAGGAAACTCAGAGTTTCCCTCATTTCAGGGTTAACAGACTCGGAGTTTTCACTAAACCTGCTTTGTGAAACGGGCCCCTGGTCTAGAATAAGTTATCCAATTTATGTTGATGCTAAATTCAGTTCAGTGTTATTTGCTCTGTGAAATACAAAACTAGTGAAAGTGTTTGGTCAACAAGGGGAAGTTTAGTGCACCTATAGAGTGAGTCAGTCAGGTAGGAACTTAAAACACACTTTACACTCTCACAAACAGACACACACACACACGCTAGCCGCGCGCGCGCACACACACACACACACGCTAGTCTCTCTCACAAACATGCTAGTCTCTTACACACGCACGCACACGCGCGCTTACACACACACACCTCCAGTGGCTAACGCCAAAGCTAGCGTTAAAACCCGACACATTAACCGTAGCCTCATGTCGTATGAGCTTTCTAAAACAGAAAGTATCGTTACGTTAATGTCTTTTCTTACCTAAAGTTCATTATGGGATGCCCTGAGGTGTCTCTTAAGATCCGTGGTGTTTTTTCCTGTGATTTTGTGGCTGCATTTATCTCTTTTTTTCCACAACACATTCCGTTTTGCTTTCCACGTCTATGTAATTAAAGTGTTTCTTTTTTTCCTCTCAAACACAAGCCCCGGCTGGTGTCACATTTTGTTCTCATGTTTCTTTAGTTGTCGTTAACGCTAACTCTAACGGTAACGCTGACCCACAGCAGCGGCAGCTTCAGAATCTAAATAATGCGCGTGTGGGGATTGAGGGAGTGACGTTGCCCAGACGCGAGACTGGGAGAAAACTTCAAAATAATAATAATAACAATAACGTGACTAAAGGAGACGAAACAACGTTATTTCGTCTCGTTTTTCGTCAACGAAAATGAAGAGACATTTCGTCTCGTTTTTATTCGTCAACGAAATTGCATTATATATTAAGTCTTAGTCATCGTCACATGTTTACAAGTCCAAACAATTATTTGATAATCAATAATTTCAAGAGAAACTCTTCCTTAATGCCTGTAGGCTGGTTATATTATTAAATGATTAATCATTGCACACCTAGGTAAATAGTCCAAGCAAAGGCTACATGGGTATTTTTATAAATGAATCTTTTTTTATGTTTCTACTCTAAACAAGATTTTTTTAAATACATAAATGTACAGTTACTCTTCCACTTTGCCGAGTAACAGCGGCGTCAGGATGCCCTACGTTGCGATCGGCACAACTTAGAAGCCAGGTAACCTTCCGGTAAAAGCTTTGTTGGTATGGCATGCTCTTGACAGCACTTCAGTGTGTTTTTACATTTTCATTTAGATTTTTTTTTTTCAAACAGTGCTATTGTGAACAGGAGAACGAAGGAGGAAAAACCCTGTTTATAAAAATGCCTGTGTACTGTACATATGTGTGGACTAAGCCATTTGCCACAGACCTCTGCTGTTGTCCAAAACTATTAAAATCAGTGAATGGTGACATCACAATGAACATTGTCATTTATTTTGAGTTAATCATACAACGTATGCACTGAATATGCCTCAGTAAGCTTCAATTTAAGTGATTGTCATATCATCTAACAGCCTCTGAAACCATCTTTATGTCATCAAAATAATATGCGGCTATATCTGTCTGAATCTTTACAAAATGACCCCCACTTTACGCAGTGATTGACCAGCTGTGTGCAGTTGTGAAAATATGACAGATTTGAAGTTCTCCCTCAAGCTCCCTTTATTAAATTCACCCAACAACGTCCATAATGTTTAGCATTAACAACCTATTGTATCTCCATGCATGTTAACAAGGAGAGTTAGAAAGTGTCGTTCGTTATCCCCATTTGTACAGTTCATCGCATCTGACCCCAATCTGTGACAGACTCTTCACATACCAGTTAAAGAACAGTGTTTTTTTTTTTTGTGTTTGTCTTTTAAACGTAATCTTTATCTCGTAACACTTCTTATAGAACTAATCCTACATTTCCCGTGAACACTATGTCGTGACCTTTCATACAACCGTATCTATGTGCCTTGTGTCCATGTTATCAATTACGAGCAAACTAAGCTGGAATGGAACAGCGCTAAACTAAACAAAACAACTGAAAATTTAGGAGTAAAGTTAACGTTAGTTAGGAAAACAAACATAGGGAGATATTTTTTGGAAGTTAAAGTTTAATTCCGGTGTAAAATCATCCCATGATCTTTTTCGGCAATTACATACATTAAATTGAGCCAGGGTTTTTTTTTGTGTATGAACTATTCATGTAGAAATACTGATTAGCTCGGGCAGTACGGTGAAGGCATTAAAATGACTTTTTAACCACTAACTATGTTCAAAATAACACCAAACCTCTGCAGCAGCATGAGAAGAGTCCCTACACATAAAATGAAGCACCAACAACGTAGTTAGCGAACCTGGAGTATAACTATATATGCTTTTTATTTTGTTGATAATATTTTGTTTTATTAATCAGTATCTGTAAACTAAAGTTCCCTAATACATTTTATAGTGGGGTAAAAAGTATTATATTTCCTCTGAAATGTAGTGGACAAAAATTATAAATTGGTGTACAATGGAAAACCTAAAGTAAAGTACAAATACCTGTAAATTGCACAGTAAATGTACTTACTTACTTTCTATCACTGGTACATTAGCAAACCTTTGTTTTCTATAAGCTGCCAGTAAGTAGTATATGGAATCTAAACATCAACTTTTAAAGTATACCATATAAGCATTTCATTACTGGCTAATAAAATCCTAGAATATCGCTTCATAGTAATAATCAAAACAATGGTCTTTGCAGTGGCTTGTGCAGCCATTGTGTTTTGACAAAACAAGAAATTGTATTTGAGGCTATTGCCCAGACTTCATTCAAATTTTAACCTGTAGAATTCAGTGGGAAAACCGGTAGTCATTATGTAACATGTGAATATTATTGTTAACTTTGGTGTGATTTTTTCCATTAGACAGTTTCTTGAAAATGTATATACAGTACACTCATAGTGATGTATCTCCTTTAAGCAATCCTCAGTATGATCGTCAGTTTTTCATTCTATTTTCCCCATGGATTGTCGACTGCGCTGATATAATTATGCGTGACAAGTAAAGAGGCTGTCACAGACCAAACACAGACAGCATGAAGATCTTAGAGCACAGGTAAAAATCCTCTGGATTAATACAGCATACATATAACTGAAACTCTATCCATTCTGGTTTAACATGCATATCTTTTTTGCTTGGTGTTGATTATGAATACATGTTTCTTACTTACTGGCATAATTTATCACTCTGTTTTCTCATTTGGTTCAGTGTATTCCATACACCTGTCACTCCGTATATTGATGTCAAAACCAACCTGTGACTAAACAGGTAAGAAGGATTTGCAGCTTCATTGTAACTGTTGACAGGATCCAGCTGTAGAATTGTTTGTTTTCACCAAACAATCTCTGATACTGTTTATGGGGTAAATGGAAAACGATACTTATCCACCTTATTTTAACCTCACCATGTTTATGAACATAGGCAAGTACCGCTACCCATCATTTGTCCTGTGTCTCCTGTTGTTTGCTTTAATAATCTCAGCTAATGTTGTCATAATAGTGGTGATATTGCGAGAGAAAACTTTACATAAACCCATTTATATATTTATTATGTGTCTTTCTATTAACTCTGTGTACGGCTCTGCTGGGTTCTTCTTCAGATTTCTGAGAGACCTTCTGTCCAATACTCAGTTGATCCCACGATCAGCTTGTTTCATTCAGATCTATGTCATTTACACTTATGCATCCTATGAGCTTACACTTTTAGGCATTATGGCCTATGATCGGTATGTTGCTGTTTGTCAACCTTTACATTACCACAGCAAAATAACCTCCAAGATGGTGTCTAAGTTGATTGCCTTCGCATCGATCTATCCAGGCTTTTCTGTTTTTGCCTGTGTTTATATGGCTTCCAGACTTCCATTGTGTGGCAATAAGATACCTAAGGTATTTTGTGCCAACTGGCCTGTTGTAAAATTGTCATGTGTTAGTGTTGTGATCAATAATATTGTTGGCATGTTTGTGACCACGAGCACAGTCTTTCTTCCCCTGGCTTTTGTCCTGTATACATATTTACGCATTTTTCTCATTTGTAGGAAACAGTCTTCAGACTTCAAAAGCAAAGTCATACAAAGCTGTTTGCCACACCTTGTCACATTCATCAATTATTCCATTACTGTTTTTTGTGATATTGTTCTCAGCAGGATTAATCTAGAAGAGCTTAATCCCTTTTTAGCAATAATTTTATCACTTGAGTTTGTTTTCATTCCTCCCATTGTGAATCCTCTTGTGTATGGCCTGAAGTTACCAGAAATTAGAAAATGTGTGTTAAACATGTTTTCATGTTCAAATCGTTACTAAAAGGCCTGCAAGAAATAAGAGGTCAGTCTGATCTAGACTCTCTTTCATCATTACTGTCAAACTGGCCGGAGACATGGCTTTATGAAGTGATGATAATGGACATTGTGAAATAAAAATTGCTTTATTGACATAGAAAAAGGACCTGATATAGACCCTGTCTTTGAAAACATAGACAAAATGACATTTGGTTTTAAATGAGCTTTGAGAGTTTTCAAATGTTTGAGATGTTGGTTCAATTTTATGTCTTTCATAGGATCATTTATTTCAGAAGTTATTTTTTTTTTTCAAATTTCTTTGTTCAATTTTTGCAGACCGGCAAAAAAAGTACAAAAGTTGCATACTTCATCAGAACGTCTGCTTTAAAGTGAAAAACAAAAAACCCCAACATGAATAACACTATCCCTCCCAACAACCCATCTCAGATGTAGTCACAGTAAATAACTAGGTAATTTACTCGTTTGTAGATAATAAAGGCACAATGAGACAAAATAGAGTAAAAACTGTAAATAATAGTAAAACTAAATGAAGTAATTAAAGAAAGAAGAGGGGGGGGGGGTCTCTCCTTAGGAAGTGTCCTCAGCATCATCAGGAGTCACAGTAAGACTTTTACTAATAAAAGCCAGCAGAGGGTCCCAAGTTTTGTGGAATGCTGTCAAAGATCCCTTCTGTGCGAACCTTAACTTGTCTTACTGTAGCCATAATAGCAGCTATTTGGACATTTTAAATCCTGCACTGCATACCGTTGACCTCGGGGGCATTTGATTCTTCAGGGAATGTTGTGAAATTAGGATGTACTATAGCACAGTATTGTGCTGAATGAAGGACTTGTAATGTGATGTATAATATAGTTCTTGGTCAATGTATGAACATTTACTGATATTCACCGTCAATGGATGCAGGGACATTCTATGAGCCTAATCGTTGCTTGATCAAACATATATACTAGGATGGTGAGGACAGTGAATTTCAGGAAGGTGACAGTGAGGAATAATTCATACTAGAATCTGGTTTAAGAAGCAGACACATACTAGTGAACTCCAAATTTCTTACTAATATAATCAATAGTATAATCCACATCATACAGCATATTTATTTGTTTTTCAAACAGCATATTGTAACCAAGTGCAGCGTGGAAGTAAGAAGTAGGGCAAAAAAAGAAATGTGCAATCTTAGATTGCTTTCACACCAGCCTCATTTAGTTTGGTTAAATTGGACTTGATTGCGTTCCCTCATTTGTTATGGTTCATTTGTGCAGGTGCTAAAGCAGTGATCGTACTCGGGTGCGCAACAGAAGTGGACCAAATAAACGAGATCACCTCTTCTGCCAGGTCACGGTCCACTTCCAAATGAACTCTGGTGTGGTTCGTTTGTGGTGAGAACGTGATCGGACCTGGGTCTGCACCTGAGGACCAACGCCAAAATCATCGTCTGCTGTCACTCTGTTAACATTCTCAGCGTTTGCCAGCATGGCAATTCTGACTAATCAGAGAGTAGTTCAGGATCTACATTATTATGCCAGCCTCAGACACATCTGACCAATGAGCGAAGTTCTTATGTTTTCTTTTTTCATTCCAAACCTTTATTAAGCTGAAGTACAGCCACATTTTGCTTCACCTCAGCACATCATCAAATGATTTGGACCAGGTCCAATGAATATGTGTGAAAGCGAACCAGACCAGCAGGGGAAAATATATATATAATATATATATATAAATATATATATATATATATATATATATACCTCCTCACCCTCCGCGGGTGCGCAGGTGGTTGACCCTCTCTCTAAGCTTGGGTCCCGATCAGGGCACATAGAAACGAACAGACAGACAACCATTCACACCTATGGGCAATTTAGAGTCATCAATGAACTTAACACGTACATGTCTTTTTGATTGGGGGAGGAAACCGGAGAACCCGGAGAAAACAAGATATAAATATACGATCCCAGTTTGAGCAGGTTCTTTACCGTAAGTGTAACAACGCTGCAGCAGCAAAAGAGAGGGAGACGGCGTGGGAGAACATTGCTGCTCGGGTCAGTGCGTAAGTTTAAATGTAGTCCTGTTTCAATCACAGTAATATCACAGGGGAAACTGCTTGAGTTGGAGCCTATTAATTTATTTAATTTAAGTACATTCCAAAGGGGGAGAAGCGCACTTGGCAGCAGCTTAAGATGAAACATAAAAACATTGTTCAAACAGGTAAAACATCGGCACTGTCTCATGGTGACGCCTCATTTTGAGCATGTTTTACATGGTAAAGTAAGTATTACCGTAAATGGCTGTTTTATATGTTGTATAAAAAACTCCCATTTGCAAAAAAACGCAGCGCAACACACAATATCTGCTGGGATGTGAGAGCATGACTTTGGTTGTTAATGTTGGAAATGTAAGGACGGATGAGATGGACTGTGACGTGAAACGGTGTTGTGCCGTATTCAGCACCCCTGCCGTGAAATGCACCCCCTCGCATTATAGATGATATTCTGGATCAGAAGGCTGTTGTTTCCACCTATAGGAGTAGTTTTATATACCGGTAACCAAATTAAAAAAACACACTTTTGAACCTATGAATTACAAGAAAAGCTGGGATTTTATTTAGGAAATGCTGAGTCAAATACATTCAACTTGCTCAAAAGATCCATTTCATTCATTTTGTAATTATGGCTGCATTATATTAAGGACGTCTATGCACGGTCTGATAATCATCTCCCAACGAATATTTAATTCTCTGTGCGGTAATGCGTCACCTTCATCCACTGGATCGTTATCAAAAGGACATGCCATGATAGTGGAAATAGTCACCACCTAATATAACTTCTAATGTAGGCCTACTGAATGATTTTTATACGTTGTATAAAAAAACTCCCTTTTGCTAAAAAACGCAGTGCAACACAGAATATCTGCTGGGATATGAAACGTTACCGCTCAAAAAGAGAATTGCCTGGAAATGCAAGAACATCTATAATCAATAGTTTGATAGTCATCTCTCGACGAATATTTAATTCTCTGCGCAGTAATTCTGCAGCTTCATCCACGGGATCGTTATCAAAAGGACACGCCATGGTAGTGAAATAGTCGCCACCTAATATAACTTCTAATGTCTGATTTTTGCAATGATTTTCTGAAAAAACAGACGGAACTATACTAAGCCAAAACTTCTGTACTGACTGAATGAATGAGGAAATCAAACACCGTATGTGGCTGAAAGAGGGCGGAGACAGAGAGAAACTCAAGGTTTGCTGAGAAAAACCTGGTCCCGACCAGGTTAGTTTGAGAGAGCATGTTACCATGGTAACTGACCAAGAGGTTAAGTTACCTCTCTTTGTGAAACAGGAAACTCAGAGTTTCCCTCATTTCAGGGTTAACAGACTCGGAGTTTTCACTAAACCTGCTTTGTGAAACGGGCCCCTGGTCTAGAATAAGTTATCCAATTTATGTTGATGCTAAATTCAGTTCAGTGTTATTTGCTCTGTGAAATACAAAACTAGTGAAAGTGTTTGGTCAACAAGGGGAAGTTTAGTGCACCTATAGAGTGAGTCAGTCAGGTAGGAACTTAAAACACACTTTACACTCTCACAAACAGACACACACACACACGCTAGCCGCGCGCGCGCACACACACACACACACGCTAGTCTCTCTCACAAACATGCTAGTCTCTTACACACGCACGCACACGCGCGCTTACACACACACACCTCCAGTGGCTAACGCCAAAGCTAGCGTTAAAACCCGACACATTAACCGTAGCCTCATGTCGTATGAGCTTTCTAAAACAGAAAGTATCGTTACGTTAATGTCTTTTCTTACCTAAAGTTCATTATGGGATGCCCTGAGGTGTCTCTTAAGATCCGTGGTGTTTTTTCCTGTGATTTTGTGGCTGCATTTATCTCTTTTTTTCCACAACACATTCCGTTTTGCTTTCCACGTCTATGTAATTAAAGTGTTTCTTTTTTTCCTCTCAAACACAAGCCCCGGCTGGTGTCACATTTTGTTCTCATGTTTCTTTAGTTGTCGTTAACGCTAACTCTAACGGTAACGCTGACCCACAGCAGCGGCAGCTTCAGAATCTAAATAATGCGCGTGTGGGGATTGAGGGAGTGACGTTGCCCAGACGCGAGACTGGGAGAAAACTTCAAAATAATAATAATAACAATAACGTGACTAAAGGAGACGAAACAACGTTATTTCGTCTCGTTTTTCGTCAACGAAAATGAAGAGACATTTCGTCTCGTTTTTATTCGTCAACGAAATTGCATTATATATTAAGTCTTAGTCATCGTCACATGTTTACAAGTCCAAACAATTATTTGATAATCAATAATTTCAAGAGAAACTCTTCCTTAATGCCTGTAGGCTGGTTATATTATTAAATGATTAATCATTGCACACCTAGGTAAATAGTCCAAGCAAAGGCTACATGGGTATTTTTATAAATGAATCTTTTTTTATGTTTCTACTCTAAACAAGATTTTTTTAAATACATAAATGTACAGTTACTCTTCCACTTTGCCGAGTAACAGCGGCGTCAGGATGCCCTACGTTGCGATCGGCACAACTTAGAAGCCAGGTAACCTTCCGGTAAAAGCTTTGTTGGTATGGCATGCTCTTGACAGCACTTCAGTGTGTTTTTACATTTTCATTTAGATTTTTTTTTTTCAAACAGTGCTATTGTGAACAGGAGAACGAAGGAGGAAAAACCCTGTTTATAAAAATGCCTGTGTACTGTACATATGTGTGGACTAAGCCATTTGCCACAGACCTCTGCTGTTGTCCAAAACTATTAAAATCAGTGAATGGTGACATCACAATGAACATTGTCATTTATTTTGAGTTAATCATACAACGTATGCACTGAATATGCCTCAGTAAGCTTCAATTTAAGTGATTGTCATATCATCTAACAGCCTCTGAAACCATCTTTATGTCATCAAAATAATATGCGGCTATATCTGTCTGAATCTTTACAAAATGACCCCCACTTTACGCAGTGATTGACCAGCTGTGTGCAGTTGTGAAAATATGACAGATTTGAAGTTCTCCCTCAAGCTCCCTTTATTAAATTCACCCAACAACGTCCATAATGTTTAGCATTAACAACCTATTGTATCTCCATGCATGTTAACAAGGAGAGTTAGAAAGTGTCGTTCGTTATCCCCATTTGTACAGTTCATCGCATCTGACCCCAATCTGTGACAGACTCTTCACATACCAGTTAAAGAACAGTGTTTTTTTTTTTTGTGTTTGTCTTTTAAACGTAATCTTTATCTCGTAACACTTCTTATAGAACTAATCCTACATTTCCCGTGAACACTATGTCGTGACCTTTCATACAACCGTATCTATGTGCCTTGTGTCCATGTTATCAATTACGAGCAAACTAAGCTGGAATGGAACAGCGCTAAACTAAACAAAACAACTGAAAATTTAGGAGTAAAGTTAACGTTAGTTAGGAAAACAAACATAGGGAGATATTTTTTGGAAGTTAAAGTTTAATTCCGGTGTAAAATCATCCCATGATCTTTTTCGGCAATTACATACATTAAATTGAGCCAGGGTTTTTTTTTGTGTATGAACTATTCATGTAGAAATACTGATTAGCTCGGGCAGTACGGTGAAGGCATTAAAATGACTTTTTAACCACTAACTATGTTCAAAATAACACCAAACCTCTGCAGCAGCATGAGAAGAGTCCCTACACATAAAATGAAGCACCAACAACGTAGTTAGCGAACCTGGAGTATAACTATATATGCTTTTTATTTTGATAATATTTTGTTTTATTAATCAGTATCTGTAAACTAAAGTTCCCTAATACATTTTATAGTGGGGTAAAAAGTATTATATTTCCTCTGAAATGTAGTGGACAAAAATTATAAATTGGTGTACAATGGAAAACCTAAAGTAAAGTACAAATACCTGTAAATTGCACAGTAAATGTACTTACTTACTTTCTATCACTGGTACATTAGCAAACCTTTGTTTTCTATAAGCTGCCAGTAAGTAGTATATGGAATCTAAACATCAACTTTTAAAGTATACCATATAAGCATTTTAATACTGGCTAATAAAATCCTAGAATATCGCTTCATAGTAATAATCAAAACAATGGTCTTTGCAGTGGCTTGTGCAGCCATTGTGTTTTGACAAAACAAGAAATTGTATTTGAGGCTATTGCCCAGACTTCATTCAAATTTTAACCTGTAGAATTCAGTGGGAAAACCGGTAGTCATTATGTAACATGTGAATATTATTGTTAACTTTGGTGTGATTTTTTCCATTAGACAGTTTCTTGAAAATGTATATACAGTACACTCATAGTGATGTATCTCCTTTAAGCAATCCTCAGTATGATCGTCAGTTTTTCATTCTATTTTCCCCATGGATTGTCGACTGCGCTGATATAATTATGCGTGACAAGTAAAGAGGCTGTCACAGACCAAACACAGACAGCATGAAGATCTTAGAGCACAGGTAAAAATCCTCTGGATTAATACAGCATACATATAACTGAAACTCTATCCATTCTGGTTTAACATGCATATCTTTTTTGCTTGGTGTTGATTATGAATACATGTTTCTTACTTACTGGCATAATTTATCACTCTGTTTTCTCATTTGGTTCAGTGTATTCCATACACCTGTCACTCCGTATATTGATGTCAAAACCAACCTGTGACTAAACAGGTAAGAAGGATTTGCAGCTTCATTGTAACTGTTGACAGGATCCAGCTGTAGAATTGTTTGTTTTCACCAAACAATCTCTGATACTGTTTATGGGGTAAATGGAAAACGATACTTATCCACCTTATTTTAACCTCACCATGTTTATGAACATAGGCAAGTACCGCTACCCATCATTTGTCCTGTGTCTCCTGTTGTTTGCTTTAATAATCTCAGCTAATGTTGTCATAATAGTGGTGATATTGCGAGAGAAAACTTTACATAAACCCATTTATATATTTATTATGTGTCTTTCTATTAACTCTGTGTACGGCTCTGCTGGGTTCTTCTTCAGATTTCTGAGAGACCTTCTGTCCAATACTCAGTTGATCCCACGATCAGCTTGTTTCATTCAGATCTATGTCATTTACACTTATGCATCCTATGAGCTTACACTTTTAGGCATTATGGCCTATGATCGGTATGTTGCTGTTTGTCAACCTTTACATTACCACAGCAAAATAACCTCCAAGATGGTGTCTAAGTTGATTGCCTTCGCATCGATCTATCCAGGCTTTTCTGTTTTTGCCTGTGTTTATATGGCTTCCAGACTTCCATTGTGTGGCAATAAGATACCTAAGGTATTTTGTGCCAACTGGCCTGTTGTAAAATTGTCATGTGTTAGTGTTGTGATCAATAATATTGTTGGCATGTTTGTGACCACGAGCACAGTCTTTCTTCCCCTGGCTTTTGTCCTGTATACATATTTACGCATTTTTCTCATTTGTAGGAAACAGTCTTCAGACTTCAAAAGCAAAGTCATACAAAGCTGTTTGCCACACCTTGTCACATTCATCAATTATTCCATTACTGTTTTTTGTGATATTGTTCTCAGCAGGATTAATCTAGAAGAGCTTAATCCCTTTTTAGCAATAATTTTATCACTTGAGTTTGTTTTCATTCCTCCCATTGTGAATCCTCTTGTGTATGGCCTGAAGTTACCAGAAATTAGAAAATGTGTGTTAAACATGTTTTCATGTTCAAATCGTTACTAAAAGGCCTGCAAGAAATAAGAGGTCAGTCTGATCTAGACTCTCTTTCATCATTACTGTCAAACTGGCCGGAGACATGGCTTTATGAAGTGATGATAATGGACATTGTGAAATAAAAATTGCTTTATTGACATAGAAAAAGGACCTGATATAGACCCTGTCTTTGAAAACATAGACAAAATGACATTTGGTTTTAAATGAGCTTTGAGAGTTTTCAAATGTTTGAGATGTTGGTTCAATTTTATGTCTTTCATAGGATCATTTATTTCAGAAGTTATTTTTTTTTTTCAAATTTCTTTGTTCAATTTTTGCAGACCGGCAAAAAAAGTACAAAAGTTGCATACTTCATCAGAACGTCTGCTTTAAAGTGAAAATCAAAAAACCCCAACATGAATAACACTATCCCTCCCAACAACCCATCTCAGATGTAGTCACAGTAAATAACTAGGTAATTTACTCGTTTGTAGATAATAAAGGCACAATGAGACAAAATAGAGTAAAAACTGTAAATAATAGTAAAACTAAATGAAGTAATTAAAGAAAGAAGAGGGGGGGGGGTCTCTCCTTAGGAAGTGTCCTCAGCATCATCAGGAGTCACAGTAAGACTTTTACTAATAAAAGCCAGCAGAGGGTCCCAAGTTTTGTGGAATGCTGTCAAAGATCCCTTCTGTGCGAACCTTAACTTGTCTTACTGTAGCCATAATAGCAGCTATTTGGACATTTTAAATCCTGCACTGCATACCGTTGACCTCGGGGGCATTTGATTCTTCAGGGAATGTTGTGAAATTAGGATGTACTATAGCACAGTATTGTGCTGAATGAAGGACTTGTAATGTGATGTATAATATAGTTCTTGGTCAATGTATGAACATTTACTGATATTCACCGTCAATGGATGCAGGGACATTCTATGAGCCTAATCGTTGCTTGATCAAACATATATACTAGGATGGTGAGGACAGTGAATTTCAGGAAGGTGACAGTGAGGAATAATTCATACTAGAATCTGGTTTAAGAAGCAGACACATACTAGTGAACTCCAAATTTCTTACTAATATAATCAATAGTATAATCCACATCATACAGCATATTTATTTGTTTTTCAAACAGCATATTGTAACCAAGTGCAGCGTGGAAGTAAGAAGTAGGGCAAAAAAAGAAATGTGCAATCTTAGATTGCTTTCACACCAGCCTCATTTAGTTTGGTTAAATTGGACTTGATTGCGTTCCCTCATCTGTTATGGTTCATTTGTGCAGGTGCTAAAGCAGTGATCGTACTCGATGCGCAACAGAAGTGGACCAAATAAACGAGATCACCTCTTCTGCCAGGTCACGGTCCACTTCCAAATGAACTCTGGTGTGGTTCGTTTGTGGTGAGAACGTGATCGGACCTGGGTCTGCACCTGAGGACCAACGCCAAAATCATCGTCTGCTGTCACTCTGTTAACATTCTCAGCGTTTGCCAGCATGGCAATTCTGACTAATCAGAGAGTAGTTCAGGATCTACATTATTATGCCAGCCTCAGACACATCTGACCAATGAGCGAAGTTCTTATGTTTTCTTTTTTCATTCCAAACCTTTATTAAGCTGAAGTACAGCCACATTTTGCTTCACCTCAGCACATCATCAAATGATTTGGACCAGGTCCAATGAATATGTGTGAAAGCGAACCAGACCAGCAGGGGAAAATATATATATAATATATATATATAAATATATATATATATATATATATATATACCTCCTCACCCTCCGCGGGTGCGCAGGTGGTTGACCCTCTCTCTAAGCTTGGGTCCCGATCAGGGCACATAGAAACGAACAGAGACAGACAACCATTCACACCTATGGGCAATTTAGAGTCATCAATGAACTTAACACGTACATGTCTTTTGGATTGGGGGAGGAAACCGGAGAACCCGGAGAAAACAAGATATAAATATACGATCCCAGTTTGAGCAGGTTTTTTACCGTAAGTGTAACAACGCTGCAGCAGCAAAAGAGAGGGAGACGGCGTGGGAGAACATTGCTGCTCGGGTCAGTGCGTAAGTTTAAATGTAGTCCTGTTTCAATCACAGTAATATCACAGGGGGAACTGCTTGAGTTGGAGCCTATTAATTTATTTAATTTAAGTACATTCCAACGGGGGAGAAGCGCACTTGGCAGCAGCTTAAGATGAAACATAAAAACATTGTTCAAACAGGTAAAACATCGGCACTGTCTCATGGTGACGCCTCATTTTGAGCATGTTTTACATGGTAAAGTAAGTATTACCGTAAATGGCTGTTTTATATGTTGTATAAAAAACTCCCATTTGCAAAAAAACGCAGCGCAACACACAATATCTGCTGGGATGTGAGAGCATGACTTTGGTTGTTAATGTTGGAAATGTAAGGAGGGATGAGATGGACTGTGACGTGAAACGGTGTTGTGCCGTATTCAGCACCCCTGCCGTGAAATGCACCCCCTCGCATTATAGGTGATATTCTGGATCAGAAGGCTATATAGGAGTATTTTATATACCGGTAACCCATCTAAAAGCACACACTTTTGAACCTATGAATTGCAAGAAAAGCTGGGATTTTATTTAGGAAATGCTGAGTCAAATACATTCAACTTGCTCAAAAGATCCATTTCATTCATTTTGTAATTATGGCTGCAGTATATTAAGGACGTCTATGCACGGTCTGATAATCATCTCCCAACGAATATTTAATTCTCTGTGCGGTAATGCGTCACCTTCATCCACGGGATCGTTATCAAAAGGACATGCCATGGTAGTGGAAATAGTCACCACCTAATATAACTTCTATATAGGCCTACTGAATGATTTTTATACGTTGTATAAAAAAACTCCCTTTTGCTAAAAAACGCAGTGCAACACAGAATATCTGCTGTGATATGAAACGTTACCGCTCAAAAAGAGAATTGCCTGGAAATGCAAGAACATCTATAATCAATAGTTTGATAGTCATCTCCCGACGAATATTTAATTCTCAGTGCAGCAGTGCTGCACCTTCATCCACGGGATCGTTATCAAAAGGACATGCCATGGTAGTGGAAATAGTCGCCACCTAATATAACTTCTAATGTCTGATTTTTGCAATGATTTTCTGAAAAAACAGACGGAACTATACTACGCCAAAACTCGCCCGCTGACTGAATGAATGAGGAAATCAAACACCGTGTGTGGCTGAAAGAGGGCGGGGACAGAGAGAAACTCAAGGTTTGCTGAGAGAGCATGTTACCATGGTAACTGACCGAGAGGTTAAGTTACCTCTCTTTGTGAAACAGGCTAGAGTTACCCCTCTCTCTCTGGTTTGAGGTACCTCCCTTTGTGAAACAGAAAACTCAGAGTTTCCCTCATTTCAGGGTTAACAGACTCGGAGATTTCACTAAACCTGCTTTGTGAAACAGGCCCCTGGTCTAGAATAAGTTATCCAATTTATGTTGATGCTAAATTCAGTTCAGTGTTATTTGCTCTGTGAAATACAAAACTAGTGAAAGTGTTTGGTCAACAAGGGGAAGTTTAGTGCACCTATAGAGTGAGTCAGTCAGGTAGGAACTAAAAACACACTTTACACTCTCACAAACAGACACACACACACACACGCTAGCCGCGCGCGCGCACACACACACACCTCCAGTGGCTAACGCCAAAGCTAGCGTTAAAACCCGACACATTAACCGTAGCCTCATGTCGTATGAGCTTTCTAAAACAGAAAGTATCGTTACGTTAATGTCTTGACTTACCTAAAGTTCATTATGGGATGCCCTGGGCCCAGTATTTCAAACGTGATCTGACAGGATTATCCTGGTCGGATTGGATTAAATCTAGATCTGATCTGAAAACTGGGTATTTCAACACAGATCAGGAGAATCCTGATCCTGAAGATCAGGGTTTCAGCTCTGGTAATCCAATCCTCCCCTGAATCCAGATAAAAGGCTGATTTGGGTATTTCAAAAGTTAAGTCAGATATCTGGATCAACTTGATACCAAAATTTCAGGATCATTTGAATCCCACCTCAGAGGTGGATTTGACTTGGATTGACAAACTCTCAGCGCATACTTCTCCTAGATATTGTTACTCAAGATGTTTGTTACACTTAAGTGTTAGTGTTGTACTTCTAACAAGTAATTTAAGTAATATCAAAAAATGTAAAGCATAGTAAAATTTTTGACCACACTGTAAAACTGCTGTAAATAAAATTACAATTATTTCTCAAATTCTAGTTCACCAAACATTGTAACTTGCATGTACCAAAACAGAGAAAGACAAAGGAATGCAGGGTCCAAACAAAGTTTTATTCCAACAAAAAATAATGTGACCACTAAGGACCATGCTATTTCAAATGTCAAGCTGTTTCTCTAACAGCTTGATTGTTAATTCTGTCTCTTTTTGCTGAAGCAGCGTCAGCTTAATTTGCCGTTTGGCCAGTTCAGTCTGTTTGACTGCCCTTTCGGTCTCCATTTTGAGGAGCCTCTCATAGGCTTCCTCATCCCCGGCATGCCTCTTCCGTCGCCGTCGCTCTGGCGCTGGCGCTGGCTCTGGCTCTCGCCCCCGTGCCTGATGTGGTAGATAGATAAGTTTATTGGTCACATGCAAAGCTAAAACCAAGGTTTAAAAAAAGTGTAGTGAAATGCAAAAAAAAACAAGCTCTCACCAATGTTGGAGAGGAATTAGGATGAAGAAATGTTTCTAATTGTGTCACTGACCAATACCATGAAAGTAATGCCATTACAAATTTAAGCAGTTTCAAGCACTTTATTCAAACTCCAATTACTTGAAAGTCTTAAATGTATCAATACAATTAAAGCATTTTCAAGGATTTCCAGCACTCACCCTGTTGTAGCTGAGTGGTCCATGGCTGTGAGTGGACTCTGAAGGTAGAAGGTGTATGAGTATCTTAATCCACAATCCCAAATTGTGTTTATGTAGCCTACACAAAAACATGATATCATCACCAGCATTAGGCTACTGTAGCATTCTGAACCTTCTGAACAAACCTTGTAGTTAATACTCAAACTGTGTTGCGTTGTGTTTTCTAAGCACTGAGCAGGTCTGTACACAATGCAGCCTGCTTATACTGTAAATCTGCCGTGTTGCAAATGACGTGACGCTAATGATAGCCGCTAATGAT
Source organism: Echiichthys vipera (assembly GCF_963691815.1). NCBI lineage: Eukaryota > Metazoa > Chordata > Actinopteri > Perciformes > Trachinidae > Echiichthys > Echiichthys vipera. The sequence goes on along the minus strand of NC_139835.1, from coordinate 9,827,254 downwards.
AGCCCGCTAGCTGCTTAACACACAAGTCAATGGAGCCGCGTTAGCTCCCGTTAGCACGGCCGCGTCTCAATTAGAGATCGCCACGGCCTGCTTTTAATAAGGTGACAATTCAAATAGTTGGCTTGCATGATGTGTTGGTTGCCGTTCGTATGGTATTAAAACCGCTACACAATAGACGACGGTTAACTTACACTTTTGACGTGAAAGTCGGCTCTCTGCTACTCCTTTCATGAAGTAGTCCACCATGTTTCAGATCCCGGAGGCGGAGACTTGAGATTGGGAAATCCGTATCCGGCCAGGTAGGGATCACGGTGATCCACCCTGCCTGTGTTTTGAAATACTCAGATAAAGTCAGCAGGATCACCGTGATCCATGACTGAGAAAAGGAGGATTTCATTATCCGGATTATTCTGATCCAGATTACAAATTTTGAAATACTGGGCCCTGAGGTGTCTCTTAAGATCCGTGGTGTTTTTTCCTCTGATTTTTTGGCTGCATTTATCTCTTTTTTTCCACAACACATTCCGTTTTGCTTTCCACATCTATGTAATTAAAGGCTTTCTTCTTTTCCTCTCAAACACGGGCCCCGGCTGGTGTCACATTTTGTTCTCATGTTTCTTTAGTTGTCGTTAACGCTAACTCTAACGTTAACGCTGACCCACAGCAGCGGCAGCTTCAGAATCTAAATAATGTGCGTGTGGGGATTGAGGAAGTGACGTTGCCAAGACGCGAGACTGGGAGAAAACTTCAAGATAATAATAATAACAATAACGTGACTAAACGAGACGAAACAACGTTATTTCGTCTTGTTTTCGTCAACGAAAAAGGAAGAGACATTTCGTCTTGTTTTTATTCGTCAACGAAATTGCATTATATATAAAGTCTTAGTCATCGTCACATGTTTACAAGTCCGAACAATTATTTGATAATCAGTAATTTCGAGAGAAACTCTTCCTTAATGCCTGTAGGCTGGTTATATTATTAAATGATTAATCATTGCACACTTAGGTAAATAGTCCAAGCAAAGGCTACATGGGTATTTTTATAAATGTATCTTTTTTATGTTTCTACTCTAAACCAGATTTTTTTAAATACATAAATGTACAGTTACTCTTCCACTTTGCCGAGTAACAGCGGCGTCAGGATGCCCTATGTTGCGATCGGCACAACTTAGAAGCCAGGTAACCTTCCGGTAAAAGCTTTGTTGGTATGGCATGCTCTTGACAGCACTTCAGTGAAGAACGAAGGAGGAAAAACCCTGTTTATAAAAATGCCTGTGTACTGTACATATGTGTGGACTAAGCCATTTGCCACAGACCTCTGCTGTTGTCCAGAACTATTAAAATCAGTGAATGGTGACATCACAATGAACATTGTCATTTATTTTGAGTTAATCATACAACGTATGCACTGAATATGCCCTGTGTGACCCCAACGACTGTCATTCAGACTCAATGGAGCACTAACGAAGTCGAAACCAGCTGCCCACCAACGACTGCCACTCTAACGACGGCCGTTGGCACTTGGAGCACAAAGGGTTCCAGTGACATCATCGGCCTTGTGAGAGGTTAAATACCTGGATCTCCACACCAGATAGTTGGAACAGTCCCTGCCTGGTCAGATGCGTACATGAACTGATGAAGCCTCCTGAATGAGAGGTGAAACGTCTTCCTAGACAAACAACCAGTCCAGTTATTTTTGACTGAAATTGCTTTGAGGATCACAATGAACTTTGTCATTTATTTTGAATTAATCCTACAACATACTCTGGCTTCTGCTCTATATAGTCACCAGGGCACTGAATATGCCTCAGTAAGCTTCAATTTAAGTGATTGTCATATCATCTAACAGCCTCTGAAACCATCTTTATGTCATCAAAATAATATGCGGCTATATCTGTCTGAATCTTTACAAAAATGACCCCCACTTTACGCAGTGATTGACCAGCTGTGTGCAGTTGTGAAAATATGACAGATTTGAATTTCTCCCTCAAGCTCCCTTTTTTAAATTCACCCAACAATGTCCATAATGTTTAGCATTAAAAACCTATTGTATCTCCATGCATGTTAACAAGGAGAGTTAGAAAGTGTCGTTCGTTATCCCCATTCGTACAGTTCATCGCAATCTGTGACAGACTCTTCACATACCAGTTAAAGAACAGTGTTTTTTTTTGTGTGTTTGTCTTTTAAACGTAATCTTTATCTCGTAACACTTCTTATAGAACTAATCCTACATTTCCCGTGAACACTATGTCGTGACCTTTCATACAACCATATCAATGTGCCTTGTGAATGGAACAGCGCTAAACTAAACAAAACAACTGAAAATTTAGGAGTAAAGTTAACGTTAGTTAGGAAAACAAACATAGGGAGATATTTTTCGGGAGTTAAAGTTTAATTACAGTCCAAAATCATTCCATGATCTTTTTCGGCAATTACATACATTAAATTGAGCCAGGGTTTTTTTTTGCGTATGAACTATTCATGTAGAAATACTGATTAGCTCGGGCAGTACGGTGAAGGCATTAAAATGACTTTTTTAACCACTAATAATGTTCAAAATAACACCAAACCTCCGCAGCAGCATGAGAAGAGTCCCTACACATAAAATGAAGCACCAACAACGTAGTTAGCGAACCTGGAGTATAACTATATATGCTTTTTTCATTTGTTGATAATATTTTGTTTCATTAATCAGTATCTGTAAACTAAAGTCCCCGAATACATTTTATAGTGGGGTAAAAAGTATTATATTTCCTCTGAAATGTAGCGGACAAAAATTATAAATTGGTGTACAATGGAAAACCAAAAGTAAAGTACAAAAACCTGTAAATTGTACAGTAAATGTACTTAGTTACTTTCTATCACTGGTACATTAGCAAACCTTTGTTTTCTATAAGCTGCCAGTAAGTAGTATATGGAATCTAAACATCAACTTTTAAAGTATACCATATAAGCATTTTAATACTGGCTAATAAAATCCTAGAATATCGCTTCATAGTAATAATCAAAACAATGGTCTTGCAGTGGCTTGTGCAGCCATTGTGTTTTGACAAAACAAGAAATTGTATTTGAGGCTATTTCCCAGACTTCATTCAAATTTTAACCTGTAGAATTCAGTGGGAAAACCGGTAGTCATTATGTAACATGTGAATATTATTGTTAACTTTGGTGTGATTTTTTCCATTAGACAGTTTATTGAAAATGTATATACAGTACACTCATAGTGATGTATCCCCTTTAAGCAATCCTCAGTATGATCGTCAGTTTTTCATTCTATATTCCCCATGGATTGTCGACTGCGCTGATATAATTATGCGTGACAAGTAAAGAGGCTGCCACAGACCAAACACAGACAGCATGAAGATCTTAGAGCACAGGTAAAAATCCTCTGGATTTATACAGCATACATATAACTGAAACTCTATCCATTCTGGTTTAACATGCATATCTTTTTTACTTGGTGTTGATTATGAATACATGTTTCTTACTTACTGGCATAATTTATCACTCTTTTCTCTCATTTGGTTCAGTGTTTTCCATACACCTGTCACTCCCTAAATTGATGTCAAAACCAACCTGTGACTAAACAGGTAAGAAGGATTTGCAGCTTCATTGTAACTGTTGACAGGATCCAGCTGTAGAATTGTTTGTTTTCACCAAACAATCTCTGATACTGTTTATGGGGTAAATGGAAAACGATACTTATCCACCTTATTTTAACCTCACCATGTTTATGAACATAGGCAAGTACCGCTACCCATCCTTTGTCCTGTGTCTCCTGTTGTTTGCTTTAATAATCTCAGCTAATGTTGTCATAATAGTGGTGATATTGCGAGAGAAAACTTTACATAAACCCATTTATATATTTATTATGTGTCTTTCCATTAACTCTGTGTACGGCTCTGCTGGGTTCTTCTTCAGATTTCTGAGAGACCTTCTGTCCAATACTCAGTTGATCCCACGATCAGCTTGTTTCATTCAGATCTATGTCATTTACACTTATGCATCCTATGAGCTTACACTTTTAGGCATTATGGCCTATGATCGGTATGTTGCTGTTTGTCAACCTTTACATTACCACAGCAAAATAACCTCCAAGATGGTGTCTAAGTTGATTGCCTTCGCATTGATCTATCCAGGCTTTTCTGTTTTTGCCTGTGTTTATATGGCTTCCAGACTTCCATTGTGTGGCAATAAGATACCGAAGGTATTTTGTGCCAACTGGCCTGTTGTAAAATTGTCATGTGTTAGTGTTGTGATCAATAATATTGTTGGTATGTTTGTGTCCACGAGCACAGTCTTTCTTCCCCTGGCTTTTGTCCTGTATACATATTTACGCATTTTTCTCATTTGTAGGAAACAGTCCTCAGACTTCAAAAGCAAAGTCATACAAAGCTGTTTGCCACACATTGTCACATTTGTCAATTATTCTATTACTGTTTTTTGTGATGTTGTTCTCAGCAGGATTAATCTTGAAGAGCTTAATCCCTTTTTAGCAATAATTTTATCACTTGAGTTTGTTTTCATTCCTCCCATTTTGAATCCTCTTGTGTATGGCCTGAAGTTACCAGAAATTAGAAAATGTGTGTTAAACATGTTTTCATGTTCAAATCGTTACTAAAAGACCTGAAAGAAATAAGAGGTCAGTCTGATCTAGACTCTCTTTCATCATTACTGTCAAACTGGCTGCAGCATTGATGTGTCATAGTAAAGAGGGAGAATACTGAATGCAAGTACTTGTTTTAATCTGCAAACTGATCAATGTGTAGAGATTAATTTAAAATAGTATATTAAAGTCTATTTTTTCTGTTGATCAATTAAAAGAACACATTTCCACTGTATTTATTGCTGTAATTTAATAAAACATATCTAAGAAAAACAAGGTGATTGAATATTTATTTACCTTGACTGACTGAAAAAAAGAGTTTCAAATGATTAGTGTATGACTTTAAAGAGTCACTGGGAGACATGGCTTTATGAAGTGATGATTATGGACATTGTGAAATAAAAATTGCTTTAATTACAAAAAATGACCTGAAATAAACCCTGTCTTTGAAAATATAGACAAAATTACTTTATGTTTTAAATTAGCTTTGAGAGTTTTCAAATGTTTTGGATTATCTAGCAATTGGTTAAATGACATGTCTTTCATAGGATCATTTTATTTTATTTTTTTCAAATGTCTTCGTTCAATTTATGCAGACAGTTGCATACTTCGTCAGAGCGTCTGCTTTAAGGTGAAAAACAAAAACAAAAAACCCCAACATGAATAACACTATCCCTCCCAACAACCCATCTCTGATGTAGTCACAGTAAATAACTAGATAAATCAATAACATATAACATAAGTAGGTAATTAAGGTACAATGAGACAAAATAAAATTAAAACTGTAAATAATAGTAAAACTAAATAGAGTAATTAAAGAAAGAAGGGGGGGTCTCTCCTTAGGAAGTGTCCTCAGCATCATCAGGAGTCACAGTAAGACTATTAATAAAAAAAGCCTAAAGTGGGTCCCAAGTTTTGTGGAATGCTGCCAAAGATCCCTTCTGTGAGAACCTTAATATGTCTAACCGTAGACATATTAGCAGCTATTTTGACATTTTAAATCCTGCACTGCATACCGTTTACCTCAGGGGCATTTGATTCCTCAGGGAAATGTTGTGCAATTAGGCTGTACTATAGCACAGTATTGTGCTGAATGAAGGACTTGTAATGTGTTCCTGGTCAATGTTTATGAACATTTACTTCAATTCACAGTCAATGGATGCAGGGACATTCTATGAGCCTAATCGTTGCTTGATCATACAAGCCCTTGGTATATTTTAGAAAAGAATATATAATAAAACAATGAGCAAAGTATAATATAAGCAATAAAAACACAATATAGTATAAACAATATAATAATGTGAACGGTATAAACAGATGGGGAACAGTATAAACAGATGGGGAACAGTATAAACAGTGGAGCATGTTATTATTGCACAAGAATTTTAAATTGGCTTTTTTCAGTTTAAAGTGGCTTTTGTTTCAAGTTATTTAAATTCTAAATTTTAAATCTGATCAACGTGATCAATATTTGTAACATTTGAGGTAGTTTGTTTCGTTGTTCTATTTTTTGTTATTGACTGCAGTGATAGCTCTAGAAAAGAAGCTATCTCTGAGTCTGTTTGTCCGTGATTTTTGTGACCTGTAGCGTCGGCCTGAGGGTAACAGGTCAAACAGGTGGTTGCTGGGGTGGAAGGAGTCCTTGATAATGTTTTCAGCTCTGCTGAGGTAGCGAGAGCTGGCAATGTCCTCCAGGCTGGGCAGAGGGCACCCGGTGATTTTCTGGGCTGTGTTGATGACCCTCTGCAGCGCCTTCCTGTCTGCGGCTGAGCACCCTGCATACCACGCTGTGATGCAGTACGTCAGGATGCTCTCTATGGCGGCTCTGTAGAACATCACCAGCAGCTTCTCCTCCAGGTTATTTCTCCTGAGCACCCTCAGGAAGTGGAGACGCTGCTGGGCTTTGTTTAACCACCGCCGTGGTGTTTGCAATCCAGGAGAGGTCATCGGCCATCTGCACACCCAGGAACCTGATGGAGTGGACCCTTTCCACACAGTCCCCGTGGATGTAAAGGGGGGCTGGGTCCGCTCTGCCCTTTCTGAAGTCCAGTACCAGTTTTTTTTGTTTTTGTGGTTGTTACGCCCCCTGATGGCTCGGAGTAGGACGCAACATAAGGGCAACAGGTTTGGGCAAGTGAGGGTGCAGTCACACAAAATCCAGGACAAAAGGTGAATTCAATATAAAGTGTTTATTTACAAAAAGGCAACACAGGGATCAACAAGGACTGTCAGTGGCACCAAATAAAAGAACATAACAAAACCCACCCCCCCCATTGACAGGTGCTTTGCACCCAAAAGTACAGTGGGTGGTGCTCACTCTAACCTAGGGCATTAACAACAGGTAAACCTACGTGTATGAAATATGTAAACCCCGGGGTATCTTACCTATCCTTAGTGACCCTGTGCGCACAACAAAAGAATTAACAAAGACAATAAACTAACAAAGAAGCCAAGCACTCACAAGCACTCGCAACCACTAGTAAACACTAGCAAAATACACTCCAAAAAACAAGCCAGCAGCGCTCAACCAAAGCTCTGCCACAGCTCAAACCAAAGCACTCCTCCACTGACAAACAAACACGACTATTTAAAGGGGAATGGTTGATGGGAGATCTGGAACAGGTGTGGTGATTTGGTGATTGGGACCAGGTGTGGTGATTTGGTGATTGGGACCAGGTGTGCACATCTGAGAATTTGGAGAATGAAAACAGGAGGAGGAGACAGAACAACAACACAAACATACTACACAAAACAGAACACTATACATGTAGGCCTATAACATGTATAACATAAATGACGTACAGAACACTGTACGTAACACTCCCCCCCATAAAGAGTCAGCCCATGGCTGATACCTCAAACCATCCCGTAAACACAACTTTAATAGTACAAAAATCAAAATCAATCAAAATTGCCCCCAGTAACTACTGACCCACACTAGTTACACCCGAGACAGAGCATCTGCAAATACATTCTCGGTGCCCTTTTTGTGGTGGATCACCAGGTTGTAATTCGTGATAACCAAAGACCAACGCATAAGTCGCTGGTTTTGGTTATGCATGCGATGCAAAAACACCAGTGGATTGTGGTCTGTGTAAATCACCACAGGCTCCGCACTGGACCCAACATACACCTCGAAAAATTGGAGTGCGAGCAGCAAAGCCAACGTCTCCTGCTCTATTGTAGAGTAGCGCATTTGGCTACTATTAAATTTCTTTGAAAAGAAACCTACAGGGTGGACCAAACCCTCAGAATCCATCTGAGTTAAAACTGCACCAGCACCAATACAGCTCGCATCGACTTCGATGGCAAACGGTTTATTAAAATCAGGAGCACTCAGTACTGGGGCATTACACAATAACGCTTTGCAACATTCAAAGGCGATTTGACACCTATCTGACCATACAAACTTAACCAATGGACTGATCAAGTCAGTCATTGGGGCTGCAACAGAAGAGAAGTTCCTACAGAACCCTCTATAGTAACCTGTCATTCCGAGGAATCGGCGTAACTCTTGCCGAGTGGTGGGTACTGGGAAAGACGTAATAGCTGCGATCTTGGCCTCCAAGGGACGCACTTGGCCTCCGCCCACCTGTTTACCCAAGTAGGTCACCGTCGCCTTCCCAAACTCACATTTTGCGAGGTTCAATGTCAGAGACGCATCAGCCAGTCGTTGAAACACGGTTCTGAGCGAATCCACATGATCAGGCCACTCTGACGAGTGTATTACCACATCATCCAAATATGCAGTACAGTTAGGCACACCACTAAATACAATGTTCACCAACCTCTGGAAAGTGGCCGGTGCGTTTCGCATCCCGAAAGCCATCACGGAATACTGTAGAAAATGATCTGGAGTCACAAAAGCACTGATGGCAGAAGCCCGTGGTGAAAGGGGAACTTGCCAATAACCTTTCAATAGGTCTAACTTTGTGACAAATCGAGCTGATCCTATGGTATCCACGCAATCATCCACGCGGGGCATAGGAAAAGAGTCAGGTACAGTTACATGGTTTACCTTCCGATAATCTGTACAGAATCGGACAGTAGCGTCAGGCTTTGGAACTAATAAGCACGGAGAACTCCATGGGCTAGAGCTGGGCTGTGCTAAATTATGTTCCAATAAATAATCAACTTCTTTTTTTATCAGAGATCTTTTGAAAGCATTTACTCTGTATGGGTGCTGTTTAATTGGTCTGGAATCACCCACCTCTATGTCGTGCTCTAACACCGTGGTGCGGGTAGGCACATCTCCAAACAGACAGGGGAACTCAGAGATAAGGCAGAGTAGGTCAGCTTCCTGTTCCCTTCTTAAATGATGCATTAAAGACGGTAGTTTTAACAACATTTCGGAGTTTGCCAACCGAGGGGTCTGTTGCTGGGCATTGCGCAAACTCAGGCCATCCTCATCATTCACTGCAGTAGGGCTCACAGCTACTGACACCGCAGCCGCAACAGTGGCTACACGAGGCGCACTGTGTGTCTCAGGCTGAGCGTCGCCTCTAGTGTAGTACTTTTTTAACATGTTAATGTGACACACTCTGGTTTTCCTCCTTCTATCAGGGGTTCTGACAACATAATCAGTCTCACTCAAACTACTGTCAATAGTGTACGGTCCTGAAAATCGTGCACTCATTGAACTACCTGGAATGGGCAGCAACACTAAAACCAAGTCACCTGCATTAAAAGACCGTGGAAGTGCTTTCTTATCGAAATGCCACTTCATACCCTGTTGTGCAACAGAGAGACTCTCCCTAGCGATACTGCAAGCCTCGTGCAGTCGTTCTCTGAAGCGACTCACGTAGGTCAGAACGTTTCGCTGGATGGGCGAACTCTCGCCAGTTAACTGGTCTCTCAACATCCTTAACGGGCCTCTCACTGTGTGACCAAACACCAGCTCTGCTGGACTAAATCCTAGTGACTCTTGCACTATTTCCCTAACCGCAAATAAAGCCAAAGGGACTCCTTCATCCCATTCCCTACCACTCTCGATAGTGTATTTTCGCAACACTGACTTGAACGTCTGATGCCATCTTTCGAGCGCGCCCTGTGACTCCGGGTGATAAGCACTCGAGATCCTGTGTGAGATAGACAGTGATGTTAAAACCTGCTCAAAAATCCCAGAAAGGAAGTTGGTACCTTGATCGGTTTGCACAATCTTAGGGAGGCCGAAAGTAGAAAAGAACTTGATCAGGGCCTTTACTACTGACTGGGCTGTTATGCTCCTAAGAGGGATAGCCTCAGGGTACCGGGTAGCTACACACATTATGGTCAACAGGAACTGGTTACCGGATTTCGTTTTTGGCAGAGGGCCAACACAATCCACAAGTACATGCTCAAATGGTTCACCTATAGCTGGGACCGGGTGAAGAGGCGCGGGCTTTATAACCTGATTAGGCTTCCCCGTGACCTGACATACATGGCATGTACGGCAAAACAACGACACATCTCGCTTCAAACCTGGCCAGAAGAACTGTCGCAACACTCGGTCATAGGTTTTTGTAATCCCTAGATGACCAGACCAGAGATGTTCATGAGCCAGAGATAAAACGGACTGTCGGTACGGTGTAGGTACAACAATTTGAAAGACATTAGTCCACTCATTATTCAACTCAGCGCAAGACTTCCATCTCCGCATCAAGAGATCATTTTCAACAAAATAATCACTGTCTTTATTTTTAGCGCTCTCTGGAGCAAGAGCCGCATCAAAACACTTCGCTAAAGTCACATCCTCTTTCTGAGCAGCAATAAGATTACTTCTTATCATAGGCAAACTAGTTGTCTCTTTGGTGGAAGTATCACATTGAACCTTAGGCTGGACACTCGGCTCAGCAGAAGACTGAGGAAACACAGGTGGAGAAACAGTCTGGCCGGTCAACTCAGTCGCGAACAGAGTATCCGACAAACCAACTACTTCACCCAAACTACGTGCTTGAGCACGTGTGACCACACACACAGGGAACACTTCAGGGAAGTCCTGAGCCATCACATCAGGCTGCAAAATCTCAGGTCGTTCTAGAACTTCTAAAACTGGCATCACTTTGCCACCAGCGATGTCATTCCCTAGCAGAAATGTGACGCCTCTAACAGGCAAAGACGGGCGCACACCCACTTTAAACACTCCATTTGCTAAGTCACAGGATAAATGTATCTCATGGAGAGGCACAGACACAAACCCCATTTCAATCCCTTGCACTAGCACACTAGAGCCACTTAAAGAGTCATTACTAAAAGGTAACACATCCATTAATATAAATGACTGTGCTGCGCCAGTATCTCTGAGGATACGCACTGGACACTGGTTCAACGCATTTGCGCTGAGAGAAACCAACCCGTCCAACATGAACGGTTCATAACAGGGTTCCAGATTGTCACCCTCCATCTCCGGGGCTAGGGACACTGGACCCACCAACGTTTGCACTAACAAAACCTCTTTTGGTCGTTTGCTTGGCTGTGACAGCTTGCGTTTTAACATAAAACAGTCATTCTTTACGTGACCTGTTTGGTGACAATAGAAACACTCTCGTTCCTCAGTGGAGCGGAGTGGCAATGGACGTGGAGGACTAGACGGCATTCTAGCCGAGGCAGAAGGAGTAAAAGACCTACTCTCATATCGGGGACTCACAAAAGTTTGTTTGTGCGATAAAACAAACTCATCGGCAAGCACAGCAGCCTCCGCTAATGTCCCTACCTTTTGCGCATTGAGATATGTCACAATACGATCAGGCAGACTATTCTTGAACTCTTCAATGAGAACCAATTGTGACAGAGTGTTAAAATTAATCGCGTTGCTTGCCTTGCACCATCGATTAAACAAGGTCTCCTTCTCGCGGGCGAACTCAACAAAGGTTTTATTAGACATTTTTTTAAAAGTTCTAAACTTCTGTCTATATGCCTCAGGCACTAGTTCGTAGGCACGAAGCACAGCTGTCTTGATCGTTTCATAACACATACTCTCTTCTAGAGAAAGTGTAGCTAAAATTTCCTGGGCCTTACCTGTCAGTTTACACTGAAGCAGTATCGACCAGACCTCTTTTGGCCATTTCAGTGAGGTGGCAACCCGCTCAAAAGCAGTAAAATAGACATCTACTTCCGCCTCACGAAATTGAGGTACCAAAACAACATTTCTGCTCACCTCAAAACCTCTCGTAGGCGCGGAGGGATCAGAATGTGTGGACCTATGACCAGGTGATTGAGCCAAACTCACAGCTTCCAGTTCTAGGCGCTTAAGCTTAACCTCTTTTTCTGCAGCTATCTCTAATTCAATTTTTCTGTTGGCGGTGTCCGCCTCCATCTCTAGCTCCATCTTTCGAATAGCCAACTTGTGACTGTATTCGGCGTCTCTATTTTTTTTCTCAGCCTCCAGTTGCAAACGCGCTATGCGTAGCCTATGGCGGGCATCATCACTTACCCTAGGTAAGGAAAACGGAGAGAATCGGGGCACAGTACGAGGAGGCTTTAACTCCACATTAGAGTCGGTATCTACAGGAACTGGCTCATCCTCAACCAGCCCTCTCTCAACTACCTCTTCCTCCCTGCTCTCCTTCTTTGAGCTAGAAGACAAGGATGGGGAAATAGTAGGCTCACTAGCAGTCGCACCGCTGCCAGTACCAAGCACTTTTTTGTGTACTAACATCTGTATCACAGCTTCTTTCAATTCTGCTTTAAGCAGACTTGCTGATGCTTCAAATGAAAAATGTGCCGCAATGGCATACAAATCTTTTTTTCTGCAGCGATCAATCTGATCCACAGAAGGATCACTAAGAAAACCCTCAAGATCAAAGGTACTCATTTTTTCTCAAATAGCCTTAAGCCAAAACTTTACCAGCACTACCAGCCTACTTGACGTGTGCACTGCACACCAACACTCATCAAACCCGTTGCTTAAAAGGATCAAGGATCCCGGACGAGCCCCCATTTTATGTTACGCCCCCTGATGGCTCGGAGTAGGACGCAACATAAGGGCAACAGGTTTGGGCAAGTGAGGGTGCAGTCACACAAAATCCAGGACAATAAGGTGAATTCAATATAAAGTGTTTATTTACAAAAAGGCAACACAGGGATCAACAAGGACTGTCAGTGGCACCAAATAAAAGAACATAACAAAACCCACCCCCCCATTGACAGGTGCTTTGCACCCAAAAGTACAGTGGGTGGTGCTCACTCTAACCTAGGGCATTAACAACAGGTAAACCTACGTGTATGAAATATGTAAACCCCGGGGTATCTTACCTATCCTTAGTGACCCTGTGCGCACAACAAAAGAATTAACAAAGACAATAAACTAACAAAGAAGCCAAGCACTCACAAGCACTCGCAACCACTAGTAAACACTAGCAAAATACACTCCAAAAAACAAGCCAGCAGCGCTCAACCAAAGCTCTGCCACAGCTCAAACCAAAGCACTCCTCCACTGACAAACAAACACGACTATTTAAAGGGGAATGGTTGATGGGAGATCTGGAACAGGTGTGGTGATTTGGTGATTGGGACCAGGTGTGGTGATTTGGTGATTGGGACCAGGTGTGCACATCTGAGAATTTGGAGAATGAAAACAGGAGGAGGAGACAGAACAACAACACAAACATACTACACAAAACAGAACACTATACATGTAGGCCTATAACATGTATAACATAAATGACGTACAGAACACTGTACGTAACAGTGGTGTTCAGTTGGAGGTTGTTTACTGAACACCACGTCGTCAGTCTGTTTACCTCGTCCCTGTAGTCGGACTCGTCTCCCCCTGAGATGAGCCCGACCACCGTGGTGTCGTTGGCAAACTTGATGAAGGTGTTTGAGAGATGGGTTGGGGAGCAGTCGTGTGTGTATAGGGTGAACAGAAGGGGACTCAATACGCATCCCTGTGGAGAGCCTGTGCTGAGGGTGATTGCTGAGGAGATGTGGGGGCCAAGTCTGACAGACTGTGGTATTTCTGGGGTCATTCACAGCGAAGTGGTCTTCAATCTTCGTCTTAAAAGCCGCCTTGGCCTCCCTGATGCCTCTTTTCAGGTCTGACCTGGCCACACTGTTCAGGGCCCTGTCCCCTGACTTGAAGGCGGTGTTACGGTTTTTTAGGAGGGACTGGACTTCACTGTTCATCCAGGGCTTCTGGTTCAGAAAGACCCTGACCCTTTTTTCGACGGTGACGTTGTCGACACAGTTCTTGATGTAGGAGAGCACAGTGTCAGTGTGCTCCTTGAGGTTATGGTTGTAGAATAAATCCCATACTGTCCTTGAGAAACAGTCCTGCAGCTGAGAGAGGGCTCCCTCAGGCCACGTTTTTATTGTCTTTGTTAGTGGCTTTTTATATTCCTCAGCAGGGTGGTGTAGGTGGGGGTGAGGGACATGCTGAGATGGTCAGATCCAGCAAGGTGGGGGAGGGGTGTCGCTCTGTAGGAATGTTTGATGTTAGAGTAAACATGGTCCAAAGTATTTTCCCCTCTGGTGGCAAAATTCACGTATTGTACAAATTTTGGGAGCACAGTCCTTAAACACGCTTGATTGAAGTCCCCGGCAATGGTAAAGACCCCATCCGGGTGGGCGAGCTGCTGTTTGTTTATGGTAGCAAGCAGGAGGCTGAGGGCCGTGCTAACGTTAGCATCCGGTGGGATGTAAACAGCTATCACAATGGCTACAGTGAACTCCCTCGGTAGATAAAAAGGTCTGCATGAGACTGCCAGAACCTCTAGATCAGGAGAACAGTGTGTGTCAATGATCCTGCTGTCACAGCACCACTCGTTATATACAGAGACGCAAAGCCCCCCTCCTCTGCTCTTACCCGAGTCTCCGTTTCTGTCCTGCCGGTGTAGCGTGCGGTCTGCTAGCTCAACTGCAGCATCGGGAATCAGCGGGTGAAGCCACGTTTCCGTGATGACAATAGCGCTGCAGTTTCGCACAAAACTGGTTGTTGCCATCTGTAGCTCCAGTTCGTCCATTTTATAGGTGATGGATCTGGCGTTGGAGATGAAGAGGCTTGGTAATGCTGGCCTGTGCGGTTGTTTACGTAGCCTAGCATCTGGGCCCGACCGGCATCCTCGCTTCTGCTTCCTCTCTCTCCGCTGCTTCCTGCGCTTCCTGGGCGGGATGACCATCCACGGAGATCCCGGTGGTCTCACGATGTCCTCCGGGAAGTTGTGTTTTTGCTGATAGTCGCCAGTTACAGACAGAGTGTGCCTTAGGCCCAGGTCGATTAGGTTCTGGCAACTATATGTGATGGCTGCAGTGCAAAAGTCCAACAAAACATTCAAAAAAAGTAATAAAACAAAACACCAAGTTGGAGAGCTAAGAGCCGCTGCACCCGTGCGCGCCGCCATCTTTCTCATCTTCTGGGCCGCTGTCAATTGACTCACTTCTCCCATGGCTTCCATGGTTGCTCTTATAGCCCAGCATCTCTAGGAGCACTGCTGCTGAAGTGTAAACCAGCTCATTGTTTCTGTGATCGTTGTGGTAGGGATCGCTCTCACCACTGCATTCACACTTTCCATGAGACTTTCAGGTGGTACTTCACTCAGCCGTTGTAATCGGTGTTGGGGTTATCTTGTGCTGATTCTCGCTTTCAGGTCAGTCGCTGCCTCGCTCAGCGTTATTGGTTACATTGGGGCTATGTACATATATTTATATATATATATATATATATATATATATATATATATATATATATATATATAAAATAAAATATTTTAGTATTAGAATGCAATATCCCTACCACTACTACTACATACTTTTATTTGTAAAGGCACTTTCACACCTAATAGTCCGTTTCTAGTTCACTTCCCTGTATAAATTATATATATATACATATATATATGTATATATATGTATATATATATGTATATATATATATATATGTATATATATATATATATATAAATTATATATATATATATATATATATATATATATATATATATATATATATATATATATATATATATATATTTAGAAATTAGAAATTAAAGTATGTAGTAGTAGTGGAAGGGATATTGCATTCTAATACTATAATCTTTTATTTTTGAAGGAGCTGATGTACCGTATCATCCCTAAAATTACTTACTTAGAGAAATAAGTGCCAACCTCCAGCAGAAGATGTTCCTCAGCTACCACAGTGGAAAAAATTAATCTGACTCGTCAGATGCTTTGTTTTACAGAAGGTGATTTGATGACATCTGTCTTTCAAACTCTCGGCAAAGTCATTCAGGATAAGAGAGAAAAGATTTTTTCTCTTCTCCCAATGAAGAAAAACTTTCCAGTTTTGATAAAATTGATACTATTTTATAGGGGTGTGATGAGTTATCGTCCCACAAGATCTTGCAATATTAAAATGTGACAATATATATAATAAATAATATAGTGAACAATAAACTTGCAGCAGCACCACTGCTCACTGCTAAAATCAAAATCAATAAAACATTTCAAGTTAAAACTTGTCTTGTTCTCGTGAACTCAATAGTTCGTATCGTGATGTCTCATGAGGGTCTCGTCACACCCATACAATTCTAGCATCTGAGCTAATATTTTAGGAGCCATCATTGTTGTTTTGAACGAGTTGTTGCCACCAATATCGTCAAAATTAACAATTGCCAACCAAGATCATAGTTTTCCCTAATGTTAGCATGTGCCACTTTGCATGCGATAATAATACAAAGGGACAGGGGAACAAAGTGAGCAGGTGTAAAGTGTGAATGACCCTTTCATGATTGCATAAATCACTAACACAGTAAGCTGTATTTCTGCTGTATCTTATTCAATTCAATTGACAGTAGCTCAAATAAAAATAATTTTGCACCAGAAACCAGTTTGTTTTTGATATGTCTAAAGACAACTTTTAAAGTTTTTAGATGCCACACTAAAGCATCCGCAACTAAGAGCAAAACAAATGGGCTCTTACATCACGGCTAACTTTCTGTTTGTGCACAGGATGGAATATTTAGGTGATCAGTAATTCATATAATGAAACAAAGTTTAATTTGTACTTCTTGTTTTTCCGAGCTGAATATTTCCCACGGTGGTGGCAACATTTCAGTGATTGGTCTGTTTGGTTTCCAAGGCCCTTTTGTTGTTTTCAGGACAACTATTAAATGGACAGTGCAGCCACTACAGTGACAGAAGCTCTTCTCTTGTGTAAGTGTATGTGCTGAAATGGGTAAGGCTTATGTTTCTGGATACTGATTTTGGTGATGATGGAGAATGTTTCAGCTGTCACACTGTTTACTCTTTCAGGTTTTAATTTTACATTAGAACAAAGAATTATCCTCTTTGCGCTAACTTTACTGTGGTACTTAATGATTCTTTTCGGAAATGTTGCTCTTATTGTTGTCATTATTGTGGATAAAAACCTCCATGAGCCTATGTATATCTTTGTGTGTAATCTATGCATCAGTGCTCTGTATGGAACTGTTGGTTTTTACCCCAAATTCCTTCTGGATCTTCTCTCATCTCCTGTCATTTCTTATGCTGGATGCATGCTACAAGGTTTTGTAATACACTCATCAACTTGCAGTGATTTTTCTATCATAGCGCTGATGGCATATGACAGATATGTGGCTATATGTCGTCCTCTAGTGTACCATTCAGTTATGACAAAACAGAGAGTCTGCATCTTTGTGCTTATATCCTGGTTTATACCGCTTTACTGTATGTTTATGAACACGGCAACATTATTAGGATCAAGGTTATGTGGCTCACACATAAATAAGATCTACTGTGTTAACTGGATGATAGTTGCTCTTACCTGCTCACCACCGAAAGCAAATTCTGTAGTCTCCTATGTTAATATGTTATTCTATTTTGGACATTTTGTGTTTATTCTTTGGTCTTACATATGTCTGATAAGAGTATGCAGATCCTCCAAAGAGAAGTGGGGGAAGTTTATGCAGACATGCTTGCCACATTTAATCTCTCTCATCATTTTTACAATAACTGTGCTTTTAGATTTATTGTACATGAGATTTGGGAACATAAATGTTTCTCGAGACCTCTATAATTTCATGGCAGTAGAATTTTTGCTTGTTCCGCCGATTGTGAATCCTATTATATATGGATTCAAACTTTCCAAAGTCCGCAACAAAATATTGGATTTTGTTCATGTTAAAAAGAAAGATGCAAAGTGTGATTCCACTGCAAGGTCTTAAACTACATACACATTTGGACAAATCACGCCTTGTTTTGATTTAAAAATGCAAATGTGATGTAAAGTATATTTATTTGTTTATTTATATTTATTTAAGTGTTTCATTAAGTTATTTTTAGTTAAAAGAACTGACAAGGGAGATTATTCTTAATGCAGGATATCACAGCAGTGCCGCTGACTCTCTCTCTCTCTTCATGTCGACACTTAAAGTAAATGATCTTCATCTCACATAAAATATGTATCTACTTCAACAAATTATCACTTATTTGTGTTCACTTGTTAAATGATGACAGGATGTTGCATGTTTAACTTTTTGTCAAATATCAAATGTAACATCAAATGATGACAAATTGTTGCTTACTGAAAGAAATATTATACTTTACAGTAACATCTCTGAGCTGTCTATTGTAACAATAACATGTGATCTAATAAACCACATGAAGAAAAACTATTTCTATCTGCAATTCTTTTATCAAGTATTATAGACATATAAGGGGGGAAGTTTCACTGTCAGCAAGGGCATTTCTTTAAGGCATACTTTTCCAAATAAGAAGATCTATAAACATAACATAGCAGTAGATATCCTATAACATAAAATGTATACACTCAGATGTGTTGAGACATAGTAATGGTTTTCATTCCTCTCCATATTTCTCGTGAATTTCCTACACTTCATCATTTGAATAATTATATGTTAACAATTCTTTTTACAACACTATAGCTCAGGCATTACAATGCTAACTGTAACCAATGCTACCTAAGACTGTATCGCTGCCACTACCGGAATGTTTGTCATTACTGTGTAAAAATAAAGAGATACTACACACATAAAGTTTAACTTTGCCACCTGAGCCTTATTCCACCCACTGTATAATTTTTGAAAAATGCAACAAAGAGTGAAGAGGGCTGACCTCTCTCTGCTCAGAGGGGACAGAGATAGGTCAGGGGTAGGGGGGTTGCCCCCCTAACATTAGAGGACATTAACATTTTTAAATTTGATGACATAGAGACATCCCAACAGGGCCTCATTGTCCACAACAATGGAATTGCAAGGCTATCAGAATCAGAATCAGAATCAGAATACTTTATTGATCCCCGGGGGAAAATTCTTTCGTTCCAATGCTCCGTGCACAGTAGAAACAAGCCATAAAGATGATAAAGTAGAAATAAAATAAAGTAAAGATTCAAATAAAATACAATTAAAATAAATCTAAATCTATCTAAATCTAAATCTATCTAAATCTAAAGTAGCTAATAAATAGCCAATAAAATACAGTACAAATAAATAATAAACAATCAAGTAAACAATCTGAAGTGATTTGAAGATAGGGCTGATTTAAAACAGTAGGTGGTGTTTGAGCCATTTGCATCCAATGAAATGCGGATTTTTATAAATTTGGTGAGAAATGCTGACAATAACACCAGCACTGATGTGTTTCATCATAGTACAGGCCATCCCTTGGTAGGAAAAATGCAGGAATTTTCTGTGTTTCAGGGCTACTTAGCATGAAAGTATACATTCTTTAAGTTGACAGTGGCAAACAAATCGCCCAGCCGAATCAGTGCCAGTAATCACTTTATTCTTAACATTAGGAGCGTTCTGCAAGCAATGCATTGATTAAGGATGTGGAGATCCAAAATGGGTCTGAAATCTCTCTTTTTTGAGAACGAGGAAGTACGTAGCAAAACTGCCTGTTTTTGCAAAAGATGCCGGTGCCCTGCTGAGAGGTAATCTATCTCCTCTTTGAAGACTGATTCACCTCCTTGACACCCATGAAGGAGGACACTGCAGAACTGGAGAGAACAGCCCAGTCTCAAGTCTCAGTGTACTGTCCATCTATTGTGTTAAAATGCAGTTGCACCACTACTCAACACTCACACAAAGATTGGTCAATAAGGATAAAAAAATGGCAAGGGTTGGATTCTCTGTGTGAGTTTAATTCAGTATTTTCTTTAGAGAAGGGCACGCATTCTTCTTCTATGCCACAAGGCTGGATCAGAAAGACCGGCCCAGAATGTAAGGATAGTCAGGCATAAGTGCAGAGGGAAAATCCTAATACCGTATATGGATGGAGCAGTGTCATCACAGAATAGAACAATAAAAGAGCAGTATCATATTTTTATCACAAAATATACTGTACAGTGAATCATGCTTATGCAAAGATGCACAATGTCGCTGTGTGTTTCCAGAGGTAAATATGCTGCCTGTCAGATATAGAATTTCTGCATGACGAGGAGAAGGGAAAGAATGACTTTTGAGGCCCAAAACATGTCAATTGTAATTATGCCACGACAGACGCTGTAGCTGACTTTGTGTCATTGTGTTTAATCCCTCTCGTCTCCCGTCTGGAGATGCACCCTCTCTCTGTGTTAACATAAAGCCTAATGTTAACAGAGATAATGCGACCCGGCGGCTTACCATTAACCTGGAGAGCAAGCTGTGCAAGCTACCCCAAGACACGCTGCAGTGGCCAATCATGACACCGGTGATCACACTTGTTAGTCTTCTGAGGCAGTGTAGGGGTCATGTACAGGAAACAGTCAACATCCCTACCTCTATCACTGCAACAAGAAATGTTTAAAAAAAACTATTAGGGGAAAGAAAGTGTGAAAGTTGATTGTTTTCTGTAACAAGCCCCAGCACAATGATTAAGTCTCTTTTCCTTCTCTCTTTGTTAGTGTGGTCAGAAATGTTGAGATCATAAAAACGATCTGACAATAAATGTGAAATATAAAATCTTCCTGTGCTAG
This sequence comes from Echiichthys vipera, assembly GCF_963691815.1. Classification (NCBI taxonomy): domain Eukaryota; kingdom Metazoa; phylum Chordata; class Actinopteri; order Perciformes; family Trachinidae; genus Echiichthys; species Echiichthys vipera. The sequence continues at coordinate 9,806,760 of NC_139835.1, read as the reverse complement.
ATGAGGGGGTTAAAGAATATAATACAACACATAGGGACATATGGAGTGACACTTCCACAGCCACACAATCCAGCCTGAGGATATGTGAACATGGCCCTAGGCTTGCCGTAGTACACTGGATATCAAAATTTTATTGTTCAGAATTTGATAGAATATCCGTTGCTGTAAGAGTATGTTTTTTTAAATATCCAAGACACTTCGACAAAAGCATTTATTTTGTGGAAAAAAAACAGTGAGCAAAAATAGAGAACACTTTCAGATACCTCACAGTTATTGGTGTTAATCTGGCATCTGGTGAGAATTTACTTTATTGCTGGACATGCCCTATTTATCTGTCAGCTCTCCTGGTTACTTTGCAAGATGGCAAGTGCACAAGAAGGATGGAGGAGAGGATTACATATACAAAGACTTTCAATGGAGAATTGGTTCGACACTGCAGTTGAAGTTGCTCGCCAGTTCAGTGCTGAACAGGGCAAGGATCTGTCTCTGCACACAGTGTCTCGCCGTTTAAGACAATTTGGACTGAAAGCCCACTCTGCAGTGACCAAACCTCTCATCAGCAGAAAGAATAAAAGGATAGACTTGTCTTTGCTGAGGAGCAGGTTGTGTGGACAGAGGAGAACTGGTCCAGAGTGACTTCAGTGATGAGATTAAGTTCGATTTATTTATTTGGTTCTTATGGGAAACATTACGTAAGTTGAGGACTGGGGAAAGACTGAACCCAAAGTGTGTAAAGAATCCAGTTAAATTTGGAGGAGGAAGTGTCATGGTTTGGGGGATGTTTTCTGCAGCAGGAGTTGGGCCTCTTGTCCTACTTATATCACTGCAAGAAATTATAAAACTATGAGGGTAAAAAAACAGTTTGTCTAACAGCTGACTGTTTCCTGTAACAAGCGTCAGCAAACAATGTAAAACGGTTCAAGTTGGTTTAACTTAAACGTAAAAGTTCAATGGCTACATGAAAAATGCAAATTAACTCACCTTGAAGATAATCTTTGTTTCAGCTCAGAAAGATGACAAGTTCAAGTAGTCTCTACAATGGGCATCATGCAAGAACATTTTCGTATTCTTATCGTAATTGTCTCTCTTTTCATACATTGGGATCGTACAAGTGAAATTCTGCAAATTATAAGATAAGTGTGTCAATGACCCAGGTAAACACAATACCACCTGTGCGTAAATTAGCAAAATTTGCAGAAATTTGTATGAGTAAGCTCAAATGTAAAGTCAATCATTTTTACTGCGTCAGCAGGAGTTAAGGGACCTATTAAAGCAGTGAAATGGGTAAAATAAGGAGTGCTGTTTATGCCATGTTACCTAAGGGTCGTACTGTCACTGAAAAGAAGAAGTGGATTTAAACCAATTTAATTAAAAGGCCATCAATGACTGCAACGGAAATAAGTCAAATATTTTCATCCGTTTTGCCATTTAAATGTGATTTTCAAACTCAAAATTGCTTCAAAGTACACATGTACAATCCATTTAGCACCTAGGCAATATTTTGGATTTAAATCTATTCAATTCCATAGATTGCAACATGCTCTTTTTGAATGTTGATTGGCTGGCTGAGTAGACAGCAAGATATTAGTAAGAGTGAGAGGATGGAACAGTCCCTGAGATAAGGATGGCTTAACACAGCGACATAACACAGGGGTAATTTGTTTTCTAACCATGACTAATAACTCTGTAATAACATTGTTTTTTCTTTCAGGTTTCAATGAAACAAAGAACCACACAGTTGCTCTCTTTTCTCTCACTTTACTGTGTTACTGTTTCATTGTGCTGGTGAATGTTTCTCTTATTGTGACCATCATCTTGGACAAAAACTTGCATGAACCAATGTATATTCTGTTGTGCACTTTCTGCATGAATGGACTTTACGGGACAACAGGTTTCTACCCCAAGTTTCTCTGGGATCTGCTCTCTCCTGTTCAGGTTATCTCTTATTCTGGATGCCATGTTCAGGCTTTAGTAATGTACTCATTTGCCAGCAGTGATCTATCTATTCTTGCGGTCATGGCATATGACAGATATGTGGCTATTTGTCGACCCCTGGAGTACCACTCTATCATGTCAACGCACAGAGTCTTTAAGTTAGTGTGTTTCTCCTGGATAACACCTTTTTGCATTATAGGCACAAATATTATTCTAACATCTAGATTAAAGTTATGCAGCCCATATATTAACAGACTTTTTTGTGTCAATTGGACTATTGTTAAACTTGCTTGTTCCTCTGCTGACACTATCATAAACGACATAGTTGCGTACATTACAATAATCATTTATGTATTTCATGGTGTTTTTATAGTGTGGTCCTACATGTATCTCATCAAAACATGTGTGAATTCTATTGAAAACAGGGGGAAGTTCATGCAAACATGTGTGCCACATTTAACCTCCTTACTCATTTTTCTTGTGACTATACTTTTCGATGTCTTGAGTATGCGTTTTGGTTCAAAAGATTTACCTCAAAACTTTCAAAACTTTATTGCAATAGAATTTCTTATCATACCTCCTATCATGAATCCTCTCATTTATGGTTTCAAATTGACCAAAATTCGAAACAGATTCATTGGTGTTATTACTTTTAAAAACAAATATTAATATTAATTAAAATTAAAATTAAAAGAAAATCATATATGCACTGCTTAAGCATTTATTGGCTGCTTTGCTGGAGTTAAATGTAATATAATCAGACTCAAAAATGGAGGTTTTGCACATTTAGTAAAAATACATTTGGAATGCCTGAAGCACGTATTTAAGCTGAAAATGTGAATTTTATTACATTTTATTATGCATGTAAAGAATGTTCTTTACCCTCCAGATTTAGGGTGATGTATCATATACCTTTTTTATTTGACTGATGATGATTGATTTGATTAGATTTTTATTATATTTCAACTAAAATGATGGTGTTGAAATGATAACACTCTAAATTATATTTTGTAAGTTCTATGAGCATCTTACTTTGTTTATTTACATTTTTCACATTTAGCTGATTCTAGTCATAGTTTAGTGATTCATACTGTAAGCACATTTCAGATAACTTTTGAAAAGAAAACGACTTTGCCATAACTACAATTCATTATAACTTGTGTTTTGAATAACATAACAATATGTATATGTATAATAATTGTATAATATGTGATGCAATCAATGCAATCATTGCAAGTGATTAGTGTGGTTGTCCATTATTATGTCAAACAAAGGCCATGGGTACTATGCAGGAGTTTTCCAACTAATGAATGATGAAAGGATTAAGAATTTAAGGCTGGTTGGGTTTTCATCTGCATTTGCACAGATTGACAAATTCATTTTTGGACCAAAAAAGGTTAATTGTGGATTGATTATCCCTAAGAGGAGGGATTATGTAGGGACACAACCAATGCATAGATATAATAATAATAATTATAATAATAATAATAATAATAATAATAATAATAACAAACATAATAATTATAATAATAATGTTGAATACATTTTATTTGTTGGCACCTTTCAAGCAGCCACGGTCAACTTACATGTTAAAGAGACACTAAGCAGAAAACAATAAATACAATTGCACATATAAATACATACACATATACAAAGAAAAGACACAGAGTTGCTAAGTAAATAAATAAGAAGGATAAAACGGTTAGAGTTAGACTTCTCTTTATTGATCCTTTGGGATTACTCCCACCAAGGGAGTTATAAAAAATACAGTAAAGGATAACCAGTAAACTCTTAAATAAATAAAAAATAATAATAATCAGCAAGCAATAAACTCTTAGTCCAATATATGTGAGGTAGATGTAAGAATACAGGTCAAGTAAAATTCACATAAAGTTAAATCAGATAAGTTAAATCTAGAGGAAATGTATAAGATAGAATATGTATGACTGTATTTGACAGAAATGAGCAGTAAGATTAAATTATTGCACTTAAGTCGTGGATAAAGTTATTGCACAAAAAAGAAGACGATAAGTGTCCAGGTCTGTAAGAGTATAGATTATTAATTGCACTTCCCATCTGTCCTCTTTATTTCCTCCTCCCCCGAGTGAGGAGTTGTAGAGTGTGATGGCCTGAGGGACAAAGGAGTTCTCGAGCCTGTTGGTCCTACACTTGGGCAGGAGCAGCCTTCCACTTAACAGGCTCCTCTGGCTGCTGATGACGGTGTGCAGGGGGTGGCTGGCATTGTCCAAAATGTCCAGCAGTTTGTCCAGTGTCCTCCTCTCTGCCACCGCCACAGAGCCGGCCCGCCTGATCAGTTTATCCAGTCTGGAGGTATCCTTCTTGGATATGCTGCGCCCCCCCAGCACACCACATTGTAGAAAAGGACACACACAGACTGGTAAAACATCCACAGCAATTTCCTGTACAGGGGGCTGGTGTGTGTTGTCCAGTCCAGTTTATTGTCCAGCCACAGCCCGAGGTCCACTGCCTCCACCTCAGCGCCCTCTAGCAGAACTCGTCGCGGTCTTGGTCTGGACCTCCCTAAATCAATGACCAGCTCCTTCATCTTGGAGGTGTTGAGCTGTAGGTTGTTAGTGTGGCACCAGAGAGCAAAGTCCCCCACCAGACTCCGATACTCTTCCTCTCTGTCACCCCTAAGACATCCCACAATGGCTCTGTCATCGGCGTACTACTGTATGTGACACAGCTCCGAGTTGTAGCAGATGTCCGAGGTGTACAGGGTGAAGAGAAGAGGAGCCAGCACTGTGCCCTGAGTGGCTCCAGTGCTGCTGACCACAGTGTCAGACGTGGTGTCCTTCAGCCTGACGGACAAGGACTGGTTAAATCGGTTGAAGAAGTCATTCAGCTCAGTCGCCCTCTCCATTGTCCCCCCTGTAGCTCACACCTTTCCGTACCTCCCTCATATTGTTCTCCCTTAGCTTCTGCTCCAATTTTCTCCTGTTGTTGTCCTTAGCTTCCCTCACACAGGGCCTCATTTATCAAACGAACGTACGGCAGAAAAACGTGCGTACGACCATTTCCTGGCGAACGTCGGCATTTATCAATTTGGACGTGAGCGTGAGCTACGATCAAATCTCACGTCTGGTCTGAGGTTGTGTACGCACATTTAAGCCTGTGGATTTGCGGTACGGCACAGCAAAACCTGTCTGAAAATAATGAACAAACCTCAGCTGTCATAAAGCATAAGCAGTCACACATTAAGAACAGATCAAAACGGATTCTTAAAACGAATAAAAAAATAAAAAGTGTGGTTAGAGCAATTGATTGTACTCATGTGCGTCTGAAGGCACCATCCATGAATGATTACGCATTCATCAATCGCCAAAACTACCACTCGATAAATGTATAGGTGATCTGTGATGCCAAGCTGTCGCTTTTAAACGTGGTGGCCAGGTGACCGGGGACACACACACACACGATTCAATCCGACTGTTAAGTCTGACGTGACGCCCTTTCAAAATAAGACTTCCAGATCCAAACGCTCCGTTGAAACAAAACAGACAACAACGGCCTAACGTGAACAATTACGATCACCTCTTTTGTCAGTTAAACTCCTTTTTCATCCATAAGAAAGAGGTAAAATGACAATTACGTTGCTTTTTTTAAAACTCAGATCTGTTCAAACAAGGGGGAACAGGGCACTGCGTTGTGGAAGAAATACAGGGCTTCGACCTGCTTGGACCCGGAAATCATATTTTGAAAGGGCGTTACGTCACGACTTAAGAGCCGAATATCACTCACAGAACTAGAGACAGCTAGGCATGCTGGTGCATGTCTGTGTTGAGCACCGCATAAACTCACACACGTTGAAGGCGTGATCGTGCGGACGCGCACAGGTGATCTTGACGATGATCCTAATTTGATAGTTTTAGTGGCAATTTGTTGCTTTAAAGAGAGTTTTTGACAAGCTTTTTCAAATATTTTCCCTTGTAAACAAATTGGTCTGTATTTATTACTGCTTAATTTGTGTATGTAACATAAGTAAGACATTTTTGATGTTGTAGAAAATTGCACAGGTTATACTGTAATTAAAATCTATGCACTGAGACATACACAGATTAACAAAGTTAAATTGCATTTTTTTGCTTCCCGGGATCTTACAATCAATGAAAGTATTGAAATCACTACATTCTGGATTTATAAGCCTGCACTATCAACCTTGATGTCTGAACTAACCAAGCCCCCACCACAGCGACTTCCTGGTTGATCTAATAAGGAAGTACCAAAAAATAGCAGTTTTTGTCCAGTGGCCACTAGGGGCAGGTTCAATAATAGAGCAGTTTCTCATTGACCCCCAAGTTAAACAGGCCGTTTTCACAGCATAATTAAACCTATTTAAGGCATGGTAAAAAAAACAACATTCTAATCTGTATGTCTAGGTCATACCTTCATGACAACGCTGAGGGGTTTTTTTTGTACCAGGCTAGTTTTTTTTTTATTAGAGGTTTAAGTTTAGGATTAATTAGGGGCGCAGCCTCTTGAGTGACAGCTAGCCGCTGGCCCTCACTTTGCCTGTGGTGGTGTAACCATAAGTGACAAGATGGCGTGCTCGTCGATCAACTGTACAAACAGATGGTGTTGGCTCTGTTATGCCAGCTAATTAAATAGCCTCACTTGCACCATGACTTGCGATATAGCCTTCTATCAATAGCACATACACTAGATTCTAATCTGGAGCAACGGGAGGATTCGGGCTGTATTTGGGCTGAGGGTCTGTGTTTTAGAGTCTATGGTACTTTGTTGAATACTAGTTTAAATCATAAATTGTAAATGCTAGCTGCCTGCACTTGACACCCAGAACCAGTGTGTTCTCCCCTAGACACTTGACTCCTGTGTTATTGGCTAGAGACTGACCTCCCGTTTCATTGACTCCCACTACCGTTTATCTAGTAGCATGTTCTGTTAGACTGGCTCCTGGGCGGTGATGCTAATGTGGCTAATCCAGTACACATCAGCCAGACAGACATATCTCCCACCCCCCAACATCACATGAATGCCCTTTTTTGGTAAGAGGAAATGGGGCAGAGTCAAAGTCTGATAAGATGGTGACTCACATAGGCTAGTATGATTGATCAAACCTTGACAGAGAGGCTACGTCCATTTTTACAGTTTATGGTACTGATATGGACACTTCTGTATCAAATATCATTCCTTTTGGGAGAGAAACGCAGTAATAAGCAGTTACCACACTACCATTCTAGCAACTCTGCCAAAACCTAGCTGTCCATAAAGGGACATTTCCTGATCTGGCAATTTACTCACAATGTTACAATGTCACAGTGACTTAGCTATGATTAACCTGGACATCTCTTTGCAAGCAGTGTATTGTGCAATGTTGTGGAAATGGATTCTTCAATAAAGATCAACAAACAGGATCAGCTTTTTCTCCGTGGTTTATTTTGCCAAAGCATTTTCTTCTGCAGACAAAAATACGTTCATCCCCACATCCTCACAAGTTAGAGTCTAGCAGGGAATGACGATTTGCCAAATCTCGCACAGTCTTTTAGGGAGAGGGACAGGACGCGAATAGCCTTGGTTGGGTGACGTCTTAAGACCAAACAAAAACATGCCTTAGACATTACAATTCTGAACATTCTGAACCTCTCTCATCACAAGGTCTCTAACACAGGGTACAGATGCACACATATGCCATTATATCATCATGAGTTAGTTATTTGCATTATCCATTAAGAAGGTGAGACAGAGGAGACACTGAACTGTGTCTGACCTGACAAACTATGATTATGAATTACAAATATCCCAAATTCCCACAACAATCCCCCCTTTGAACATTTTATGTTCACTACAAAAGGAAATTTGTAATTTATCTATATTTCAATTTTTAGCAATTTTTTTAAATAGCATGCATCAAAACTGGAGAAAAGCTTTTTATTTTATAGATGAAAAAGGTAATTTGGTTAAAAACAGTGATTGGAATAGTTACAAAGGTAATTATCATGTAATAAATGATTGAGGGGGAAAGGAACAAAAGATGAATAGCATAATACAGATAAACCCCTTTCTTTTTTTCACTACCACAGGCCAGAAATTGACCTGATGGCTTGAAACATTCACCCTGAAGGAGAAAAATGATAAAATATGATTAAAAAGAAGGTGCGGATACAGCATACATGTATTTGGCCAAACTTCTAACCACAGGGCCCCCACTCACCGTCACCGCTCAGCAACTTTCTAATTTCTACAGCCCCCTTGACAAAGTCTGTTGTCACTCTTCACCGGGTTGAGACGAAGGATATCTAAACAATCCCCCCCCTTTGTAGCGGTCTGGTCAAGCTGTAGAGGGTAAAGGAGCTATGGTCGGACAGGCAAGCAGGCAGACCTGAGTGAGACAGTTTGCACACAATTACATGTCATGTTTGCACAAAAGGGTGAGAATTTTATTGTTGTCATCACGCATGTGGTTGTAGTGTAATCACACTCTAACATTCACATTCTGTGTTTAAATCAGTTCGACTCAATATCTGAATCCAAAAACGATGGTACCCATAGATCTTCATCTGGGGTCATGGTGATTCATGGGTACTACCACGTGGCGGAGCTCACTCATGAAACCACGAGAGCTCTGCAGCAAGGCAGCACGCAACAAATGACCAACAACATTACCACCACCACAATCAACACAGGGAGTAGTAGTCTGACAGCGGTGGATTTTCCATCCCCCCATCGTGAGCCAGGACCAAGGTCCCAGCCGTCATGGGCTTCTGAGTTTTGCTTTTCTCTCAACAGTTCATTCAAGTGGGCAACAACATGAGTCAAATTGTCACCTAATGCAAGCACATGGGTGCAGCATTTTGTCCCAATAATGTGGCACACACCCCCTTGAGAGGCAAGGCTGTGGGTGTGTGTGAGGTTCAGTCTGTCCAGGTAAGGACCCACTTACTTGCACTCAGGGTTGGTGTAGGCAGCGTTCCGTTTGCTGTTGCACGTGGCGCTCACTGGCTAGTTGCAAAAGGACGTGCCTAGATTTTGGTCAAGTGATGTGACGGCACAAACCGTGTGTGGTTTGTCGTCATCACTGAATGATGCACCTGACTCAGTGTAGTTGTAGATGTTTCTGAATCTGACTGTCGATCCCTCTTAGTTGACGGCACTGATGTTCAGAACCCCCAACCAGGGAGCGAGGCCGCAGGCAGTGCCATCCCCACACCGTGAGGATGTTGGGCACAGACATAACAACTGTTATTCGTCATCAGCCTGGTGGTTAGAGCCACAGCTCGTTACCAGGCATTGTGTTCCAGTCGGGTGACCGGGGCGATGTCCAAGATGTGTAGTTCCTGTCCGTTTCGATCTGCAAGGCTGGAGTAGGACTCGTTCAGCGGCAGGAGTAGTAGGTGTTGAGCCGGCAACAGGTCCAGGTGGCGTCTCAACCCCTCCTGGAGTGGCTGGCCTTGGAAGATCGATGCCATCTGGTTCCCTCGGATCTGTCTGTACAAGGGCGTCGTCTGATGGCTCCGTGACTCTTTTGCAGTGGCAGGCGTGGATCCAGGTGGCGCTCTCTGTGACCCTTACTGCTGTTTCTGTGACGCGCAGCACCTGGTAGGGTCCGTTCCACCTTCTTGATCACCAAGATTTCCTTCTCAGATTTTGGACCGCTACCCATTCACCTGGATCCAGCTATTCACCTGCTTGTGAATATCAGAGAGAACAGAGGTTAGATGTATACACTATTGCAGTATCTCATCTTCACAACACCCTGTCTCAGGGAATTGCCTTCTCTCAGACCCAATCCCAGTTCGCAAAGGCCGACCGAACAGGATTTCAAACGGGCTGAGATTATTTCTGGACCTGATTCTCCCCCTCATGTACATCAACACAATGGGGAGGGCCTTTGTCCAGGGCAGTTTTGTTTCCTTACAGCTTTTAGCTGGTTGGTTCTTTAGGGTCCCATTTTCTAGCTGCAATGCCGCCTCAGGTCAAAACCGAGGTACTGACTGATGTCTTTAAGTGCGGCATTTACAAAAGGGGTCCCATTGTCGTTTGATATTCGTAAGGGGACTCCCCATCTGGGAAGTATCTGTGTTAGTAAGGCTTTTGCCACTGTTGACGCATCTTGCTTTGAAGTGGGAAAAGCCTCTACATACTTTGGGAACCTGTCGACCATGACGAGGAAAAATTCCTTTCCTTCACTTGGTGTTAGTTCTATGAAGTCCATTTGTAAGTGATCAAAAGGTCTCGCTGCTGGGGGATGGACGCTCTGTTTGAACCTAATGCCTCTGCCTGCATTGTTTGTTGCAGAGATCACAAATCATTTTGTATAGTGAGAAGCCCTTTTGTGAACCAATTTCTTTAAATATCACGTGTCATCCAATGTCTTTGGATATCACATGTCATCCCCCCTTTTGACGCGTGGTCTCGACCGTGTGTCAATTTAGCGTAATGGTGAAACAAAAAATCCGGCAAACAGGGCTTGTCATTAGGCCCATACCAAACGTTTTGTTTCATCACACTGCCAGCTTGCTTCCACGCCCATTTCTCTTTTGGTGTGGCTCTGTTCTGCAGCTCTTGTAAGTCTGCGTATGGTGTTACAGCGGGCTGGAAGTGATAGCAAGCTCTGTAATCAGCGGTTGTTTAGCTGCAACGTTGGTTGCAGCATCAGCACGGGCATTTCCTAGTGAGACATAGTCTGTTTTATGTGTATTTTCTTCTATTACATATGGCAATGTGATGTGGCAACAGCAAAGCATCAAGGAGGGAAGCGACCAAGTTGTGATGGGTGATGGGTTTGCCAGATGCAGTGAGAAAATCTCGATTAGCCCAAATTTGTCCAAACGAGTGGCAAACCCCCCATGCATATCTGCTCTAGCCAATTTGCATGCTTCAGTCATGGCCACAAGCTCAGCGGCTTTTGCTGAATAGTTCGCTGGGAGAAGTTCTGGCAAAGTGTTTTGTGTATGGTGACTGCAAAACCTGATTGGTTAAGGCCTTTTCCTGGGTCCCTTGATGCTGAGCAGCCCACAAAAAGCTCCATTTTTTTTTTATCCTTCAGTAAGACCGAGGACATGTAGTGTCCCTTTTTATCAACGGTTTGTGTAAATTGGCGGTTGCAATCTGGGAGGCCCAGAGTGGGTAGTGTCTGTAGAGCTAGCTTTAAAACGTGGAATGTTTTTTCTGCATCGGGCGTCCAAGCGACTTTGTCCCGTGCTGCTAGACCCTGACCATGAGCAATGGCCGCCAAAGGTGCCTTGATGCTTGCATAGTCAGGGATCCACTGTCTACAGTATGATGTCATGCCAAGAAAACTCATAACCTGTTTCTTTGTGATTGGTTTTGGGATTTCTTGGATGGCAGAGATGCACTTTTGGGAAAGTATTTTCCCCTCTTGCGATATAATGTGTGTAAGCAAGGCTAGCGTGTCCGCGACGCAAGCCTCCTGTGTAGGAGAGCAAATCATTAAATGATCCACATATGCCAGCAAGGCGTTGTTTTGTGGCAGACTTAAGGACTATAAATTCTCATGCTGAGCAGCGTTGAGGATGGTTGGAGACTCCGACAGCCCCTGACACAGTCGGGTAAACTTGATGCTTTACCTTAAAATGTGAATGCAAACCAATATTGGCTGTCGGGGTGTATGGGGACGCTAAAGAAAGCGATAGCCAAATCTATAACAGAAAGCCACTTACTTTCAGGTGGAACTTGTGAAAGAATTGTATGAGGATTTGGTACTTTAGGGGCACGTGCATGGATTGCTGCATTTACCGCGCGCAAGTCCTGGACAAACCCTTCACTCGTCTGGCGTATGTGGATGCCATTTTTTTTTTTTCTCACTGGACATACTGGCGTGCGGACTGGTGAGTTCTCACATGGAACGATGATGCCTGCCTGGGGAGGGCCTCAAACACCGATTTGATGCCCTCCACAGCCTCTTTTCGTAATGGATACTGTCGCTGGCAGGGCCTATAAGGATTTTGGGGTGATTACAACAGGTTTTCTTTTTATTTTATTTATTTTTTTAAGCAAACGTACATTGTGCCGGTGTTGTGCCCACACTTGCGGTGGCACTCGTTTCAGTTCTGGTACGTCAGTGACATTATTAATCATTATCTTTCCGTGCGGTGCAGTGAAGTGTGATGTAGAGTATACCTCTGGGTTTTGAAGTTTAAATCTCGACCGATCTCAAGAGCAGCAACTGCCTTTTGAATTGTTACTCGATGCACCTTTTAACCTGATGATGCTCAGTTGCGGGGTCAGCCGTTTGATTCCATCCGGTCGCCTTGATGCATTTTGTCAACCAAGGTTCCAAATTGTTGCGGCTCCTGTGTTTTGATCAGGGACACATACGGGAACTGCGGCACTTGGAAGGAAACGTTAGGCAGGCACACAGAAATTGCACAGCGTGCGTTATCCCAATACAGGCATTGCAGTTCTAAACTGTCACACAGAGTACTTTGTTTAAACCATGTTTGTTCAAATAGAATATCTTTCCTTAAGCAGATGTGTTCAGCACAATGTGCTGCAGTGAGGCTCGAGTGGGGGAGGAGCCATAGTTAGTGGTAAGTAGCCGCATTATCAGGAGAAGTCAGAAAGGTTTTAGTGTATAGATCATTTTTAATTATGGTTAGGCCTTTCAGCCTGACTTAATGTTTATGCCTCACACATAAGATCTCTAACACAACTCCTGCTCATTTTGGGTGTTGTTTTGAAATCGGTGTGTCGTATTACAGATCCTGTTGCTCCAGGATCTACTAGGGTTGTGAGGGGTACGTCTGCAACAGTGAGTGTTAGTTTGGGTAGATTCTTATAGGCAGCGAAGTTTAGTGAAGCATACATTTCCTGCAAGTTTTGTGATGTGTGTGTGTTTTCTAAGCATTCACTAGCCTGAAGTACAGAATTTAAACTGTGTCGTGGAGAGAATGTGGATGTGTTGGTGTATTTAGGTGTTCCGTTCGGATGGCCTGTGTCCGGTCCAGATGCGCCCCTTACTCTCCCCAGCCCTCCGGCCAGTCAAATTGCCCCTCTGTCGGAATCCCTGGCGGTTGGTCTGCCATTGTTCATGCTCTGGGCAGTCGTTTCGCCAGTGTCCATACTTTCCGCAGATGAAATAGCTTCTCGCCCCCTTGGCCCTCGGCCCGACCTCTGCCTTTTTCACGACCTCTGTGGTGACTGTCTCTTCATGGTAGGTCGGAAATGCTGACAAAAAGTCAAGAGCTCCGCTGCATATTTCTGTCCTCCATCCTTGATCTTGGGGAACAGGGCGGCAACCTCTTTCATGTTCGTCACGCCGTTCAGGTTTTTGCTCCTGGTGTAGTGGGAGCCAGCTCGTGCACGTAGGTGGGGGAGTTGTGTAGATGATCGCGATCGCCGGGGGCCGAGTCCTCTGCCTCTTCCCCTGGATCTGCCTGTCGTGGTGGCCGGCTGGCCACCTATCCCCCTCCCCAGTGCAGCCAGGTCGTCAAGGGGGTAGAGTGGTTGGTGCGGTTATGGTGCAGGCTGGGCAGCCTCTTGGATCTGGGGCTGAGCCTGCTGAGCCTGCTGAGCCTGCTTCTGGTTGGCTGGTTGGGGAGCCAGCCTGGTCGGAGGAGCCGAGTTGAGGTCGAGGGTCGCATCTAGTTTAAGACACAGAGAAGAAGGAGGGGGAGGAGAGGTTACCCTTTCCCTGCCTGCCTGCTGCCTTCTGTCTGAGGTTACTTTTCAGAATCCAATTGTCTGAGACTAAAACTGCCTGTATTGGGAAAACCGCACTCAGTGGCCCAAAATTTGAATTGGTCAACGCAAGATTCACCGTAGTTTTGTTCATGTACTGGAGATTTGGGCTTAGGGCTACGCCTTCGTCGCGTTTGCTTTGAGTTGGCCCCATCTCGCTTAGTTTAGGTCTGTCTAGAGTCGCACTGGCGTGTCAATTATGTGCTCCATTGTTTCTCTGAGGATGCTATTTCTATGTTTCACTGGTAGTAAGTTTGGGCCTAGCTTACCTTGGTTATGCTAAGCTTGTCTTTAGTGATATTGAAATCAGTTGAAACATTAAACTCTGTAGCTTTAATGCTAGCTAGTTTAGCTATATTGGTAATGCTAACTTAATTTGGCAATACCCACAGTCTAATTTTGATATGCTATTTTTCTCAATGCTAATTAGCCTAGCATTAGCTATGCTAGTTATGCTAAGCTAGTCTATGGTAAAACCCACAGTCTAAATTGATATGCTAGGTTCTTTGCTCAATGCTAATTAGCTTAGCATAAGCTATGCTAGTTATGCTAAACTAGCCTATGGTAATAGGTGCAATCAATCGTAAATGCTAACAACTTAGCTTAGCCTTTCTGGTAGCTATGCTACTAGGGCCTATAGCTAACTGCTAGTCCCTCTCAGCTGGTGCTGTCTGTTGCACCCCCCTCCTGTCTGGCGGTCTGCCAAACCACTCCTGGCAAAAGTGACGTGTACCAAGAATTCAAACTACACAACGTTTGATTCAAAATGGCGACCAGGTTTTAAAATGGCGGGCCTCCAAGCCACGCCCAATAACTAAATTTCAACTGCGCCCCAACTACAAAATGGCGATTGATAGCACAACCACACCTATTTCCAATTTTCTTCTGCGCCACTGTTCAAAAATGGCGATTGGCCTTTATAGCCACACCCAACTTTTGAATTTCAATTGTCAAAATGATAACGTCCGCAAAACTTCATTTGTTTGATTTACAGCATGTATATAAAAATTCTATTTTGCTTTTTTTTTCTAAAATTTGGATCACAGCTGAGTCATATTAACCTTTTCTACTCGGAACCATGAAAGCCAGCTGCTCAACATGCTGATAGCAGTTTGCCAAGGCACATACATTATCTCAATTGGTCATCTGGTCAGTCAAAACATGTCTTAAATGAACGCACACACATACGCACACACACAGGCCTGCAACATTCATTCCAATGCAAACATCCTTGATAAAAGTGGGTCAGTCAGTGATTTACCTGTTTTAACCCATTCAAAGATTTTCTAGAATCCAGCTTATGGATCTACATATATATCTATGGGTTACAGATTTTTTACAGATCTATATATTTATTTATTTTCGACAGTAACGTTACCTTATTAATTGTTGCTTTTCACAAACGGAGTTTTCACCCTACAGACTGAATTACTTTACTTTGTTTCCAGTTATTTATTGCCGTAAAAACAATCTCTCCCTATATTATCTTATGCTCCCTCTTCCTTCAGCTCGTAGGAAAGGTAGGATAGTACTGTTGATGTGACCTTGAGCTAAAACAAAGCCTTTACACACTCTCCTCTTTCCACAGCTGTCGAACATGTACGCGCACACACAAAGATGGGGTAGAGAGGGAAAGAGAAAAAAGAGACGCACATGGGAACAACGCACATATAGACTTACAACAAACTATCTACCATACTGTCCGGAATCACCTCTTACTTTGCTCATGAGCTAACCGGAAACGTTGCTGTAATTCACCTCAAACAGACTCGAACTGTGAGACAACGTTTTCACAAACCAGTACTACTAATCAGACTCGAACTGAAAAGAGAGCAGCTGATCAGACTGCTGGCCGGCCCTCGCACAGACACTGTACGTCAAAAAACAGAAGGACTCGAACTTCCTGCAGAGGAGGGTCCCGCACCCTCGTCTTCTAGGGCCCTAGTGGACGTCTACACACAAACAAATGGACTCGAACCATTTGCGGAAGAGGGGCTGGTAACCCTCGTCCTCTGGACGTCAACAAACAAACAAATGGACTCGAACCATTTGCGGAAGAGGGACTCTCACCCTCGTCCTCCGGACGTCCTCTAGACGTCAACCACCAAACAAATGGACTCGAACCATTTGCGGAAGAGGGACGGCACACTCATCCTCTAGACGTCCTCTAGACGTCAACAAATAAACAAATGAACTCGAACCATTTGCAAAGAGGGAGTGGCACCCTCTTCCTCTAGACGTCTACAAAAAAAAACAAATGGACTCGAACCATTTGCGGCTCAGGGACTTGCACCCTGTCCTAGACGTCACCAACAAAAAAGAAACTCACCGGAGATTATTGAAGAGATCCTCCACCGAGTTCAGTAGGCACCAGCAGTGAGAGGACACTCCTGCTGTTGGACGTTAGGCCCCCACTTCTCAGCTGAATTTGTGGCGAGGTTGAGGAAGGAGCTTCACTCCACTGTGCACAGGTTTCACCGTCAGTCCTGTCCAGCCTGTGCCTCTCACTCCGGGTGCCCACCCAGGGACGCCAAATTGTTGTGGAAATGGATTCTTCAATAAAGATCAACAAACAGGATCAGCTTTTTCTCCGTGGTTTATTTTGCCAAAGCATTTTCTTCTGCAGACAAAAATACGTTCATCCCCACATCCTCACAAGTTAGAGTCTAGCAGGGAATGACGATTTGCCAAATCTCGCACAGTCTTTTAGGGAGAGGGACAGGACGCGAATAGCCTTGGTTGGGTGACGTCTTAAGACCAAACAAAAACATGCCTTAGACATTACAATTCTGAACATTCTGAACCTCTCTCATCAAAAGGTCTCTAACACAGGGTACAGATGCACACATATGCCATTATATCATCATGAGTTAGTTATTTGCATTATCCATTAAGAAGGTGAGACAGAGGAGACACTGAACTGTGTCTGACCTGACAAACTATGATTATGAATTACAAATATCCCAAATTCCCACAACAGCAACATCGTATTTTTCAACCAATGTTTTCCTGGTATATAATATATTGTTTAGTTCTTAGCTACTGGTGCATCAAGTGTTCTGGTAATGTTAAATGGTTCCGTGTGCTCATCAACAGCTGCTTGTTATTCTCTCAAGTAGACAACTGTTCAGACAGAGGCCGTGACCTTACCATTGATACAGAGCTATATGTGACTATTTCTATACACATATCTCTGACCATATTACACCTGTCCTAATGCAACTTCACTGGCTCCCTGTCCAACAACGCATACATTACAACTGCTTCTGCTAACATACAAAGCTCTTCATTACCATCATAGATATTTCTAACTTTAAAATGCAACAAAGAGCCAGTTTTCTCAAATAAGAGAGAGAGGAACTGCTGGCTCTACGCACAAAGGGACGAGGGGGGGTACGACACCCCATCCCAGCGGAGCTGAGGAGGAGGCTGCAAGGCCGGGGTGAAGCTTAAGGCAGAGCCAGCGAAGAATCAGAGGCGCTACAAGCCATTGATTCCCTCCGTAATCATGGGGAATGTGAACTCCCTGCCAAACAAGATTGACGAGCTGTCCGTGCTGAACAACCAGCAGATCTACCGTGAGAGCAGCTTCTTCATCTTTACGGAGACATGGCTAAACCTCCTCGTACCCTATGCTAGCGTGGACCTTCCGGGATTAACTGCCGCACGAGTCCAGTGATGGGGAAGAAACAAACAACAACGAGGTGATCACGGGAAAAACACGAACGGGTGGTAGGCAAGCATCAGCCAAATAATATGCTCACGGGAAAAACACGAACGGGTGGTAGGCAAGCATCAGTCAAATAAGATGCAGAGGCATTTATGATCATCTCTGGGTACTTTAATCACGCAACTTTGTATTCTACTTTGGCTGTTTTTCACCAGGTTGTAGACTGTCCCACCAGAAATAACAGGACAATTGATCTCCTGTATGCTAATGTAAGGGATGCATACAGAGCGACTCCCCTCCCCTCACTGTGGAAGTCTGATCACAACCTGGTTCACCTACAGCCACTGTACACCCCCTGGTCCAAAAAAAAACCTGTGACAACTCACACCATCAGGAGGTGGTCCCCAGAGAAAGCTCAAAACAGCTTGGCTCCAGCCCCCCGCGACCCCCACATTTGATGAATGAATGAATGTGGTTCGTGGCTACCCTCGATAAATTGCATTAAATCAAACAAGGTATCAGATGATTAACATCTTGGTATGGTTCTTCTAGATGACAAAGGTATCCTCTTACGGAATACCTAATAACCCGCCGGTAGCGCCGGTGTTGTGCGGTAGAGTAGTAAATAAACTACTCCTATAGGTGGAAACAACAGCCTTCTGATCCAGAATATCACCTATAATGCGAGGGCGTGCATTTCACGGCAGGGGTGCTGAATACGGCACAACACCTGTTAAACAGTGCGCACAGGCGCACACGGGTCTCAGTGGAGCGCTGCCTCGGTTTCACTTCCCCCGTTATTCTTATACAGCGTTTTTATGGGCCCCTTTTATTCCACTCTTAAGACTGCCAAAAAGCTCAGCTTTATTTTGCTCCATCTCGGATGCCAGGATGCCGATCTGTATGTCGGAAAAGTTTCTTTTCTAACCTGCGTTCCTTCTCTCCATGTTTGACCTCAGTGGCCGAGGCCTCCGAACCAGGAATGTTTAAGGGCGTAACATGTTAAAGACGATCGAATTCAGCCGCCGCATTTATCAAGGCCCGCTCATTCGTACACTGACATTGGTCAGATACGAATGTTTCATAAATCACACGTGTGTCCTTTCCTACGACCAATTCTGCGCTCAGATCTGCGCCCGTTTCCACGCAAGTTTGATAAATGAGGCCCACAGTGTTTCACCTCCTACTGTGCTGCCTTCATGGCCTCCTTGTCCCTGCTCCTGAAGGCAGCCTTCTTCTTGTTACTCATGGCTTGTTATTAGGGTAACGGCAGACAGTCTTGACAGGTGAGACCACATCTGCCCAGAAGTTCTGTGACTCTGTCAGACAATGTGTCATCCCCTCTATGTCCTCACCGTGTGGGTCGATCAGCACATCCCAGACTCTTGTGGCAGTCTCTCAGGGCACTTTTCTTCTCTGGGGACCACCTCCTGATGGTGTGAGTTGTCACAGGCTATTTTTTGGACCAGGGGGTGTACAGTGGCTGTAGGTGAACCAGGTTGTGATCAGACTTCCACAGTGAGGGGAGGGGAGTCGCTCTGTATACATCCCTTACATTAGCATACAGGAGATCAATTGTCCTGTTATTTCTGGTGGGACAGTCTACAACCTGGTGAAAAACAGCCAAAGTAGAATACAAAGTTGCGTGATTAAAGTACCCAGAGATGATCATAAATGCCTCTGCATCTTATTTGACTGATGCTTGCCTACCACCCGTTCGTGTTTTTCCCGTGAGCATATTATTTGGCTGATGCTTGCCTACCACCCGTTCGTGTTTTTCCCGTGATCACCTCGTTGTTGTTTGTTTCTTCCCCATCACTGGACTCGTGCAGCAGTTAATCCCGGCAGGTCCACGTTAGCATAGGGTACGAGGAGGTTTAGCCATGTCTCCGTAAAGATGAAGAAGCTGCTCTCACGGTAGATCTGCTGGTTGTTCAGCACGGACAGCTCGTCAATCTTGTTTGGCAGGGAGTTCACATTCCCCATGATTACGGAGGGAATCAATGGCTTGTAGCGCCTCTGATTCTTCGCTGGCTCTGCCTTAAGCTTCACCCCGGCCTTGCAGCCTCCTCCTCAGCTCCGCCGGGACGGGGTGTCGTACCCCCGCTCGTCCCTTTGTGCGTAGAGCCAGCAGTTCCTCTCTCTCTTAATTGAGAAAACTGGCTCTTTGTTGCATTTTAAAGTTAGAAATATCCATGATGGTAATGAAGAGCTTTGTATGTTAGCAGAAGCAGTTGTAATGTATGCGTTGTTGGACAGGGAGCCAGTGAAGTTGCATTAGGACAGGTGTAATATGGTCAGAGATATGTGTATAGAAATAGTCACATATAGCTCTGTATCAATGGTAAGGTCACGGTCTCTGTCTGAACAGTTGTCTACTTGAGAGAATAACAAGCTGCTGTTGATGAGCACACGGAACCATTTAACATTACCAGAACACTTGATGCACCAGTAGCTAAGAACTAAACAATATATTATATACCAGGAAAACATTGGTTGAAAAATACGATGTTGCACAATACACTGCTTGCAAAGAGATGTCCAGGTTAATCATAGCTAAGTCACTGTGACATTGTAACATTGTGAGTAAATTGCCAGATCAGGAAATGTCCCTTTATGGACAGCTAGGTTTTGGCAGAGTTGCTAGAATGGTAGTGTGGTAACTGCTTATTACTGCGTTTCTCTCCCAAAAGGAATGATATTTGATACAGAAGTGTCCATATCAGTACCATAAACTGTAAAAATGGACGTAGCCTCTCTGTCAAGGTTTGATCAATCATACTAGCCTATGTGAGTCACCATCTTATCAGACTTTGACTCTGCCCCATTTCCTCTTACCAAAAAAGGGCATTCATGTGATGTTGGGGGGTGGGGGATATGTCTGTCTGGCTGATGTGTACTGGATTAGCCACATTAGCATCACCGCCCAGGAGCTAGTCTAACAGAACATGCTACTAGATAAACGGTAGTGGGAGTCAATGAAACGGGAGGTCAGTCTCTAGCCAATAACACAGGAGTCAAGTGTCTAGGGGAGAACACACTGGTTCTGGGTGTCAAGTGCAGGCAGCTAGCATTTACAATTTATGATTTAAACTAGTATTCAACAAAGTACCATGCCCATAGACTCTAAAACACAGACCCTCAGCCCAAATACAGCCCGAATCCTCCCGTTGCTCCAGATTAGAATCTAGTGTATGTGCTATTGATAGAAGGCTATATCGCAAGTCATGGTGCAAGTGAGGCTATTTAATTAGCTGGCATAACAGAGCCAACACCATCTGTTTGTAAAGTTGATCGACGAGCACGCCATCTTGTCACTTATGGTTACACCACCACAGGCAAAGTGAGGGCCAGCGGCTAGCTGTCACTCAAGAGGCTGCGCCCCTAATTAATCCTAAACTTAAACCTCTAATAAAAAAAAAACTAGCCTGGTACTTTTTTTGTACCAGGCTAGTTTTTTTTTTATTAGAGGTTTAAGACAACCCTCAGCGTTGTCATGAAGGTATGACCTAGACATACAGATTAGAATGTTGTTTTTTTTTACCATGCCTTAAATAGGTTTAATTATGCTGTGAAAACGGCCTGTTTAACATGGGGGTCAATGAGAAACTGCTCTATTATTGAACCTGCCCCTAGTGGCCACTGGACAAAAACTGCTATTTTTTGGTACTTCCTTATTAGATCAACCAGGAAGTCGCTGTGGTGGGGGCTTGGTTAGTACAGACATCAAGGTTGATAGTGCAGGCTTATAAATCCAGAATGTAGTGATTTCAATACTTTCATTGATTGTAAGATCCCGGGAAGCAAAAAAATGCAATTTAACTTTGTTAATCTGTGTATGTCTCAGTGCATAGATTTTAATTACAGTATAACCTGTGCAATTTTCTACAACATCAAAAATGTCTTACTTATGTTACATACACAAATTAAGCAGTAATAAATACAGACCAATTTGTTTACAAGGGAAAATATTTGAAAAAGCTTGTCAAAAACTCTCTTTAAAGCAACAAATTGCCACTAAAACTATCAAATTAGGATCATCGTCCCGATCACCTGTGCGCGTCCGCACGATCACGCCTTCAACGTGTGTGAGTTTATGCGGTGCTCAACACAGACATGCACCAGCATGCCTAGCTGTCTCTAGTTCTGTGAGTGATATTCGGCTCTTAAGTCGTGACGTAACGCCCTTTCAAAATATGATTTCCGGGTCCAAGCAGGTCGAAGCCCTGTATTTCTTCCACAACGCAGTGCCCTGTTCCCCCTTGTTTGAACGGATCTGAGTTTTTAAAAAAGCAACGTAATTGTCATTTTACCTCTTTCTTATGGATGAAAAAGGAGTTTAACTGACAAAAGAGGTGATCGTAATTGTTCACGTTAGGCCGTTGTTGTCTGTTTTGTTTCAACGGAGCGTTTGGATCTGGAAGTCTTATTTTGAAAGGGCGTCACGTCAGACTTAACAGTCGGATTGATCCCTGCTGTCTCACCATGGCCCTTATTTATCAATCTTGCGTGAAAACGGGTGCAGATCTGAGGTCAGAATTGGTCGTAGGACAGGACACACGTGTGATTTATGAAACATTCGTATCTGACCAATCTCAGCGTACGAATGAGCTGGCCTTGATAAATGCGGCGGCTGAATTCGAATTATTAACATGTTACGCCCTTAAATATTCCTGGTTCTGAGGCCTCGCCCACTGAGGTCAAACATAGAGTAAAGAAACACTGGTAAGAAAAGAAACTTTTCCGACACAGAGATCGGCATCCTGACATCCGAGATGGAGCAAAATAAAGATGTGATTTTTGGCAGTCTTAAGAGTGGAATAAAAGGGGCCCATAAAAACGCGGAAAAGAATAACGGAGGCAGTCAACCCGAAGCAGCGCTCCCCTGTGACCTGTGTGCGTGTGTGCGCACTGCTGAACCTGCGCTCCTGCTCTGTAGTGGGGTTTGCCAGCAGGGTTATTAGGTATTCCGTTAAAGGAAATGTTAATCATCTGATACCTTGTTTGATTTAATGCAATTTATCGAGGGTAGCCACTTACCGAGGAGATGACTTTGGCTCTGCAGTGCGTCTTGCTGCAGTGCGTCTTGCTGCAGCCGCGCACCAACACATTCATTCATTAATGCATCTTCAACCACTAGTCCCTGTCAGGGTCGCGGGGGGCTGGAGCCGAGCTGTTTTGAAATATAAAAGAATCGTGTCACCCCCTGGCCACCAAGTTTAAAAGCGATAGCTTGGCATCACAAATCACCCGTACATTTATGGAGCGGTAGTTTTTGCGATTAATGAATGCGTAATCATTCATGGATGGTGCCTTCAGACGCACATGGGTACAATCAATTGCTCCAATTTTTTTATTCGTTTTAAGAATCCGTTTTGATCTGTTCTTAATATGTGACTGCCTATGCTTAATGACAACTGAGGTTTGTTAATTATTTTCAGCCAGATTTTGCTGTGCTGTACCGCAAATCCACAGGCTCAAATTTGCGTACATGATCTCAGACGTGACGTGAGATTTGACGTGTCCAAATTGATAAATGCCGAAGTTTGCCTGGAAATGGTCGTACGCACATTTTTCTGCCGTACGTTCGTTTGATAAATGAAGGCCCATATGTTTGCCTATTTATCTGATTTATGATATATTATTATACATGAAGTGGTACGAGTCAATACTGCCATATTAAACATAGTTTGGCTGCACCACAGCCCCCCTGGCTTATTAGCTAATCAATGCCCTTACCAAGGGGATAAAAGCAGGCCGTGTCCCTCCTCCCGACCTCTCGCTTCCTGCCTCTTCTGCCTGCCCATTTCCGGGCTGTTATGTTTGCTACTGGTGTCCGAGCACAGGTAGGCGCACGTTGCCGTGCTGTCTTGCGTATATGTGTGTCAGGATACCAGTTCTGGCAGCCCTTTCCCTTTTCCTTTTGTGCTTGCGTTTTTCTCCCTCTGTGTCTCCCTGTATGTGTCTCCCCTCTCTGTGTTTGTCTGTTTGGAGACGAGAGGCGTGGTTCTGGACCAGCTGAAGTGAATTCCACTAATCACCTCCCCAACAGTATAAGAAGCCGGATGTTGGACACGTCCAGCGCCAGATCGTTTCATCATCTACTCGGTATCGTGTCTCGTTCGTTGGCTCCACGTTGTGTTTGATAAAGTCAGTTTGTTACATGTTTTCGGTGTTAATTGTTTCTTTTTTTCTTTTTGTTTTAGTTTCCTGGTGTCCTGTTTCCCTGTCTGCATCATGAAGTAACTTGACCCAGGCTCGGTCAGGCAAGAGGACAACCAGGTGCCCTATGCCTGCCTTTATAAGATGCTCCCTCACAGTGATTGGCTGGAAAGAGCCACACTGCTGAAACCCATCAAACACTCCTTCATACTGCTGCAATCTGCCCCCATCAATTGAATCGTCGTCCCGACGATGAACTAGCCAGCAGTGAGCCAAGACAATTACCGCCACGGTCTAAATAAAGCGGCAACTGCGTTAGACACTGGGCCAGGAAGGTTTACACCTCTTCGTACCATCCCACCTGCGGACCGTGGGAGATGATGGGCATTGGAATGTTGACCTGCAGTAGATCTAGTGGTCCGCCGTGCAGCCACTTCTTCAACAAGGAGGGAAGGACCCATCTCGGCAGGAGCAGGATCCACTGATAAGAGTGGCACAGAGCGAGCGTGGTCAGACTGTGGAAGCAATAACTGGGGGGTGGTTTGAGTCACAGCTGTGGCTTGGTGGGAAGTGGTCAGAGGATGCTCTGACCTCAGGAACAACAAATCGCCATCACATGACAGCTCATCCTCTGACTGAAGAGAGACAGCGGTAGTACTAGGAGGGTAGACCCCCACCACGGCCTTCAGCAGAGTACGAAGGACCTGCCTGGCTCTGGTTGGATCATCCCTCTGGGCTAGGGTGTAAACTGGCCCCCCTTCCTTCGGTGCCCTCAAGACACGATACACAACCGAGGCCCACTGATCCTGGATCTTATGGCGCCCCCGAACAGTAAGATCTTGCAACCATACCAACTGGCCCTCCTTTAGGGGAATGTCACAGACAGATTGGTCATGATTCCTCTTCTGACGTTTTACCGCAGCCTTCTGACGTTCTGCCGCAGCCTTCAACCTGTACCGAGCTCCCTCGAAAGCCATCTGCGAGCATGTTTGGTGCCAAACATCAAGAGGAAAGGAGACTCACCATGATGGCATGATGCGGGGTAGTGTTGTAGGCATACAAAACTTGGGGCAGACAGGAACTCCAGTCATGCTTATGTGACACTGGTAGCGTACGCAACAAGTTGTGAAGCGTGCGATTAAAACGCTCACATTGCCCATTCCCTGACGGATGGTATGGCGTAGTGCGAGACTTCTCTATGCAATAAAAAGCAAAAAGCTGCTGAATGAGGGAACTCTCAAAATTTCGCCCCTGGTCCTAATGTATTCGGGCCAGGACACCAAATTTTTAGAACCATTCAACTACTAACACTCGAGCTACAGTGGTGGCTCGTTGATCCCGGGTCGGAACAGCCAACGTGTACTTACTGAAAACGTCAGTCATTACAAGGATGTCTTCCATGCCGCGAGGATCTCGTTAGGCCGAGATGCCAGCAAGCTTCTGCCCCGTCCGGCCGGAAAACTTGGCGATACAACACACCCTTCTCCTCCACCAACCGATCCCACTGCCTAAGCAACACCAAGGCTAAGTGAGACGCATTTTCATCCATCTTAAATGGATGTTGTTCACGCCTCCAGAAAACCAGAACTTCTTTGATGACAGGGTCATTATACTGGAGGGTGACAATGTCAGATGGGGGATGATGGGGCAAGGCTGCAACAGCAGCTTGTGTTGCACCCACCTTTTGCACCTGCAAGGCCTGTTGCAACGGCTTAGGGAGCAGTGTGCCACGGACCATCGTTTGCATGTCCTGTGGCTCAGGGGGATGTTGGTGGGAGAGAGCATCCGCGTTCTTATTGCTTCGGCCAGAGCGATATTTAAGTTCAAAATAAAAGGACGCCAGTTGGGCTGCCCAGCGTTGCTCAGTGGCCCCCAGCTTAGCGGATGACAGGTGGCTCAAGGGGTTGTTGTCGGTGTAGACAACACATTCGTGGCCCAACAGACACTCCCGAAACTTTTCGGTCATCGCCCACTTGAGCGCCAAAAACTCCAACTTCATGGAGCTCTAGTTTTGCATGTTGCACTAAGTGGGCCTCAAACCACAGCTTGCATAGGCTATATGCCTCACCTTACTGCCCTGCTCTTGTGATAACACAGCCCCAAGACCTCCATAGCTGGCATCCACTTCCAAAATAAGCGTGAAGTCGGCATAAGCCAGAACAGGTGCCGATGTGAGCCTGGCTTTGAGTGCCTCAAAGCTACTGCGGCACTCCTCTGTCCAGCGACCAGAAAGTGTCTGATCAGCCCCCTTGACTTTGGGCCTGCTAGTTCTGCTACCAGCTTATGCAGAGGTGCAGCCAGCATTGCAAAACCATCTACAATGCGGCGGTAATGACTGGCAAAGCCGAGGAACGAGCACAGCTCAGATGGAGTGGCAGGGGGTGGCCAGCCGGAAACGGCCTCGATCTTGCTAGGATCGGTTGAAACACCATTGTCAGAAATGACATGGCCCAGGTAACTGACTTCCTGCTGAAAGAAGGCACACTTACTGAGCTTCACCTTTACCCCTTCCCGCTGCAGATGCCCCAGCACCACACTCAACCTCTCCAGATGTTGCTCGATGGTAGAGGAGAAGACCACAATGTCGCCCAGATAGAGCAGCATAGACACCAAAAGTTTGGTCACCAAAAATCCACTGCATCAACCTCTGGAAGGTGCTGGGAGCGTTGCAAAGCCCAAAGGGCATATGGCTCCACTCAAAGAGGCCAGAGGGAGTACAAAAGGCAGTTTTGGAACGATCAGACTCTACCAAAGGGACCTGATTATATCTGCTGGCCAGCTCCATGGTCTTAAACCAACGGGCCCCAGTTTGTATTGCTCACTCAAATGCTCAGTCAAATGTGGATGATTGCACATCAAGTTGTCAAGATCCATTTTAAGCAATGCAAAGTCGCTCTCTCGTCTGTTTGCAATGGTTGATAAGCTTACAACCCCCTCAAAATAGATAGTTTCAGAACTCTCCTCCACAAAAAAATGCAATGAGTTCTCTTGCTTTTTTAATGAAAAAATAAAATCTATAAGGCTAAATATCCACACAAATCAGCACAATAATACAATGATGCAATCCCTAAAATCACCTAAGAATAAATCTAAATAATTTCAGAGTTTAGCAAATAAGCAGCAAATAATAAATTGCTCACATCCATCATCTTAACCAACTATAGACCAATCTCAAATCTTCCCTTTACAGCCAAGATTATTGAGAAATTTGTTTTTAATTAACTCAGCAACTTCTTGAACTCTTGAATTTCAATCAGGCTTCGGTCCTCCCCATAGTACAGAAACAGCTCTTATTAGAGCGTTAAATGACATAAGGTTGAACAGTGACTCAGACAAGGTGTCAATTCTGGTCCTGTTGGATCTCAGTGCTGCCTTTAACACTGTGGATCACAGTATACTGCTGCTCCTCTTGACACAGTCGTAGAGAGACTCATTCCTTGAAGAGTTGAAAGCCTTAAGGGCAGGTCATTTCCTCCAATCGGACAGTCATCGGGGACAGGCGGATGCTCTGGAGATGGACATGATCCACCCTATCATATTGGATCAACATCACTCCATCACAAAACTGTTGATCGAAGATTAGAATCAGAAACTCCTGCATCTGAGACCTGAACGATTGTAAGCTGAACTCTGTCGCAAGTTTTGGATCCTACGGGGAAGAGAAGCTATTCGGAGACAGCAGCATATGTGCCAGGAGTGCTAACAATGGCGAGCTAAGTCAAGTTCCAAGGATGGCAGACCTCCCTCCAGCTCAGCTATGTCTGTTTAAGCCTCCATTTTATTCGATTGGTGTGACTTGCTTTGGTCCATACAAAATCCGAGTTTATTGCTGCCAGGAAAAGAGATGGAGAATAGTCTACAAGTGTATGACCACCCGTTGCGTACACCTCGATCTCCTGGAAAGCATGGAATCAGAGGCCTCCTTAATGGCACTGGTTCTTTCATTGCTCGAAATGGACGACCAGCCGAACATCTTCTGGATAACGGCACAAACTTTGTTGGTGGTGAGCAGGAGCTGCGAGAGTCTTTCCAATCCATGGCCCCTGTTTTGAAGGATCAGTTGGCTGAACAGAAGATCTCTTTTCGCTTCAATCCCCCCAGTGCTCCACACATCGGGGTACTTGGGAAAAGTAAGTGAAATCATTCAAAACAGCCCTCAACGTCACACTCAAGGAGAAGACTGTCCCTGAGCCTGTGCTGCAAACTCTGCTTGTTGAAGTTGAGGGTATTTTGTATGCCAAACCTTTGGACTACTTTTCCTCAGATGCTACCGACATAGATCCCATAACTCCAATCATCCTCCTGATGGGACACCATGATGTATCCCTTCTCCAGGTGATGTATAACTCCAGCAACCTCCTAGGAAGGCATTGTTGGGGACATAGCCTGGTCCTGGCTGATTACTTTTGGTCATTGTTCATCCATCATTACTTGCCCAGCCTTCAGGAGAGATCGAAGTAGAAGAAGAATGGTAAAACACCAGAGATGGATCAAGTGGTTCTCATCATGGACCCACAGCTTCAGCGGGCCTTCGTCGGGAAAGTGACACAAGCTTACCCTGGAGCTGATGGGCGCATCAGGACACTGGCAGTCCAAGTTAAGGAGAAGACCTTTGTTCACCCTGCCCAACGTCTAGTGCCACTTCCACAGCTCCATGACTAAGACACCAGATCTGAAAGGCTTTTTCCCTGTTTCTCATGTTAATGTCTCTGTTTCTTATGATAATGTCTCTGCAGCTTCAGAGCGACAAAAATCATTATCTGATGATACTGTGGTTTAATCTCGCAGGTGAGATTAAGTTTATTCTTAATGCGGGGTAAATGTGTTTATACTTTGTGTTGTTTTTATTACTATTGTAGCATCTATAGCAGTGCCGTGTTATGCTAGTAACTCTAGTTCTGTGAGTGATATTGATCCCTGCTGTCTCACCATATATTCGCCTATTTATCTGCTTTATGATATATTATTATACATATGATATATACTGTATATTAGTAATTAATATATAGTATATTGTATATTAGTAGTGTTTTAGAGATATTTCTATATATTGTAAGAAATTGTTATTTCTGTTTATTGCAGGAACCACACACACACACACACACACACACGCACACACACACACACACACACACACACACACACACACACACACACACACACACACACACACACACACACACACACACACACACACACACACACACACTGTAAATAAAAACACCTCTACACTGTTCTACTTGTAAAATCTGCCTGAAGAAGGAATAAAGAGTCTGCTGCGATCAGATTATTTTACTGAAATCATTGCTTCATAGATGTCCGATCCAGAACACTGTCACACTAAAGTTCCTGTTCTCACAATCAACAAATCTGATTTGGCAAAATCAATTATTGTAAGTTTAACTGGTCAAAGCTCTTGTAAGGTTTTACAGTAAAAATGCCTATTTTGCAATATTTTGGATGTAAACTCATTTAAACCAATAGATGGCAACACACTGAAGAAAACAGCTGTTTCTGAATGTTGATTGGCTGGCTGAGTAGACAGCAAGATATTAGTAAGAGTGAGAGGATGGAACAGTCCCTGAGATAAGGATGGCTTAACACAGCGACATAACACAGGGGTAATTTGTTTTCTAACCATGACTAATAACTCTGTAATAACATTGTTTTTTCTTTCAGGTTTCAATGAAACAAAGAACCACACAGTTGCTCTCTTTTCTCTCACTTTACTGTGTTACTGTTTCATTGTGCTGGTGAATGTTTCTCTTATTGTGACCATCATCTTGGACAAAAACCTGCATGAACCAATGTATATTCTGTTGTGCACTTTCAGCATGAATGGACTTTACGGGACAACAGGTTTCTACCCCAAGTTTCTCTGGGATCTGCTCTCTCCTGTTCAGGTTATCTCTTATTCTGGATGCCTTGTTCAGGCTTTAGTAATGTACTCATTTGCCTGCAGTGATCTGTCTATTCTTGCGGTCATGGCATATGACAGATATGTGGCTATTTGTCGACCCCTGGAGTACCACTCTGTCATGTCAAAGCAAAGAGTCTTTAAGTTAGTGTGTTTCTCCTGGTTAACACCTTTTTGCATTATGGGCACAAATATTATTCTAACATCTAGATTAAAGTTATGCAGCCCACATATTAACAGACTTTTTTGTGTCAATTGGACTATTGTTAAACTTGCTTGTTTTTCTGCTGACACCATCGTAAACAACATAGTTGCATACATTACAATAATCATTTATGTATTTCATGGTGTTTTTATAGTGTGGTCCTACATGTATCTCATCAAAACATGTGTGAATTCTATTGAAAACAGGGGGAAGTTCATGCAAACATGTGTGCCACATTTAACCTCCTTACTCATTTTTCTTGTGACTATACTTTTCGATGTCTTGAGTATGCGTTTTGGTTCAAAATATTTACCTCAAAGCTTTCAAAACTTTATTGCAATAGAATTTCTTATCATACCTCCTATGATGAATCCTCTCATTTATGGTTTCAAATTGACCAAAATTCGAAACAGAATTCTGGGTGTTATTACTTTTAAAAATAAATATTAACATGAATTAAAATTAAATATGAACTACTTAACCATTTGTTGGCTGTTTTGCTGGAGTTAGATGTAATATAATCACACTCAAGTATGGAGGTTTTGCACATTTAGTAATCATAAGTTTGGCCTGAAGCATGTATTTAAGATGAAAATGTGAATTTTATTACATTGTAATATACATGAACAGAATGTACTTTATCCTCCAGATTTAAGGTGCTGTATCATACCCTTTTTTATTTAACTGATGATGATTGGTTTGATTTGTTTTTTTATTATATTTAGCCTAAAATGATGGTGATAAAATGATGACACAAAATATATACAGTACTTTCTATGAACACATTAAGATTAGTCTAGCCATAGTACAGTGATTTATATTGTTCAACATAGGTGGGTACATATCTCAGATAAATCTTGTAAAGAAAAGGATTTGCTCTATTATTTCACAAAATCCAGTCCGTGGCCTCTTGGCTGTTTGTTGTATTTAAGAATAAAATAAATAGAATAAAATCTGTTATGTTTATTATCCTATTTTTGTTAATAAATATATAGAAATTTACTAGACAAAGAGGAGTGTAAAAAAAGAACATTTAAACAACTGTAAGAAAACAGTCTTATATGTGATATTGATGCACAAATAAAACAATACACACAATAAAAAAGTACATTGCAGTCTTTTTTAAATTAAGCCTCCCCTATGTTGTAATATAATCACACTGAAAATGTGAATTTTATTACATTGTAATATACATGAACAGAATGTACTTTATCCTTCAGATGTAGCGTGTTGTATCATACAGCTTTTTTTTATTTAACTGATGATTGATTTGATTTGATTTTTTATTATATTTAACCTAAAATGATGACCCAAAATATATACTGTACTTTCTATAAACATCTTACTTTGTTTATTAATATTTTCACATTGAGCTTAGTCTAGTCATAGTACAGTGATTCATGTTTTTCAACATATGTGGGTACACATCTCAGATAACTCTTGTAAAGAAAAGGATTTGCTCTATTATTTCACAAAATCCAGTCTGTGGACCGTCTCATCACGTTTTGTTTTGTCCCTGTTCCCTGTTTTTGAATTCCTTTGTTTTCTTTGTTAATTGAATATTTGTTTAAACCTTTCTCTGTGTACTTGTCTGCATTTGGGTCCGGTTCACTGTAGAAAGACAAAATACATGTATAAACCTGAAAAATGTTAAAATAGGTGCCTTTTAAGATAAAGGTTTGAGTTTTTATCTTTTTTGATCTTTGAAGACTTGATATTAGTTATGAAGCTTTGAGCTCTCGAGCAAAATGTTTTTTGATTTATTAAACTGAGGAATACAGTGATGCATATGTACCAATGAATAGTAATACTAATCTACTAAACAAATAGTAGCCTATATGTCATGAACTATGCTTTAATAATCTTGAGTCACTATGATTCAGGCTAGAATGAATATAATAAACCATATAATTTTGTTAGGTTGTTATATAATGCACAAAAACATTTTTAAAAGTGCAACCTCTGCATATTGTAATAACTGACACATTATGTAACAATTTATCACAAAATGCACAAATAAATTATTTAAATATTGCATTCAGGGTGTTTTGTCATGAACGGTACGGGAAATAACACTAAGACTCGGACCCAAATGCAGACAAGGAAACAAATAACGGTTTAAACGAATATTTAATAGTACAAAAACAAGGGAATCCAAAAACAGGGGAAACAAACAAACAAAATGTGACGAGACGGTCGAGGGTGGACACAGGAACGGGATCGCGGGAAACTATAACAAAAGAGAACAAAGAACAAAGGTTAACAACAAACAAACGAGCACGAAGATATAACCAACAAAGAACGGGAGCCAGCCGACGAGAAGTTACCACGTAAATGAGGGAAACGGTCTAGCGCCGAATGTGTCCCACATCCAGCTTTTTAAGCAGCAGATGGTCATCATTGGAAATGGATACAGCTGGGTGGAACCACGGCTACCAGCTTTAGACATACATACACCAAAAGGGGAGACACATACAGGGAACAACAGACAGAGGGAGACAAACACAAGCCCAAAAGGAAAGGAAAAGACTAACAGGTTAGAGCTGACCGCGACGGTAGGCGGGCACAACGTGCTGGTGATCACAGGCTTCAACCAGGAGACGTGGAATGTGGGATGGATCCTGAGAGAAGCAGGGAGCTTGAGACGTACGGCACTGGGATTGATGGCACAGAAGGCTTTCCAGACACAGGAAGTGAACTGGGGACCCCGGTCCGAAAAGATGTCCAGAGGGATCTCACAGAGTCGAAACACATGGTCCACCAAAAGGGAAGCCGTCTCCATGGCTGACGGCAGTCTTAGTAGAGGAACAAAGTGCACCATCTTAGAAAACCGGTCAACGATGGTCACAATAGTGTCGTTACCTTGAGAAACAGGGAGTCCAGTGACAAAGTCCAATGTGATGTGAGACCAAGGACGACCAGGCACGAGAAGAGGACTTCTGGTTTTCCACCAGAAGTGACGATGCAAGAGGGATAGAGTCCTGGTAATCCTGGGATGACAAGCGAGGCCAGAGGAATGTCCCCACTGAAGCACCTGGGAGCGAACACTGGTGGGAACAAACAGACGCCCTGGTGGACCATAACGCAAGATGCGGGAATGATTTTGTCCGACCCGGTCTCCTTCTCCTCAGCAGGTCCGAACTGGCGAGAAAGGGCATCCGGATTCACATTCTTGCTCCCTGGAATGTAAGTCAATGAAAAATTGAAACATCCGAAAATCAATGCCCACCGGGCTTGTCGGGAATTCAGTCTCTTAGCCGTTTGGATATACAACAGGTTCTTGTGGTCAGTCCAAACCACAAACAGAGTCTCTGCCCCCTCTAACCAGTGTCGCCACTCCTCCAAGGCTAATTTGACAGCCAGTAACTCACGGTTCCCAACGTCATAGTTCCTCTCCGCAGGGGACCGCTTCTTGGAAAAGAACGTGCATGGATGAACCTTGTTTTCTGTAGCCATACGTTGAGACAGGACCGCATCCACTCCCAGATCCGAGGAGTCTACCTCCACAATGAACTGGCAGGAAGGTTCGGGCTGAACCAACACAGGGGGGGATGAGAAATGCTTCTTCAGGGTCTGGCAAGCACTTTCAGAAGAATAGGAACACAAAAAGGGAATAGTGGGAGAGGTTAGCTTAGTCATAGGAGAAACGACTTGACTGTAGTTGCGGATGAACCGACGGTAGAGGTTAGCTAAACCCAATAAACGCTGTAGTTGCTTCCTGGAAGATGGCGTCACCCACTCCGTCACAGCTTTAACCTTAGCTGGATCCGCCTTCACTTGCCCGCTCTCCACAATGTACCCCAGAAAAGCCACTGATTAAACATGGAATTCGCATTTCTCTGCCTTGACTAACAACCGATTCTCCTGTAGGCACTGGAGAACCTGGCGGACATGATCCACGTGCTCTGACAAGTCCTTTGAAAAATCAAAATGTCATCTAGGTAGACGAACACTGAGCGATTTAGAAAATCACGGAGAACGTCGTTTACTAATGCCTGAAAGACAGCTGGGGTATTAGTTAAGCCAAAGGGCATTACCAGATACTCAAAGTGGCCGAGAGGGGTATTGAAAGCGGTCTTCCACTCGTCCCCCTCCTTAATTCTGACTAGATGGTAAGTGTTACGGAGATCTAGTTTGGAGAAGACAATGGCACCATGCAGTGGTTCAAACACGGAATTAAGCAATGGTAGAGGGTACTTATTCTTTACAGTAATGTTGTTAAGGCCGCGGTAATCAATACACGGTCGTAATGACTTGTCCTTCTTGGCCACGAAGAAAAACCCAGCTCCCAGGGGGGAGGAAGAAGGAGGAATGATCCCGGATTCAAGGGAGTAGTTAATTTATGCCTCCCTGGACTCCTGTTTGGGTCAAGACAGGTTATACAGACAACTGGTAGGGAAAGTTGACTGGGGTAACAACTCAATTCAAATTCAATTCAAATTCAAATTCAAAAAACTTTATTTGTCCCCGGGGGGCAATTCAGGGCACACAGAGCAGCAAATAACGACAGTGCAATTATACAAGAACATTTTAACCTAACACAAGAATAAAGTGTAAAAGAAGAGTTAGTGTCAGGATGTTAGTGTGTTAGTACAGGTAGAATAAGTGTCAGGATGTTAGTGTGTTAGTACAGGTTAGATACAGAGAACATCGTCGGCGTGAAATGTAGAAAGACATGCGTGTATCAGATGTAAGCAGACATGTGAGCTGGTGTATATGATGTAAACAGTGTAAACATGCAGTAGACTGTTGAAACAGGTATAAACAGAACTGTAGTGCAGAGAAGATATAAGTGGACAGTGATCGGATTCAGATGAGGTCAGACATGATACATGTGTGTAATGAGCAGACGTAACAGAACTATAGTGCAGTAATAGAGTATAAATATAATATATAACTATAAGCTAAATAATAAAGTGATAGTGGTGCATGGCAGGAAAACAGCAGTCTAAGTATATGCTAGCTCTGTGTAACAGATGAATACTGAAAAATAAAGTGACCATAGTGCTGTGATGGATACAATATAAGACCTGATAGACACAATAAAGTGGAGTAGTGCATTAATACCATAAATTAACATAACTAACAGAATCAAGTGGACCAGTAAGAACAGAGTAACAGAATAAGTCCGGTGTGAACATAATAACAGAATAAATAAGTAAGTGGAGTAGTGCAACAGACCGGAGTAACATTATAAACAGAGTAAATAAGTGGCGTAGTGCAGCAGACGGGAGTAACATTATAAACGGAGTAAATAAGTGGCGTAGTGCAACAGACCGGAGTAACATTATACACAGAGTAAATAAGTGGCGTAGTGCAACGGACCGGAGTAACATTATAAACAGAGTAAATAAGTGGCGTAGTGTAACAGACCGGAGTAACATTATAAACAGAGTGAACAGAATAAGTGGAATGTGAATTAACCAGTAGTTCACAGCTTTGAGGACAGGAGTGGAGGTAGATAGCCAGTTCACGTGTCCGGTGAGTGTCCGGGGGGGGGGGGGGTGTCGAGGGGGTGAAGGTGTCCAGGGAAGGTGTCAGGGGTGGGGAGGGGGGGTGATGGTGATGGTGTCCAGGGAGGATGTCTGGAGAGGGGAGGAGGAGGGGTGAAGGGAGGGGTGTCCGGGGGGGAGAGGTGTCCAGGGAGGGTGTCTGGAGTGGGGGGGGGGGGGGTGAAGTGTCCAGGGGAGGGTGTCAAGAGTGGGGAGGGGGATGGTCAGAGGGGTCAGGAGTTGAGGAGCTGGACAGCCCTGGGGCAGTCATAAGGACGGTGAGGTGGCAGGGATAACGCCTTGGCCTTGCTAAACACCTCAGCAAGGTCATGATAAACTGGTGGCACTGAGGACACGTCTGTAGGTTCAGGCAACGAAGGGCTGGGGTCATTGGGGCTCCTAGAAGGGGCCGAACGAAGGCATGAAGAGTGACAATAGCTGCTCCAACTCACAACCCTGCCTTTTACTCAGTCAATAACAGGATTGTGAGTGATAAGCCAGGGGAGACCAAGAACAACGGGATCATTAGAGGACGGCATAATGTGGAAGGCTATGGTCTCAGTATGATTACCCGCTAGCGACAGGGTCATAGGAATCGTCTCGGCAGAAATCTGAGCTAGCTCCTCACCACTGAGACCATTAACCACCAACAGAGTAACAAGAGGAACAGTCGGAAACTGACTAGGACGAACCAATTCGGAATCGATAATGTTAGTATCTGCCCCTGAATCTATTAAAGCTTGAAGGGGGAATTCTCTGCCTTCACAGCTTAAAACAATGTCCAAATCTATGCGCTTACGGGGAATAGCAGGAACAACGGATCGACTCACCAGAACCCTGTCTGCGACTGGTGAGCCTGGGTGTTTAACCTAAGCGGGCAGGTAGTCAGCTGGTGATTAGGAGCTCCGCAATAACTCAGCTGCTAAGGTTCAACTCAACAGAATAATCAGCCGCACAGGCAGAGCCCTGACACAGGTCGAGTAACCGGTTACTAGTATCACAATTAGAGACCGGGTGGTCAAACAAGGAGAGGATCTCATTAGAGAATTGCTGGTTATTCCAAAAAGCTGCTCCCCAGATTCCCAAGGGCCCTACCGGTGAGCAAACCTAGCACATATGCTATTTTGGAGCTATCGCTAGCGTAGGTGAGGGGCTGCTGACCGAACACGAGTGAGCATTGGAATAAGAAAATCTTACACTCCCCTAACTTGCCATTATAACGCTCAGGTGCAGGGACATAAGGATCACGGGGCAACAGGTGACTCAGCATTTGCAGAAGAAGCAAGGAGAGGACCAACTATGCGGGAAACACAGGTAGACAGCTGGTTCAGACTACAAAGGATTCCTTGCAGCATCTGCGAATGCGAATACCCTGAGAAGATACCGCTTGACGAGCGCAAACACCCGTAGGGTTGACTTCCTTGGCTGTGGGGTCCATATTATGGCCAGACTGTTCTGTCATGAACGGTACGGGCAATAACACGAAGACTCAGACCCAAATGCAGGCAAGGACACAAATAACGGTTTAAACGAATATTTA
Organism: Echiichthys vipera; assembly: GCF_963691815.1. NCBI lineage: Eukaryota > Metazoa > Chordata > Actinopteri > Perciformes > Trachinidae > Echiichthys > Echiichthys vipera. The sequence continues at coordinate 9,770,157 of NC_139835.1, read as the reverse complement.
ATAGTACAAAAACAAGGGAATCCAAAAACAGGGGAAACAAACATACAAAACGTGATGAGACGGTCGAGGGTGGACAGGTAGGGGATCGCGGGAAATTATAACAAAAGAGAACAAAGAAAAAAGGTTAACAACAGACAAACGAACGCGAAGATATAACCGACAAAGTACAGGAGCCAACCAACGAGAAGTTACCACGTAAATGAGGACAACGGTCTGGCGCTGAACGTGTCCCACATCTGGCTTTTTAAGCAGCAGAGGGTCATCAGTGGAACTGAATACAGCTAGGCGGAACCACGCCTACCAGCTCCAGACAGACATACACCAAAAGGGGAGACACATACAGGGAACAACAGACAGAGGGAGACAAACACAAGCACAAAAGGAAAGGAAAAGACTAAAAGAAAACAGGAATCCGGACATGTTTATTACAGAATCCGGACATGTTTATTACAATATGCGGCTGTTTGTTACAAAATGCGGCCGATTATTACATAATGCGGGTGAATGTGGGTGTCTTACATTTTGTCATTTTATTACAAAATGTGTTGTTGTTACATAATACAAAAATACGCCATTCATTGCATGGAATGGGAGAAAAAAAATCTACATGGTTTGGGGATCATTTTTAGATTACTTCCACAACCCTGAAATTCTTCATCTTCTTCTTCTTCTTCTTCTTCTTCTTCCTCTTCTGAAATCATTTTTGAACCATAGCATGATTGCCTTATTTTCTCTGCCCTTAACTTCCAGCCAACAACTTCACAAGCACCTGTAGGCATATGAACTCCACTAACTGCCTGCACTTTGTAATTGGTCTTTGTTCCTTTTTTTTTATTTATTTGAAGATGTTTTTTTTTTTTAATTATTTTTGTTTTGTAGTTCTTTATTTGATTTAGTTTGGTTTTGCCTTTGCTTTTTACTATTATTATTATTATTACTTTTATTATTATTATTATTATTATCATTATTATTATTTTAACCCTATACAATGTTGTGTATTATGATATTATGACTGTATAACTGCCAGCTGAGATGAGGGGGTTGTGGGAGGGGCGTGTTAATGCCTAAATCATAAGGTTGTACTCTGACTGTGTTGTCACTAAACCAATAAATATAATTTTTAAAGAAAAGAGTTAAAGAGGAGATAAAGTGTACAAAAGTAAATTGGGGGTGTAATGTTTTACAGTGATAGCACCTATTTGGCAATATTTTGGATGTAAACTCGTTTCAACCAATAGATGGCAACACGCAGAAAAAAAAGGCTGTTTTCTGAATGTTGATTGGCTGGCTGAGTAGACAGCAAGATATTAGTAAGAGTGAGAGGATGGAACAGTCCCTGAGATAAGGATGGCTTAACACAGCGACATAACACAGGGGTAATTTGTTTTCTAACCATGACTAATAACTCTGTAATAACATTGTTTTTTCTTTCAGGTTTCGATGAAACAAAGAACTACACAGTTGCTCTCTTTACTCTCACTTTACTGTGTTACTGTTTCATTGTGCTGGTGAATGTTTCTCTTATTGTGACCATCATCTTGGACAAAAACCTGCATGAACCAATGTATATTCTGTTGTGCACTTTCTGCATGAATGGACTTTACGGGACAACAGGTTTCTACCCCAAGTTTCTCTGGGATCTGCTCTCTCCTGTTCAGGTTATCTCTTATTCTGGATGCCTTGTTCAGGCTTTAGTAATGTACTCATTTGCCTGCAGTGATCTGTCTATTCTTGCGGTCATGGCATATGACAGATATGTGGCTATTTGTCGACCCCTGGAGTACCACTCTATCATGTCAACGCACAGAGTCTTTAAGTTAGTGTGTTTCTCCTGGATAACACCTTTTTGCATTATAGGCACAAATATTATTCTAACATCTAGATTAAAGTTATGCAGTCCACATATTAACAGACTTTTTTGTGTCAATTGGGCTATTGTTAAACTTGCTTGTTCCTCTGCCGACACCATCGTAAACAACATAGTTGCGTACATTACAATAATCATTTATGTATTTCATGGTGTTTTTATAGTGTGGTCCTACATGTGTCTCATCAAAACATGTGTGAATTCTATTGAAAACAGGGGGAAGTTCATGCAAACATGTGTGCCACATTTAACCTCCTTACTCATTTTTCTTGTGACTGTACTTCTTGATATTATGTATATACGATACGGTTCAAAAGATTCACCTAAAACCTTTCAAAACTTTACTGCAATAGTTTTTTTCATCATACCTCCAATCATGAATCCTTTCATTTATAGTTTCAAAGTAACCAAAATCCGATGCAGAATTCTGGCTTTTGTTAATATTAAAACTAAATAATATCTTAAACTTTGTGTATTCTCTTACAATTGAAGGGAACTCGAGCGTCTCTTGACTCTCAGAGCTCAAGTCTTTGCTATGCTGTTGGAGTCATGATACATTCTGAGTGTATATTTGGAAGTTGTACGCAACGCAGAATGGAAATCCTGCATATAATGTCAGCAGATGTTTGCTTAATAGGATTTTTTAAGCTTGCATTTTATGAAATACGACTGTGTTCACTTGTGTCAAATTGTTGCTCTCTTTCCTGCATTCCTGCATCAAACTGTAATCTAAAAATGTACATAGCCTAGCACATAATTATATTACTTGGATTTTGTTCTTAATATACTGTAGTAAGCTGCAGGTATTCCTATGGTTGAACATGTATAAAGGGGAGAATATGATGCACAGGAAGTGGTTTTATATGTTTTGAAAAATATGGAATTGTTCATTTCAGTCATAAAGGTAAAGGTTAACATAAAGAGATTTGCAGCTGAAGCAATAATGAAAGACATAGCGTGGAATAATCACACCTTTCTTATCCATGTAATGCCTTGTGGTTATGACATAACTTAAGTGCTTTTTGCAGCGCAGACTTCAGACAAAAATAAATATTTGATGGTGTTTAATGAAAACATGCTTTAAATATGGAAACAGTTTGAAACTGGTGTCCTTGAATCCCATTTGTTTTATTATTGTACACCCTATAGTGTTTCTCCTTTATTTTGTGTAGTTGTTCCTGAGTGGTAGTAGGCTTTACTGACAATATCTTACTCACAAGTAGTGTGACAGCAAGGGAACATGCCTGATCATTTTTAATTTTCAATAAAGAACAAAGCAAAAAGAATTGGACAAAAACAACAATTCTGACCAACTCATTTTCACTTATAGCATACCTAATAATTAAAGGCAACATTAAACATTAATAACAAAAGGGGATACTCAAAGTCTTTCAGTCATTTTATGGCAAATAAAGCCTTTTATTTCATTAATAAACACAATACAATTAGTTTCAGTTCTGCATTTCCACTTAGATAATATGGATATTATGTCTTCCTATATGAATATCTATATAGACTATATGAAATAGCCTAGTTGAGGTTTTCAACATGAAATAACAAACCTTCTGTTGTAGAAAAACGTGTTGCGGATATTGGAATCTTCATATAGCTACATAGGTGAATGTTGAATGTCTGCTCTGAAATGTGTGTACAAGGGGTTGTTTATCATTCTGGAAACACAACAGACAAAAGACCTTTGTCCTTGAGATGGGTTGCTGTATAATATGCCATGTGCTCTGGTATTCTCCAAGTTTCTGGTGATTGCGTTCATGTATACAGTATGTGTGCCGGAAGCTTCCCTGAGATTCTAAAACCCATGTATGAACCACACGGGAGGACCACTTGTAATTGCAACCGGAAGGCCAACTGAGGCTCTTCGGGTTATATCTGTGTGCATCATCTGGAAGGATTTTTGATTAATACAAGTGTTCTTCATCACCTGCTTTGTTTAATATGGGAACACTAGGTATTCATGCGCATCCATTCTTGTAGTGTGGTGAATTCGTCCAAAATGTGGGAAAGGAACAAAAAGTCTTGTGCGGTCTTGTGACCAAGAGTGCAGAATGCAGAATAAAAACTTGTTTTATTGCGCTTCGGGATTACTGGGTCAGAGAAGTCTTTGCTTCTGGTCCTGTGGCGCTGACCGACGGGCTCTGACTCCGCACCACTTGGCGGTGCTAAGACGCCATTTTCTTCACCGACGGCGACACACCACGAAGACGAGGAAGAGTGCCGACAGCAGACAGTGAACACTGCAGTACATGCGACCGTACAACCGCTCTCAGCCGCTGCTCAATTTTTCTCCAACGCCAAAGACGACACGGAGGAAAAACAGTCATCTTTGTCTCGAAGTGAAGTGGCGGAGAAGACTACACCGTGTCCAAAGATCATAACTTTCCCTCACATCACGAACCGTGAGTAGGCTGTTAGCTTGTTATTTTGAGGGCTGCGGAGGATGAAATGAACGGGGTTGCTGATTTGGGTTCCGGTTGTGTTTATGTAATATTAGGCTGGTAATCCTCTAGAATAACGAAGACGCGGGGACTCGCCAGTCAACGGTGGTTAACCAAAAATGTGTACTTGTACCAATGTGAGCGTTTTGAAATTACATTTTGTGTACGCAGCGCCACAGTGGGATTTATGGCTGTCATCTCTCCCCTCAGCGTTACACTGTCCGCGGTGCCTGTGAAGGTCTACCCGGGTTACCGCATCATGTACACTTCACAGAGATGCACTCGCATTGATGCTATGCTAGCTGCTGCGATATATTGAATGGGTATGCAGGTATGCGTTGTTAAAATCTGCTGTTTTCTCTTTGCAACACGTTTGTATCCCCCCATTTGACGGAGAGGAGAGAAAAAACGCTGAACAATGTAGGCTACAGTATATACAGCACAGCACAGTGCAGAGCATTTAGATGTACCCCTTTCCAGGCTGCTGTCTTGTGAAAGCTATTAAGGAAGTCATCCCTGTCTAAAAGTGTAACAACTGGATTATTAAGAAGTCACTAACGCCCAATCTGATACCCCTGTTGCTTCATTTAAAGGGGAGTGAACGTAGTTCCAAAGATAAAATATGAATTTGCTATAAGTGTGCATACCATTTCTGCAGCAATCAAGAGTGAAGTTTCCCACAATGCAGCTTAACCTGTGGATGCTCTGGCAATATTGCATGTGCATGTGTGTCATGGGAGGGAAGTAACATTGTGTTTGTATTTTAAAATGTAGTGGCACAGATGGAAATGAATGGCCACAGTCATTAAAAAAAAAAAAACAACATTTAAACATTTAGCATTAAACATACAGTGTGCTTAAAATCCAAACTAACTTAACTAGGAGATTACTCAAGAATGTGGTGTGCTTATGAATGTTTCCCTTTTCTAAAGACATAGTCAGTACACTAGGCCCAAAGCTTATTAGGCATTTTTTTTCCAGTACCAAATCCTTATATTTCATTTGAATTAGAGCTGCAAGATATATGTATGTTTTTCTACTATATGTTTAGTCTGTATAATATTTGTTGTTTGTATATCTGGAGTTTTTTTTTAATTCCCCCCTGAGATTATTAAAGTATTTCTGATTCTGATTCTGATTCTGATTCACTGTATTACCAGCAGATAACAGGAACTTTATGTTATTATTATTATTATCATTATTATTTTTCAGATACATAAATTATAAATTATTATCGTCAGGGGCTGTCGCCTCTCAGCAAGAGGGCTGCTGGTTAGAATCCGGGCTGTGGCCCTCATGTGTGGAGTTTGCATGTTCTCCCCGTGTCTGCGTGGGTTTTCTCCAGGTTCTCCGGCTTCCTCCCACAGTCCAAAGACATGCACGTATTAAGGTTAATTGATGACTCTAAATTGCCCGTAGGTGAGAATGTGAGTGTGAATGGTTGTCTGTCTGTGTTTGTCTCTATGAGCCCTGTGATAGACTGGCATCCTGTCCAGGGTGTACCCAGCCTCACACCGACCCCGATAGGGACAAGCGGTTGAAGATGGATGGATGAATGGATAATTATCGTCAGATAATACAATTCCTATTTTATTGACCTCAGCGTAGCATCTACACACTCCGATACATCAGAGGGCGGTGTTCATCTTTAAAGTGGAATTGCGATCAGCCAATAAGCAGTAGGCTATACATTAGTACATACAATAGTAATGTCTAGGGGTGTCACAATTTCAATTATAAATCCAAAAACCAGGCGAAGTGAGCTTGCAATTTCAATTGTCTAAAATCAGTGGTTCTCAAACTTTGTGCATGACGTACCACCTCAGTAAATATCAGGCTCTCGCAAGTACCACCACTAAGACCAATGTTAAAATACAGTAGCACTATTCAACTACGGACAGGAAGGTTTATTCCTAACCAGAAGATTTTACATGGTGTGTAAAGATGAAGTGAGCCGAAGGATTGCTCTACACACACTAGATGCACGACACGCGTGCGCTGTGTGTGACACCCACACAGACTGCAGTATTTCAGTGGAATTAATAAATGATCGGCTAATTACGGCTGTGCCATCAGTCCGACAGTCTGACACTGAGTGAAAGTGAAAAATATACCATCAGCTATTGTCAAAGAAAGATACAAACGAAACACATTTCTGTTGTAGCAACAAATACTTTTAATAAGATTCCCGTATCAGAAATCACATCACTCAGTAACCGGGTGCATGAACGCGCAGCACTGGACTCAAATGCTCGCGCTGTCAGGCGCTCCCCGCCCAGAATGGGAGGGTTTATTACGTTCACAGTGCAATTAAAAGTAATAAATAGTCTGAGAATGTACTGGGAAAACGCATTTTGCAGTTCGTCTTTATTGATAGCCTACATTGAGCAAATGCACTGGAAATCAAAATTAGAGCACAAGTCATTAATACTTTGTTGTTTGTCCTGAAAAGTTGATATTCTTTAATGTTCAAAATTTAATAGAAAATCCTCTGAGTCTATACCACGGCTGTAGGAGCATGTTCTTTTTAATACCCAAGGCTTTTTAACAAAAACCTTTATTTTACGAAAAAAAGAGCAAAATGAGAGAACACTTTAAGATACCTCCCAGTTATTGATGTTAATCTGGCACTTGGTGACTATTGACTTAATTGTTGGACACATCCTATTTATCTGACAGCTCTGCTGGTTACTTTGCAAGATGGCAAGCGGCTCTAAGGGCGCACTCACACTGTCCTTCCGTACCGTGCCCAAACAGGTTTTAGGGGTAAAGCCTAGTTCGTTTGACCAGTGTGAGTGCAACCGCACCGCACCTAGCTGTGGCCAACTTGCCGTCCACGGCCCGTTTGAGAGAGCTGTGATGGCAGCTCTGATGTCATTTTATGTGCGCCTGTTCGGACATAGAGAAAAAAAAAAAGACGGACCATGCGCGGACATTTAACAACAACAACAATGATGGCGAAAGGTTCACGTTGGTGTGATGCGGAGGTGGAGTGTTTCCTGCAGATTTGGTCAGATGAAAATATTTAAAAACAGTCGGACAAGACGCACAAAAACTCTGCAAAGATTTGTAAACAAAGCGACGCATCGCAATGACGTCATTTTATGTGCGCCGTTCGGACATATATAAAATAATAAATAAATAAAGACGGACCATGCGCGGACATTTAAAACGATGACGGCGAAAGGTTCACGTTGGTGTGATGCGGAGGTGGAGTGTTTACTGCAGATTTGGTCAGATGAAAATATTCAAAAACAGTCGACAAGACGCACAAAAACTCAGAGGTCTATGGAAATATTTGTAAACAAAGCGACGCATCGCGATGACGTCACGAGAATATTGAAACTTTAGGCCTTTTGTACAGCTTCATGGCAGGGTGAATGCAAATGTTTATGTGAACCTTGGCAACATGCAATACCTTCATACAATTGTCTCCCAATCAGCCCACAATTTTCATGCAACCCACTGCAAAAAAAGGTTACGCAGTTCCTTTAAGCTGAGAATATTGAAACAATGAGATGGCCAGCCCAGAGTCCAGATCTAAACCCCATAGAGAATCTCTGGAAAATCTTTGGCAAAAACGTAGTGTCTAAGAAACCCACTCCAGTTAGTGAACTGTGAAGAGACTGAAGAAGAATGGACCAAGGTCAAACCAGAGCAGTGTGAGAAACTAGTGATGTCCTGTGGGCGCAGATGTGCTGAAGTCATTCAGAGCTGTGGCCTCTACACTTCCTATTCATTTTTGAATCCTATAGCCCTATGAAATATTTGTTTAAATCTTCTCTTGGGACACAATGGTTACTGTTCTCTAATTTTGCTCACTGCTTTTTTCACAAAACAAAGGTTTTTGTTGAAGTGCCTAAAAAAAATGCTAGTACAGCAATGGTGTAGCCACAACAGATATTTTATCATGTTCTATACAAAAAAACAACAATATTTCAGAATAAATCAAGTATTAACTTGTTTTCTAAACCCAAACAAAGAACGACAGGACTTTATGGTGTATTCAGATGCCCTTTGTAAATTCATGGTGCATTCCGGTGCACGTCGTTATTATCAGTTATTTGTATCTGCTGAAAACAATCCATTCAAATGTCATTGTGAACCTATATATGTTTAGTTTTCAACTTTTGAAAGTGAATAGACTTATAATGAGTCATTAATATTAATGAATGAAAGATTCTGACTGGTTTTAGAAGAGTATTGGAGCTGTTGGATCTACAAAACATGCAATTGTAAAGTGGAGTTACAGAGTGAGGCTTCTTTTACCTGATAAACAATCTTTGGCTGAGCACAGACAGTGGATGGGGTCAGGCAAGTTTGTGCTTGTTGGAGAGGCGTTTTGATAACTTACCCTTATCATCTTTACCTGCAAAGTTTTTATTGCACGCATAGTATCTGTCTTTCTCTCCTCTGCCCACAGTGAAGAGCCCTGCCTGTGCTGAAGTTTTCTCTTTCTTACTGGCTGACATGATATCGCCCCATCTGCAATTAGTTTATATCAACCGATGTGTAGCTCAAGCTCTGGTTAGAACAAATGCTGCCACATTCAAAGATAAAGTGCTCAAAAGGTTGTGACTTTTTTCTCTGTGATGGTTTCATAAAGCGACTGTAGCTCTGGTGCTAAAATGGGATACTGTATCCAGATAGTGCCAATGAATTTAAAGTCACAAAAAGATACCAGACCGCATTTATAAAACATACAATCTCCCCATTGAAAGTACTTCTTATTGACTACTTCTAAAACAGTTTTGGATACTTCTCCTTAAAAAGGCAATATGCGTCAGATTATTATTGTAGGAACAATACAAACTTATTTAGGTCACGCACACTAAATAAAGGAATGGCAATATAATGTATTTGTACTAACCTTGTTCCTGAGAAAGGTGAACAGAAGTATATGTGTTTCTACTTCAACAGGCCTCTGGTGTGCACATACTCGCATACTCAAAGAGGGCTTTTTCTTATAAGATGCATTAGCAGTAACAATGAGGCTTAAACGCCCAGACACACCATCCGACATAAAAGAACTGGCGTCCATGAAAGTCGATTGTTTCATGGCCCCACGTCGCCCGTGTCTCGGCCACAACGTTGCACTTCAAAGACCACAGCTAAGGAAACAATCCTCCATGCCAGCAGGCAGTAGTAGTCTGTATTTGTCATTCAAGACAGATTAAAGATGCTAGTTAGCCAGCTAGCACATTAACAACAAAACCCTGGTGGTGAAAGAACAAATTATGTTGGTTGTGCGCACACGAACAATACCTTATATAACAAGTTTTCAGTATCACGCCACTTGACTTTAGCTGTTTCCTCTCTTACCGCACTGATTTGCTTAAGGTGAACTGCCAATCAGTGATTTCTCTCACTGACAGGCTTCTCAAAGCTGTTGATGAGATGCAAAGTCCTAGAGCCAAAACCGCTAAAACTAGGGCGACCGAAGCTCACTGTTGGCCTAAGTTTGACTGAGGAACGACTCTAGGCCAAGTGTGTCAGGGCTCTAATGTGTTTGTTTTTAAAAGGACAGATGCCTGTTATCCACAGCTCAAATTGTTTTTTACATATTACATAAGGCTCAATGTTTAGTCCTCTTTATTCCTTAACTGCTGGCAAGATATAGTTTATTTTCAACACCAGGGTACGGGGTGCGCAGGCGTACATTTTTAATGAGGGGGATCCCTGGAACTTGTAGGGTTAAAAGCCTCAGGGAGGATGTGCAATGCAGGAGAAGCATTTTACAGACTAACTCTTGGTTTCCTTCAAGGAAATTATTGAATCTTTTCGTTGCTGTGTGGAAAAAGCAGTTTTGCTGATTTAAAGGGTGTGATTGAGGTTTTTTAAAATCCAGTTGCAGAAGTCACTGAAAACACTGGAGGCACCTTTAGCAAATACTGATCAAAACTAAGTTAAAGGACTGGCTACACTAGACCTCACTGGGGATTTTATAAAACTGCTGCAGTACTGCCCGACTTGCTGAGGTGACAAGTATACCTCTCTGTCTCTCTCTCTTTTTCTCACTCTCTCTCTCTCTCGCCCTCTCTCTCTCTGTGGCTCACGCCCTCTCATGTGCCATAATTTCGCACAGATTGATTCAACATGAATGGGTACTTTGCAGTATTGACATAATTTGGTACTGAGTTCGGTTCCCAGCTATAGTGAGCTCTTTTCATTGTTTCATATGTTCCTCATATGCCCTGATGATGTTGTTGTTTAAGTCCTGATGAAGACACAGTTTCCACTTAGCTTGTGTCACAATACCAGAATGTTGCATAATGTGTCCATAACAAAGCCTAGTCCTTTTTATTTTTTTTAATAATCTGCACACAGGGCTGATACAGAAAACATCCTTGAACCCAACACACGGTTGATTTGCCTTGCGTTGAAAATCTGATTGTCCATCTGCTTTTTTTAATATTATAGCTTTGGAACTTTAAATACCACAATTTGACCGCTGAAGTCCACGGGGGGCTCAATGCTAGTTGTTCATGCGATAAGCTGCTTTATAAACATCCTGTTTCTATTATTATTATTATTATTATTATTTGACATTTTTTGTAACTTTGCTTTCCCCTCTCAATGTCAATAGCAGCTAGTTTGATTGTCACACTGTCAGGAATCCTGGTGTTTGCTAAACCAAATGAAGACCTGCCAGGCAACAAATTTGGGCAGATTGTCCCTTTGGCGATTGGAGCACCTGCCAGACTGGCCAGTAATTGTTTGCATAGGCTGCATGAAATAAAAATGTCTCTAGCTTCCTTCACTCCAAGGATATTGTTAATGCTGCATGAGCAAATGTCATTCTAGTGTTATTGCAAAGTTGGAAGGACCAAGTTTAGCTAATTTGACTTCTTTTAGCTAAGGAGTGATTATACAAGTTGTCACGAACAATTCCATAAACGGTAATGTGACTGAAAACAAGCCATGGTTCTCTAATCAACAATGTTCTAAACACAAGTGGGAGTCCTGATTTTTGTCTAACAGCACTTTTGAACAGTTTGAAATGAATGCATTCCTTCAGGGAAGTCAAAAGAAGTAAACTCCCTTGATTTCCCTTGTGCTTCTTATCAGTGGCCACTTGCATGCCATTTTTGTCTTACAACTATTCAGCCTTTGTCCTGTGCACTTTTCCTGAAACACAGAAGCATCCTGTTTTCTCACTCGTAATTGAGTTAAGTTAACAGCAGCCAGCATTTCATGGTGTTGCGTCAACCAGTCAGTCCTGTGTGAGTCTTGTCTCACCACCTTCCTGTCTTGTCTTTTCCCCAAAGCCAAATATGAGGAATGTTTTAAAGACCCCATCCAATGAAAATCATGTTACGTTATCTATGTTCTTAAATATATATACACTGGACTGGAGATCAAAATTAGTGAACACAGTTTTAATACTTACATTTTTCTGAAATACATTTTTTACTTTTCAGAATTTGATAGAATATCTGTTGTGGCTATACCACTGCTGTACTAGCAAGTTTTTTGTGTGTGAAAAAACCAAGGAACTTCAAAAACCTTTATTTTGTGAAAAAAAACAGTGAGCAATTGTCTCCCAATCAGCTGCGATTTTCATGCAAGACAATGCCCTCTGTCTCACTGCAAAATGGAATACGCAGTTCCTTGAAGCTAAAAATATTGAAACTATGAAATGGCCAGCCCAGAGTCCAGATCTTAACCCCATAGACAATCTCTGGAAAATCCTTGCCGATAAAGTAATGTCTAAGAAACCCTGAAGAGACTGAGTCAGAATGGACCGAGATCAAACCAGAGCAGTGTGAGAAACTAGTGATGTCCTGTGGGCGCAGATGTGCTGGAGTCATTCAAATCAACGGCCTCTACACTTCCTATTCATTTTTGAAACCTATAGCCCTAAGAAAACATTGTTTATATCTTCTCTTCTGATACAGTCATTACTGTGTGTATATGTATATAGATATAGATATATACATACATAAATGTATATCATTTCCCTTCGATTGCATTTTTATTTGCTATTGTTCTTCTTTGTGAGTTCTGAAGTGACCGTGATGTGTGGGTGAAGGCTTTGTGTCCTACTCTCCTTCAAAAGCACAAATTGTATACAGTCTGTGTGAGTTTCACATCTTTGCAACAAAGTAAAGAGGCTGCAGATGACCTTGTTGTTGCACTGCCACTGTCAAAACTCACCTTGCAATGCTGTTTTTCCCCATCCAATTCAAATTAGAACCGGAATTGATTTTTGACTTAATTTTACACGAGTGGCCAGTTTCAATCAATTAATCAGTCTTTGTAAAACATACTGTAATAGATAATGTTTGCTACAGTTACTAACGGCAAGATACAAACCAGTGTCAAAGCCTTGGAGAGGCTTGGACTGAATGATATTAAATTTCTGTCTATGTGTGTTCCTATCAAATTAATGTACTCACAGATGTGTACATCATAAAAGGTGCATATTGCAACATTTTTACATTATTGTTGTACTGTTAGGCATTCATTGTTGCCTTATGAATTTGAATTACAAACTGTTCCACTGACCTGCTCTGGTGAAAGTGCACCAGATTGATGCATTTAGATGGTAAAATTTCCTGCAGGATACATTTTCATACCACAACATATAATCAGTACAACTTTTTGGCATAAAAAAATTGCAATGTAATTACTTTCAAGTATCAGGCAGCCCTAGTTTGATGGAAATACCAAAACACTTTTTGCGAAGCTTTAATATTCAATGATAATTTCACACTGGATGAGATGTACGACACAGCATCAGGAGAGCTTGTTTGACCGTGTGTAAAAAACCCAATGAAGCAGTTATATATATGTATAATGTATATAATATATAATTTTCAATTTAAGCATTCATTCAACCCTTTCAGAAGCCATACAGTAGGAATATCGTTGAAACGAAATTGCAACAAGCATATAACAAGGCTGTTTTATTTTGTATTCACCACTATTTTCGGTTAAACGTTTGTTTGGAGGTAGGGAAATTTGGCAAATATCTGCTGAGAACTCATTTTCTGTCTATCGTGCCATTTGTCGGTACAAAGTGTACTAAAGCAACTCCTTTCTGCTACTGAGTTCCCCTTGACCCGCAAGGCACTCCATGTTAAGTGCACTTACCCAACAAAAAATACTTTTTACCCATTTCACCTTACAGTCTCATGGACTCTCGTCACATGTGAACCAGACCTCTGTTTTCATGTCATACTCTATACTATGGGCCTACATCAAACTACCATACTAGGCTGAGTAGGCACAGACTTTTTGCTAAAGCAATCTTTTCACTACAAGATACAGAAACAAAAGCACAAACAGGGTTTTTTCATTTCAGATTGTGTTGCCTAGACATGAAAATATTTCAGTACAGGACAACATGCTGTAATTTCAGAGGATGGAGTGATGATGGTGTGGGGTAGAGGTTTGTGCAAACAAAGCATGACCCCAGCTTGCGTGGCTGAGAATTTCTGCACTTCCCTGAGGAACAGGGGGCACATCAATGTCGCCTCATCACCCCTGTCACTAAATTGTGGCGAGCTGCAAGGCACAGGTTGTGGATTATACATACAGTGTACATTTAGATTGCGAAACACTTGTGAATGCATACTGTATCCCTCTTTACTTTGGGGAAACAATAACTGCACTTTTATTTTTTTTAAGTAATCTTTAAGAAATTAAAGTATTCTGTAACCTCTTGTCACGTTTCCTGGAAATTACTTCTCAGTATAAAACTAAAGTAAGGGCTAATGCATATGTCAGACAAAGTTTGCATCGGAGCGTGAATGTGACATTACACACACACATCACTCACACACACTCACATGTTAGCACTACAAATGGCCAAGGCCGTGACGAAACCACCAGGACTAGGCTTGGTGATTGTTGACTGGACCACTCATTGACCGAAATGCTATGCAAACTAGGCCACAGATTATTTTTAGTCTGTTATTGGTCTGTGAGCATGTAAGTAAAATTAAATTTCATTTTTCAGTAAATGTACAAAAATAGAAGAATGAAGAAATACAATATTATTCAATGTGTTGCTGTAGCAAGAAAAGGCTTAGGGTGCAGAATATATGCAGTGAGAAAATGCTCGTCAAAATGATTGGAGAGTTCCTGCTGGGTTGAAAATCAAGTGTGTGCTCCTTATTAAACCATTTAAAAAAATTGTGAAAGAGGTCATTGAGGGGATTTCAGAAGCGCTAACTTTCATCTGTAATTTATCATTTCAAACTGGCAAATTTCCAAGCAAAATGATAATGGCTAAAGTTGTACCGCTGTATAAATCCGGAGATAGACACCAATTCACAAATTACAGACCTGTCTCATTACTACCACAATTTTCAAAAATTTTAGAAAAAGTATTCAATAATCGATTAGACAAATTCATAGTCAAACATAAATTACTCACTGACAATCAGTACGGATTCAGATCAAACAGTTCAACATCACTGGCATTAATGGAATCATTAGAAGTAATCACTAATGAGATAGAAAATAAACAATATGCAATTGGAATACTCATTGATCTTAAAAAAAGCCTTTGACACAATTAATCATGACATATTAATTAATAAACTGGAACTACAGGGGATCAGGGGGATAGTTTTGCACTGGGTTGAGAGTTATTTAAAGGGCCAGAGTCAATTTGTGAAGTTGGGAGAATATAGCTCATCCTGCTTGGACATTGACTGTGGCGTCCCCCAGGGGTCAGTGCTGGGTCCCAAACTGTTTATTCTATATATAAATGATATATGTAACATCTCAAATATGTTGAAATTGATACTATTTGCTGATGACACAAACATGTTTTGCTCAGGGGAGAATTTACAGGAGCTTCTGGGTTGTATCACTGAAGAAATGTGTAAATTAAAAAGGTGGTTTGATAGAAATAAATTCTTTAAATTTAAACAAAACCAAATTCATGTTATTTGGGAACTGTAAAATGAACACTCAAGCAATAATACAGATAGACGGGGTGGACATTGCAAGGGTACATGAAAATAAATTTCTGGGTGTAATTATAGACGAAAAAATTACATGGAAACCTCACATAAAGCATGTTCGAAGTAAACTGTCACGGAGCATCTCAGTACTAGGTAAGGCTAAACACTTTCTGGACCACAAATCACTACACATTCTTTACAACTCACTGATATTACCAAATTTGAGTTACTGTGCAGAGATTTGGGGCAATACTTATAAATCTACACTACAACCACTGTCGATTCTGCAAAAAAGAGCAATCAGGATAATTCATCACACTGGGTACAGAGAGCACACTCACCCCTTATCCTCAAAATCAAAAATACTGAAACTCACTGATCTTGTCAGTTTCCAAACAGCACAAATCATGTATAGAGCAACAAACAACTCGTTACCAGTAAATATTCAAGCATGTTTTTTTCCGAGAGAAGGGGGTTATAATCTGAGGGGGGAACTGACTCTAAAACATCTGTATGCACGCTCAACTCTAAAAGCCTTTTACATTTCAATATGTGGAGTGAAACTGTGGATCAGACTAGCGGAGGAGCTCAGACAATGTCCAACCATGAGCAAATTCAAACAACAGTACAAACGAACGGTGTTTACAAGGTACAGGGAAGATGACGGGTCTGACAAACACTAGGGTTCTCACTTTTTGCCATACTTGTCATTTATTTATTTTTACACAAGCGGTTATTGTGTTGTTTGTTGGTTATTGTTTGTTTTGTTGAGCGTATTAAAAAAACAAAAACAACAACAACAAAAAAAGAAACAGGATGCACAGGAAGTAAGAAAACCTATAGTACTAGGTACTAAGTGGAGAAGGGGTAGGAATTAATAAGCTAATGCTTCTTCCTATTCCTTTTCAAACATACAAAGGGTTTTTAATGACTCGTGCTTCAAGTGTAATTTATTTTTTTCACATGTTTGAAATAAAGCATTCATTCATTCATTCAATCATTTTGTTTGAGTGTGTTAGTTATTTGCCATTAGCATGTTGCCATTCTTGGGGGTCTCACCGAATGCTGTCTTGAAGCGGCATCGAAAGGAATCACTGCTTATTGGTAAAGTAAATTAAGTAGTTAGGTTTAATAAACATCATGTTTGTATACTGTAACCTTTGCTGGTTGAGGTACGTCTAGCTGAATATTCATGCTCCCTCTTTGCCATACTGTACTTTTCATTTAACCGGTTGCGCTTATTCATAACTGTACACTCACTACTCCAACAACAACTCTGTGGCCACATAATGGCTCCACTAGAGTAGGTGGGGTTAAATGGGACAATGTAGGGTATCTAATTGGTACTTTGTGAGGTAGGGAAGCGTGTTAGTCCTGGTAAAGGATGATATCGGTAAATGCTAGCTCTATGAAGTTTTTTGCCGCGGGATATTGACATTTTATTTCCTCATCAAGCAACTGGCTCATTATCTATCTTAGTTCCTTGAACGTGCTTTGCCTGATGCAGCACTAGCGAAGCATTTTTCCTTCTACATATTACACCTTTTTGGAAGAAGACAGTTCAAGTTGGCCCTAAGTGTAAGATTATCAGGGACAATGAAAATAATTCTAGCTTTGCATTATCCACTTCAATCAGGAGAGACACATGAATGTAGAAAACTGTTTATCATAACAGATGATATGTGATGATGAAGTATTTGTGGAAAGCCTCTGGCTCTTAGACTCAACAGGGAGACTTGTAATGGAGGGGCGTCTGCCCTGAGCGCTTCCCCCATGGAGTCCAGACACAGGTGGTGGTGGCTGATGATTCTGCTGAGACTGACAGAGCTGATGAGTCTGCAAAGACTGGTTGTGATGGGAAGGTTGTGGGGCACATAACAGCAGCATGAACAAAGACAGAGACAGAATCATATTTAAACAGCGGCAGCAGCCGGGTGATTTGCTAACAATGCAGGTATGTCACTGTGCTATTGGTTAGATGTTATGATCAGCTGATGTAATTAGATTGACAGCAAAGAATAATGAGTGAGAGGAGTGAATGACAAGATTAGTCTTGCTGACTGAACTTAATGCTATAGCATCTGTTACCCTCGATTTCCATAAAAAACATCATATTAAAATAATAGACTATAAAACATGGATGTAGTCTCTGTGACATCACCCATAGGTTTCTGAAGAGCCATTGTAAAGCTCAGTGTGGATGGCTCTGTTGCCATCTTGGCGGTGCCTGACTACACCTGCTCCTAGCTAATCCAAATATCTGCAAAGAGTTTGAGCCTGGATGAAGCTGAGATGGGCAGAATGAAGGCCCCTACACATGATAACAACCAGAGAGCAACATCAAGCCGGCCAGAAAGATGGAGGAAAAACTTGAGTTGAGTTTCCTGAACTATTTAACGTTACATTAAAGTTGTATCACGATCTCTGAAGAAAACGTAATGCTTGGAGGTTCATAAACGGTCACACCAGGTTTGTGAAAAGGCAGTTTAAGCTCTAACGGTTGTTACAGTACTAACAATGATTTAGCCCTTTACTGGGTCTCTGCACCCAACCTCGCTGTGAGCCCAGCGCAAAAAGCTTATCATGTAAAGGCCCCTACGGCCAGAAATGACTTCAAGAAGCTTTGCTTTTCACAGGGAGTTGTTTAGTTTTAATAGCCAAACTAATAGCTTTACACAGCTAATGCTAAGCCAGCTAAGTGTTGCCAAAACCATCATCGAGATGAGGCCTAAAAAACACCAGTTCTCCAGAGACCTCTGATTATTGCTACATGGATTTCCCAAGCGAATATCTATTTCACTTGCACATCATATCCTTTATTTTGTTCACGGTAAAGTCTAAAATTAATAAAGCCAATAACTGGAAACAGCTGAAATGAATAAATACTGAAATACAAGGCAACATTAGTAAAACTAAATGTTTGACTGACACCAAAAGGATTTCCACTTCCTTGAAAAATAGCTGCCAGATATCAATCATTCTTATATACAGAATAACAACTTGTTATTATGCGATATATCAATATTGTTTTGGACAACAGTTAAGCCCTTTCAAACTACATGGCATGTACCAGGTCCGCCTTCTTTTCTCTCTAGAAGTATTTTATTTTTGCATCCACGCAATCCATTTTCTGTTAAGATGAAATAAAACATTTGGAAAGCATGCGTACAATACATCCCTATCAAGCTGTGGGAGAATCCCCCCGCTGTATTCCTGCTCTCCGTCTCTCCCAGATGTACTTATGCGTAAGACAGAAGTGTACCTGACATTGCCTTTACATGAACTCGCAGTAGATCTCCAGCATACTGGAGGAAAAGCCAAATTGCCCCAGGGTATGGCTTTTGGGCTGACAAGTCGCTCAGTGTAGCCACTATGTGCTTTCTCATCTCGCGCAGGCTTTATGAACATGTATATGCACAAGAACAGACATCTGCACAAAGGTTCACATCATAGCTGTTTTATGTGTGTATCAACCGCAAAAACATGGATTGTGTCATGATGTGGCTGTAGATGTATTCACAGTGGATTAGGCTAAGCCCATCAATAATACAGGCCACATGGAGTAGCTGTGAAAACAGTCTTTTCTTGTTTCTATAAGCTCTAGTCTGCACCTTGGCCTTGTGTTTTTACAGAAGGTACAATCAGACGATACATCCTCTGCCCACGAAAAAACGTATTGTTTCATTTTATTTCTGAATGTCTAAAGAAAGTCTGGATGAGTGAATGAAGCAGCACCCTTCTCCTCCGCTTGCTTGTCCTTTTCATATTCATCAACCCTCTCCGTTTCGTTCTCGTCCTCCATATTCTATGGAGCTCTGCAAGGAGCCCTTGGTGATATGGCTATATATAGAAGGAAAAGGAGGAGCAAGATTAAGAAAAATAGAGGACCTTTTAGTGCGCTGTCCTGTGGAGCTCGCTTCAACGCTCCTGTCTGGAAGGGTTAACGATGCTCAGTGGATTGTTTTTGTCTGTGCTGGAGTGACTCAGGTCAAGCCCTGGCAGTGTGAGATAGACTTTCTCAATTAACCACAGCTATGATGGCTTCTGGCTAAATGCCCATTTTAATTGTTCCTTTATTATTATAGCTATGATGGCTCAGACTTTTCTGTTAAAGATCCCATTATTGACATGTCAAAATAAAGTACCTGTACACTGTCTGTACAGGGTTTGACCCCAGAAAAGTTGTAAGGCCAGGTGACATATGGCTTTTTTTTTTATTGGGGCCTGAGGCGGTCCAGAGCCAGACTGACTATTTTTTTATTTCTTTTTAATTTTTCGATTTTAGAATGTAATTTAAAAAAAATCTAAATTACATTTTATGTGTTTCTTTCCAGTGCTTTTGGTGTTTTATGTAAAGCACTTTGATTTACCTTGTTGTTAAAAGGTGCTTTACAACTAAACTTGACTTGTGTTGATGGCAGCGTTAAGGTAGGGCCCGACGGATGATTTCATAGCTGTTTGTGGCTCTTGCAGAAATTGGCTAAACTGAATTTCACAGAAGTCATATGTCACAGAAGCTCGTTTAAAATGGATCAAGTCAATGTCACTGGTGCATGCTGCTACCAGAGTGAAAAGATGTCACAAATCATCTCCAACTGAAGTTTGCCGTGTCAGAAAACATTGGGCATCAGACTCCTGCGACATGGAGTCTGGGCTTTTCCCAGGTGTGTTCACAAGCTCTTTGGGTGGGGATGAGTAAACAAAAGGTGCGTTTCCACTATCGTCGACAACCCGGAATGAGGCGGGTCTACCTCGCCATAAACGCCCCTAATTTGCATGTGAGTCGCTCAGGAGGCCGTTTGACTGGATAGAAAATGGCGTTGTCGGAGAGCAATCGGGCTTCTCTCAGGGGACAAAAGAAGCCCGATTGCTGATTAAATTTAGCTCTCAGTGGGGTGTGACAAGTGGGGAGGAGGTCGATCCAGCATCCAGTCATTTCTTTTTTTATTAATATCATACACAGCAATCCAGTTACAGCGATCTAGTCGCTTCAATTCAAATAATATTAAGTACATTTACGGTATATCGGTGTTAATTTGTTACTTTTTTTTTAACACGGATAAATGTTTATGTCAAGCCTGATGCCTTCACTTACATGGCAATGTATACGGATCATTCATTCAACAGTAGGATCGGATCGGTATCGGGTATCGACCGATACGCTCAGCCCAGGTATCGGTATCAGACTGGATCAGAAAAAAATGGATCGGTGCATCTCTAGACCAGAGCAGCGCAGAAAATGATCTTTGCACAGGCTTGGAATGAGTTCTGCAGCGGCCAGGTTGGCTTCCGATCTGCGGCCCTTTGCTGTGTGCTCCCTCTCTCTCTCCCATTTACACACACACACAATTCTGTACTGTCTTCTCACGTTGAGGAAGAGCGGTGCGTCGCTGTAACACTGATCAGCTTATCACTGGCAATCGAAACCCATTCAAAGTGATACGTCACCTCCGGAGTCTCGTAAATCCCTGTCTGGCCTTTTTTGTAATGGAAAAACGGTAAGTGGAGCGCCCATTTGAGAGGACGTTCCCTGAAACTTTCCGAGCGGCCACATTTTACCGTAATGGAAATGCACCTAAAGGTTTAGGTTTATGAAGTTTCCCTTAGAGAAGGGGATTTTGAGAGTGGTAACACACAGAAAAAGCGGAAGGGATGTCTGTCCTTGTCTCTCTCTGTCCATCTGTCCGTCTTTTCTCTCTTTCTCTCTCCTTTTCTTCCTCCCCAACCGGTGCAGACAGATGTCTGTCCTCCATAGAGCTAGGTCTGTTTGTTCCTGCCTGTTAAAGGGAAGGTTTCCGTTGCCACAGGGCTCAAAGGGGAAATTGTTGGGTCTGTGTAAATCATAAATAAGTCATAGAGTGTGGTCTTTACCTACTCTGTAAAGTGTCCTGAGATAACTTTTGTTATGATTTGGCACTGTAAATAAAATTGAATTGAATTGAATAGAATGGCAGGCTAATGCCCACATTCTACAACCGGTGAGTCAGACAACAGTGGATCCAAACACAATGCAGAGAAACTGGGGGTGTTGCTGGGAGCAGAGCGTAGCAGGTGCTGCTGGCCCATGGGGGCATATTTGTGTACTCTGCTCACTCAGTGGGAACATTTTAATTTGATCCCTTTGTTTCTATAAAACAGGTCAGGATTTGTTCTTCCCCTGGGCAATTTGTTTCAGTTTCTGTATAGAAACCGCTGTAGTGATGCAGGAGTGGCATTGCGCTCTGAAACAATCACCAAAACGCACACTGTTTTAAGAATTGGATGGGTTTGGCCACCAAGGAGAAGATCACACACCGTCAGTCAAAAGCAGGACACAGTGGGATCAGTTTCACCTGGTTAAAAAAAATGACTCCATGCAGTTTTTCCTCGACATGCATTCAGCAGCGGGGGTGCATCTCCACTGCTGTATTTTGATCGCCGCTGCAGAATTATTAATAATTTATTAATTCAGTATTATTTAAAAGAGAGACAGAGAGAGAGAGAAAGCATTTTTACACTTTTCTTTTGTAATCTTAAAATTCTCCTAATAAGCATATGGCAAAAATTGCAAAATAATAATAATAACAATAATAATAATGTGACTAAACGAGACGAAACAATGTTATTTCGCCTCGTTTTGGTCAACGAAAATGAAGAGACATTTTAGCATATTTTTTATTTTGTAAACCACATTTCGTCTCGTTTTTATTCGTCAAGAACATTGCATTATATCTTTAATTATAGTTATCGTCACATGTCCAGCATTTACGTTGTCCCGTCTAGTTTTCCTCATCTGCCGTATAAAAAACCCCCTGAAAAACAGTGAGTGAGTGTCACGACTTCCTGCATCTGGCCCTTCAAATGAAAAGCCCTCCAGCCTTTAGGGCCTAATACTAGCCACCAGTCACGTAGATTGTCACTTAATTTTGACAAGACAAGGCTCCAAATGTTCTTTTTTTTTCTGCCACCAATCGACCAATGAAATTTTGGTCCGCGAATGATTTTTTGGTCGACAAGTGCTTGGTCGATTATTTGGGCCCTAATAACCAGACATTCAGTGCATTTAAAATATTTTTTAACTAATGTTGATAAAAAAAGTCTAAAATAAGAGTGCTCTAAATGACTTGTCATTTGCATTTTCATCTAAAAGACTCTAACTAAATTTAAAACGGCTGTCAAAATTAACACAGGCCACTGGGTGATATGGGTCACTCATAACTGCTTATTTGTCAAATCCAATTTCTCACATTTTTTTCCTCACACGCATGCTTCAACTCCGCTGCAACAACTCCATCCTAGGGGAAACACTGCCATGCCATACAAAATAAATCTTGCTTGGCTGGCCATGATTTTAATTGAATGTACGTTGATTCATTCTGAAATTTCTTTTGACGAGTCGTTCACTTACTAGAATGTTTTTCAGCATTCAGCCTGCACTTGCAGATAACGACAGCGTTGTTTTTTCAGTCGTGGAAAATCCATGTATGCCACAATGGAATGTTCGCTGTTTTTTCTCCGTGTACTTAAAGTTGCAGGCCATTTGTTCCACAAAAGCAAGTTATCACAAATTATTCATTAATATCTATCCTTTTAAATCCTTTCATGCAGGATTGATTTCTGGAGTGAGTTATGTTAGATTATGTTTCCTTTAAGAACATATAGTTTTTGAAAATTTGGTCATACACAAAGTTCCGTTATCATTTCCTTTAAGTGACAGTCCCTGTGGGGGGTTTCCCTCTAATAAATAAACCACAGCATGATATGATGCTCTCAGACAATCAGGTAAGCACTGACACTGATTGGTCCTAACTCCTAATGTCTTAATATTCCTCACAACGCAAAAGTCTGTACACAGCATGTAGTTTTATCCATGTTAGGAAAGTTTGACTTGCTGCTCCAATATATTAGTATACCTCCTCACACCGCCTGCATAATGATTAATTTCATTGCATCGTGTTACATATTGTCCCATGGAGAATCTGCGGTTTTCTCATCTTCAAACTTCTGGATGGGTCATCACCTCCTGAATGTTGAATGTGTCTGGATGATCAGAGCAGCATGAAAGATCAAATGACAAAACCGATCCTTTTATACACATCTAGTATTTTTTTTTATTTCTAGGGACGACAATGTTGGTTGGTTGGTTGGTCGGTCAGTCCACATTTTTAGGCACATCAATGCAAGTATCCAAGTCATGTGTTACCATTCTGAATTCACAACAGCTTGTGATAAAAGAGGAATCTGCATAAAGTTATAATTAAAGTGTGAATTCAGACTCCCAGTGTGGTCTTGCTGTTGAGCAGTTTGAGGTAAACACTCTGTGTTGTCAGTTCAGCTCTGACAAGTGCATGGACCACTTGCAGTGGAATGGGACGATTTCACTCTGATGGTGCTCTTTATTTCCTGTGTTGGTGCTGCCTCAGCCAAGACGATCGTCAAAAATTAAAATGTTATTTGTGAATCACTGAATTCTCTGTTAAGAGGCTTTTGTAGTGTCACTTTGGCTTTTTCCTTTTGTCAGTTTTTTAGCTGCTTGTATGCCTAAGAGACATCTTTTTCCATGGGCAAACACTCACAGACGCACATGCTCCTTGTTATTCCCGGACTTGGGATTTTTTTCCCCCAGGCAACACACACTCTCACTCTGACCAAGTAGTGATGAAAGATGTACCTAAATTAGGATGTCCTGCTGTACCACTGGCAGTTGTGAGTTCTTAGCACCTCTCTCTAATCTTACACTTTTCAAATGTGCGCTGCATGGTGCTGAACTTTTCATTAGCAGCTTTTTTTCTTTAAGAGGCTTACAGTTCCATCAACACCTTGAATTGCAGTATGTGATTAAGCCTGCGTGTGTCCCTTTTGTGTGCGCTTTGTACAAAGCTTTTGTTTTTCTGGCCCGTAGAGTATTAGTGAACATTAAATTATACTCCACCGACTAGAAGCATAGAGTCAGTAGTCTGTTCATTCATTATGGAGTAGAAAAATGGGCGTTCAACTTTATGGTCCAAATTTAACAATTATTTAAGAACTCTACAGTGTCAGCTGACTGTGGCTCTCAAAAACAAATTCCATAAAGACATACCTCTGCAAAAAAGCATAAGCAACATGAATTGTCAAATTTGTTTTATTTCATTCACTTCAGGTAGGCCTTTAGTTTGAATCTACATTAGAAAAACACTTTTATTTCACCTGTTTCACAGTTAATGCTAAACCCAAAACTTCTTCCATGTTTACCTGTTGTCTTGATAATAGTATTATATACATTTCCACAACACCAATTCCATCAGTACAAGAGTCATGTCCCTGTTTGTCTTCTGTGGCAGAAACACCATTTTGTTGTTGTTCTTCTCTATCGATGTTAACTCCAAGGATTGCAACACTTTCAGCTATTTTTTCACATGAATAATATTCCAGCCAAAATGCAGTTACCAGGAAGGTTGTCTTCCAATAAGGCGAAACAGGGTGATCTGTATTGTAACCCAACCTGGTGGCCTAAGATGTTGGCCATCAGGGGATATAGCTGTTAATCCAAACAATGACCCACACACACGCAGAAGAAGTGTTGTGCTGCCTTTAAATGGCAGTATAACGCCACGGGCCATTTGAGAGTCTGGGAGCAACACTTTCAGTAACACTCTAGTTTGTCTGGCATTAGCAGGGCAGATGGCTGCTTCTCTGTATACTTCCATTTAAATTCCATTTTTGGCAGTTTGCTGATCCACTTGTCTGAAGAGTCTTACAAAGATTACAGTAGTAAAATAAACAACTATTATTTAAGTGAGAAGGGGTCAAAGCCCTAGCAGAGCATTTCTGATGCAAGAATCCCTCTGTTGCTTAAATGGTTTTGTAAAAAAGCCACATGACAATGTTATACATCTGCCACTTGGATTAGGCGATATGTATCGTCACATTTTTTCTTTATCAACTTTATCGTAATATCGAGAAATTGGATTCCGAAACTGTGTTGCGGCAATACTTCTACTTCTACTTATACTCGTTCTAATCCTTCCATGTCCAATTTGCACATTTTTAGACAGGACAGCTGAAGATCGATAGGAAATGGGGGAGAGGGATAGAGAGAGCGCAGCAAAAGGGATGCAGCCTATGCAGACTATTTATTTACTTAATTACGAGAAAAAAGGCTATTTAAATATATATCGTTAACGAAATATGAAATTACCTATATCGTGGGGGTGGGCGGTATGCCGATTTAGTCACTGTCACCGCTGTCACATTCTGCAATGACATGGATTTTGCAATACCGTCATTACTGTGTTAAACATGTTTTAGTTTTAGCAAAAACACAAGGGAGATCTGCTGCAGCATGGTGATAAGAGCATGCTCGTACATGTACAGTGTTGTTAAGACTAACATATCAGAGTTATTCTACACAGCTGTTTTGATTCAGAGTGAACTCGGAGAGGAAAAACTATTCACAGGTAGGGCTGATGTGTGTTTGTATATATATGTATATATATATATATATATATATATATATATATATACACTTTGGCTGCTATTACTAACTCGACAATACTGTTCACTCACTTAAAAACAACAACATGGCTGTAACTACTAACTCTGTAAATGAATGATATTACATGGAGGTACTTATTAAGGTAAATTATGGGGCACGCTACTCCTCCCCAAAACACATGTGTGACTTACATCTCATTTTAATTCTTCTTGGAGCAAATACAGTGAGAAAGAGTTAGAATCATGTTCTGAGTGAAGTATGCCTCTTTAATTTTGCTATTCCATGATAAAATACTATCATGCAAAAAAACAAACACAACAAAAACCAGTGATATAAATTTGAGGTCATATCACCCAGCCCTATTTGTCATCGGATGGGACATCCCGGTTTCAGAAAGAATGCATAGTAAAGGAATGTTTGGCGCTTGGTTTTTGGCCAGTTGCATTTTTGTGCTGTGGTGTGAGTAGCCTTTGTTGCAACTTGTTCCCTTCCACTACTGAACACAAAGCTTTTTGTTTGGATTTAATGGCCAGCCACACTTTCCACCCACAGCGATGTGACTCTGTCTCTTCACCTTTCATGGACAAAGGGTCATTTTGTTCTTGAGTTTAAGTCATTTTTCAGTCTTTAGATTTTAAAATGTACAAATAACAGTCAAGTGACAGAAAATTGAATTGCAACTATTTTGATAATTGATTGAGTCATTTATTTTCCATCAAAAATGCCACATTCAGACATGCAGATGTTGCCGTTTACAGCGTCTCAGATGTGATTTCATGCTTTCATTCATATCTATGTGCATAAAACAAGCAATTTCAATAGTTGTCTGAGCTTTTGAGGAATTTATTTTGGGAATATTTCAATACTCATTGTATAGACAAAATGATTGACTTGATTGACATGAATAATTGTAAGTTGTCCTGCTATGAATAATAACCACTACAAGACCTACCACGGCATGTGTTTGTTTGATAAACAAAATAATTTATAATGGCGCAAGTATTTTAATACACAGGACTAGCTACATTTGTGTTTGGTCTTTTAGAACATATATATAATTAATAAAAAACAAAAAATGCCCAAAAAATCCCTGCCTTTGGTTCCTCAAATGTGAATATGTGCTGGTCTTCTTGGTCTATGATGTGCTGTAACTTGCAAATACTCTCTGTATCTGTAAAAATGTTGTTCAACACCCATAATCCCTTACCTGATGGAGATACAGCCACAGTCTGTGCAGTTAAAAGACCCCTTCTTAATGTTCATCAAGCGCACGTCACATTATTATGGCTGGCTGCTACATTCACCAACTCATATGAAGAAGGTGTTTGTATCCCACAGAGGGGCTTTGCATCCTCAGTTTGCTACAGGCTGCAGAGCAGAGAGTTGCAGACTCCAGTGGAATGAGTCAGCAAGCACACAGGCAGCACTGGTGGTTTTTGGAAGGAAGACTTAGCAGTCCTATTACTCACCTCTGTAGCAGGGATAGTGCTGCGGTGTGCCTCCCAGGGGTTCTGTTCAATAATCGGCACACACTTTATTACCTTGTTCTGTGGAGGTGTGTACACTTGTTGCAGAGCCCTCTGCACTTAACTTATGTATAGCACAGGGACTTGCTGTCTGTATTTACAGTAGTGTTTGTGCTGTTTGAGGTGCATTTTAGTAGGCAATCGACCTTAAAAAAGCTCCTGTGTTTTAGATGAATAGCCACGAGTGTTTGCCACGAGTCAAATGCCAGACTTTGTCCTTCTCCTCTTCTACTCCGTCACCAGCGGCGTGATGATGCTGCTGCTGCAGCTTTCTTGCTGCTGCATTCGCCACAGATGACCCCAGTGGACAATACAGGGCTTCTTTCTTTTAATTATTTGAGCAACATCTGGGCACAAGGCAGAGAGGAGGCGGAGGAGGACGTTCGTCCTGGAGGGCGGTCGGCCGTAATCGAACCGTAAATAAGACAAGGCTCAGGGGATATGGGTTGCTTGTGCAAGCAAGCGTGGGTTTGTGTGTGGGAGAGAGGCCATTTCAATTGAGTGCGCAGCAGGGCGGGGGGAGGGGAAGAGGTGGAATCTGCCATATGGATGAAGGAGAAAGACAAAGGGAGAAATGGACGGGAGGAGGAAGGAGAAGAGGAGGAGACTCAGCGTCCCACGTCAACTCACTTAATGCTCCCTGCTGGCCCCGGGGATGCTGACAGCACAGTTTTGTTGATTCATTCCCCTTCTCCAACTGAATGCCCCCCACCCCCCCACCCCCGGTCTTTACCAGTCAGTCTATATTCCTGTTGCCCTTGTGTTGCTCTTTTTGTGACGCTCACCGATCCGTCTCCTCGTCCTCTAGTGTGACCTTGCGAATATGGAGTCTTCCCTGTCATAATGTCAGGTCTGCTGACGCATATGCCTAATGCCAGAGAGTGTCTGTGTCTACAGAGTTGAAACTGTGCCTTATGTAATCTTTCCCACTGGGTATGAGGTGAAGGGTAAAGCCAGTGTGCCATGGGGGTGCGTCGCAAAAAGCTGATGGATGGATGTTATGGCTCTAAGTATGAAGTGTTCTTTCTTGCAGGCACATTTAACACTGGTATTGGCTGGATTACACATATTTAAAAAAACTGCCACTGGCTCTTTTGACCCTCACAGGCTTGAAATATTTTTCCTGCAGGACTAATGTGGCATAAAGACTGATGAAACGGTGTCTGCACACTATAATGTATTATTGTCTGCTTTGAAACCCTACCAACAAGGTGTTATACTGACAAAGGAAATTGGAAAAAAAATGTGCATGAATGAAAGGAGTCGTTGTATTGCTATAAGGTGTCCGTATGAAGTGTGTTGTGCATAAGATAGCTAGTATAATGAGTATGGCGGGGTGCTGGTGTCCTGTCCAGCAGGATATCATATAGGGTGATGAAAGTGTAATAAGGGATTTCCGGATGAACAGATGCAGGTGTTTATCACGTGTCTCTGCCAGAGAGGACCAAGCATCTTTGTTATACAGAATGCAGTGGTGAGTGTCACAGGGATCTCAGCAAGGAGACTGTTGTAACATGTCGCCATGGGCAGGTAGCTAGGCTAACGTTACTTACATGTTTAAGGTGCTAGGTCATGTTCGTCATGGACGAGTGATAGGCGAAGTATTCCCTGCAAAGTTTGCATTTGACCTTCTTGGGGTCATCCTTGTTCTTTTCAAAGTGATCACATATTTTAGACGTCTTTCACATGATTGGCTATAAACTGTCTAACCACGACGTACAGCCAAGGGACCTGCCGTGTAAAAAAAAAAAAACACTGACAGTGAGTGAGTGTGACAGCTTCCTGTATTTGGCCCTTCAAATTAAAAGCTCTTCAGCCTTCAGTCACATAGATTTTCACTTAATTTTGACAAGAAACGGCTCCAAATGCTTGCTTTTTTCCCCCCGAAAAAAGCGTATTGACCAATGGCATTTTGGTCCGCTAATGATTTTATGGTCGACCAGTGCTTGGTCGACTATTCGGGGGCAGCCCTAATTTTTGGTAATTTTCTCCCTGTGGTATCGAATATCGAGTGTTATCCTGGGTATCGTTATCGACTCTGAAATTCTAGTGTGGTGACAACCTTTATCTCCAGTAATGAATCTGAGGGGAGTGGAAGCAGCACCATGTCTATAGATCATAACACTATCTACTAGGACTGATAGAAAGACTGTCTCAACGATTTCCCTACAACTCAAAGGGAAACTATTTCTGTACAAAAATCCAAATTTTTCTTGCAATTAGGTGATTTTCCATATGATGTTGCCCAGGTTGGTTTGCAGTTCACCAGCTTTACTGCTGTCGTACCTTTGTAATTGGGCTCTCCAGGTTAAAGGTTACTTGACTGTTCTGTTGAATGTGGATGTGTGAGAAGGAGCGCTAAAACAAGAAGCAGACATATTGCATTCAGGAGGTCTCCAGACAAATGGTTACAGTCAGCGCTACCAAAGGCAACTTACTTAATGGGAGCATTCATGTAGTAAATAAGAATGGGTTATGAGGGTGTCATTGTAGCATATGGGAAGGCTTTTGGTCTTGCTGACTAAAAACAGATGTAGAAAACTAGACAATCTGTAGAAGAGCTATAACTTTTTTACCACTTTGTTAAAGATCATAGCCTTTCTTCAGTGTAATAAATTCAGATCTTCCCAAATGTTTAAAGGCTGGAGAAATGTGGATGTGCCGCAGAGAAAATGTTATGAGGGGAAACAGTTATAATACAGGCCTATGTGTTATAGCATTTCTTTATACTGAATCTATCTAGGAGATGCCAGCTGAGGGAAATCCCCATCAAGGTTATAAAAAAGCTTTTGATCCAGGTTCTAGTTGTAGAGTGATGATAGCGTGCAAAACAAAAAAGACAACCACTCAACAACATCTTTATTTCATGGCTCTCTTTCCTTTGACAACCGTTTATTTTAGTTTTGCCTTGTTATTTCGTTTTAAATGGATTGCAGATCAAGACAGCGGATCCATGAATCACGTTCCACTTGAAAACAAGCTTCCAAGGGTGACTTCACAGATTTGTTTTTCCCCAAGCGGAACAGAGCATGTACATGTACGTACCAAAGCACAGATCAATTAGCAGGCAGGGGCTTTTTAAGCATCTAACGCAGAAGGTATAAAATGAACGTGAAACTTTGTAAAGGTGTTTTATTAGTGGGACATCCAACCCATTGCCACTCTGGGTCAGAGGTCAAACTCACCATGGTATAAAAAGAATTCCTGTGAACCCATTTGCTGGGCATAAAGTATACTACTAAAACAGTTAACATCACAGGGTAAGCCATAAAAAATGCAGATGCCTTGCAGGTACATGTCCATAAATCATGTATAACTTGCTTGGTTGCTGGTTAACCCTTGCTGTTCTCTGTAGATTTGTCTCTTTGATGTGAACCAATCACGTGTTAATCCAGTCCTAGTTTAAATTGATGTAAATGTATCACATAAGAAAGTAAAAGTAAACAGCCTGAATGTTTATTTGATCCTTATGTGATTTGGGTTAATTAATGATAGCAGCGGATACAAGTGACAGTTAGGGCTCCTTTATTATGGCAAAATCATAATCATGATCATTCCGGTCAATACTGAGATTATGATTAATAAAAACAATTACTCATTGACTTTGATAGCATCATGCATTTATTTAACTCTTTAATAACAGTGAATTCTTTAACTTTAAATATAATTAGACTGAAAAACAAATCAAAAAAGACATGTAACAAATATGTAAAAACATGTACATGTACATGTAAAAAATATATTAATTAATAATAATATATAAATATACATACGTATCAATAAGTAATATAAAAAATAGATGAGTCTGATAAGTTTTAAAAACCTTTTGAAAACTACTAAACATACAGTCAATGAATGAAAATAATAAATGAGACCAATATAAATTGGTTAAAATCAGTTGTAGTGCACTGCCACAACCTACTGAAAACGATTCAACATTCAACGCTTTGGTAAACCGTATTCAACAAATTCTAGTCAGTGACTCAGCGAATATGGGTAAAAGTGACCACTGAAAAGCAAACGGGTGCGCTGGATTTATAACACAAGACAAAACGAGAGCATCATTTGAAACAGAATGCAGCACAATAATCATTTTATAGTTATCTTGTTTTCATAGTCGTTGGGAGCCAAAATTGTTATTTAAAATAAAATGTAATTAATCGCCCAGCACTAGCGGCAATCAGGAAGCAGGCAGAAAGGCATCTGCAACAAACAAAAAAAATAATTTTCATAGGCCACAGTTACATGATAAACAAGGTTTCGCAATACTAAGCATGTTATATATATATATATGTACTAATTTGCAAGGTACTGTCAGGTGTGTTTTCTGAGTACTTGACATGTGAAGCCCATGTGAATGACATTTTCAGGGGACTTGGTTTGTGTCATTGAGTATCAATGTATGCTGTTGCTGTTGCTGCTGCAGCATCTCTCAGGGCTGGAAGAACTGCAAATCATGGTTCTGGCAACTATTAAATCCGAACTGGCTTTGGTATGAGGCATTCAACCAATGTTTTCAAAACACTGCTTTGGACCAACAGCCACTGACTAGAGAGATCAGCTTTCTCTATTACTGATAGGGTTTGTGTCTGATAAGCTCCGATGTTAACAAACCTCTTATCACACATTTTATTGCTCCTCACATTTGCAAAGATGTTGAAAACATGCAGATAACGGCAGCGGCTTCTCATTTACAGATTACTACTAACGCGGTCTGAAAAAAAAAGAAAGAATAAACTTAATGAGATTCATTGAGGGATTCAAAAGCATTCAGATTTGATCAAATGCTATCCGACCATAATTACTGATAAGGCAGAGCAGATAGGGAATGTTTGGCAGCCCCCATCCCCCCAGGTTCCCATTGTTATGGGTTGCAAAGGTCATAGTTTGTGATGGTTTGACTCCTTTTTTAGTGGCAGTTGTTACAAAGCCTGACAAAGTGAAGGCCTTAGATTGTTCCATTATTGCCTGAGTCAAACCCATGCAAACGTTTATGTATATAAAGCAATACATTGCTCTCATGAGCCCATGTAAAAAAAAAAAAAAAAATCAATTAATTTTGATTTGCTTACATTTGTGATGCAGTTCTGATGCCTTGCAAGCTCTCAGAATTAGAAACTTGATCTGCAGAGGACACCGTCCTGTCTGCTGCCCACAGTTCCCTGCATACTTGCCTGTCTGGAGTTGGCTGGGCTGAGAACAGGTAATCCCTCCAGAATTTTGGAATTAATCTGTAGCTGATATCCTGCTCATCCACAGCTCATGTAGAGAGTCAAGTCCCTCACAGACAGTGTCTCCTTCACCGCCAACGGCTTATATTGTGTGTTAGACATTTCTGTAGAGAGAAGGAATGGCTCATGATAACTGCAGTTTTATATTGTTACAAGACTATGTGAAAAGGTAGCACCTCGATGTGATGCAGAGCGTACGAAATATAAAAAATACCTTCCGTGTAATATCAGTTTGGAGACATGTTAGATGGTTGACACAAGGAGTCAACACGCCATAGCCTGATAATGTGACTGGATAGCCATTTCAATTCAGTCTGTCATCGTGTAAGCTGGTTGCTGGTTGTGTTAGGGGTAGATAGTTCTTTCCAGTCAGTCAGTAGGGGATGACTTGTCATCTTCATTTGACTCTGAAGTTTCGATACCTGTTGTTAGGATCAGTTGCCATTTTTCACAGTGCCATATTTTTGGCAACTTTCTGTCACTATTTTTCATTAGTATGTAACGAGTAGCTAGTTTTTCAAGCGGGGTAAAACAAACAAAAAAAGACCTATTCTTATATGCTGAACAAATCCAAGATGTACGTGGTGATTCAGAGGTCTGGAAGACGGCTGAACTACCCAAACCAAACAACGGTTTGTCTGTGTGAGTGAGTGGTACCTCCGTCTCAATTTCCAGAGCCTATGTCTTGTTATCTGAGTTAAGTTACAGAAATCTGAAGCCATTCTGCCCAGAAGTCAAAGCTGCCTTCCATAATCCATGAATTAGAATAAATGAACTGGGGATGGTTAGACCATTTCCGCACCTTCTAACACCTGCTCAGTTTTACACACTGTGTAGTCATTGTCCCTGTAAAAATAGCTAGAAGGTAAAACAAGACCAGGGATACAAAAGACGGGTTGTCCCAAAAGAAATATCATGCTTGTTGTTGGTGTATGCGCTGGTGGAAAATAAATTTCGATCTCAGTGCTCATTAATCTCCGGTTTAAGTTTTTGTCTTGAGATACAGTTAACTGTCACAGGCGCTGGGGTTTCTGTTGGAACTTACTGTTCGCGACTGAATGCTGGTGTGTTGTACAGGAGAGAAAGATTCATGGCAGAGTTTAAAAAAAAAAGGTCGCTTTTCGTCCCTCAAGCCAGTATTTATAATTTGTTGGTAATGATAGTGCTTACTGGAAAGGACTAATTACATATTGGTATTCCGATAATTAAAGTCCTGTCCGCATAGACATAGCTTGTGTATGTGAAGAGCTCCATTTGATGTAATTGATCTCCAGTCTTTCATTCACTGTTGACTAATAGAGTTCTGTTATCTGGTATAATGGAAACATTCAAAAATGACCTGATGGATATGAAGCGGTTACATGGACATACAGCCATAAATGGAAGGCAAAACGTTAGAGGAAAACTATATATATGTCTTTTAAACACTGGTAAACACTGGTGCTGCCTGACAAGCCCAAACACACGTTTCCCCCACTGACTAAATTAGACTACAAGAAAATTCCTTGGCACTCCTCAAACTTGGTGTTGACTCATTGTACAATCACCTGGAAGTGCGTGCATCGCCCTTGAGGGTGTTGCTGTCTGTTTGACAATGGCATGCTGTAATTCACTTCCTCAAATCAGTTTAGCTGAAGTTTGAAGTGCAGTTGAACTAAAGACATCTGTCCTTCATGTGACCCTTGTCTTAACTGCTCATCTTGAACCCACTGAGGAGTTTGATTGACCTTTTCACAAGGAGGATGACTCTTAATATAGATCTCAAAGGCATAGCATTATAGCTTAACCTGCGCCTCAGGCAGGCCTCACTCGTCTTGCTCTTTTCCATCTCTTCAATGTGTCACTGCTTCAATAGTTCAGCATCGTGACTTTGTGCAAGAACAGACCGTGCTCTTCAGTACCACGCCCACAGATTTGTACCAAGATATTTTTTTTCAGATTAATCAAGAAGATGATGTAGAGCCCAAACCTTTGATCACTTAATTTGAGACATTTCTGATGGAAAAAAGCTGCTGTGTCTACTGCCTGCACTGATAAATGTGGATGGATATCTCTTAAAGCTCAGAACAGATATGTGACCATCAGGTGTAGAATTTAGATCTAAAGTAGATCCTGAATTGAATGTTAGAACATTAAAATTAGTAAAAGTATTACACTTCTTGTATGTACTACAAACCATCTACTTGTGGAAACTGTGCATCAAAATATAGAAAAAAACGACTCATAATTGTGCATCGGAGGGATGACAACACTCAGGCCACAGAGGACCCCCGGGACAAGCTAGAAAAAGTTGCAAAGGAAAAGGTCATGTTGGATGCCCTGCTTCTGTACGGCCCTGACAAGAATGAACTGCTGCAGCACTACTCAGTTTTTGTGCAAACGCTGCAGGGACAGGCCAAGATAAACATATGGCCTGGCAAAACAGGCATGTGTTTATGGCACGCGTAAGGCATGAGGCACAATGACAAATGCCTATATTAATTAGATATTGAAATGTTGGAGGTTTCTGATCAATAAATATTGATTTTTTCCCCCCTCCACAAAGTCAATACAAAGAGTTCTGTATTTGCACTTTAGACCCCTGGCATGTTGTTCCCATTGTTTTTCCAGACCGGACATAGATTGCAGTATTGGTGAAAAGACCACAGAGGATAAAATATTTATCTTGGTGATGCTGACTGAAGTCTGACTCGTGCCCACAGCTCAATGACTCTTATAATATTAATTTTCCTTCCACTTGTTTGTAGTCTGTGGGCAGCTAACGGGAGCACAGACAATGACAGCTTTTATGATTCATGAGGCCACTGTTTGATCACTCTGTGGCAGAGATAAATGGGATTGTAGTTAGACAGCCAGTGAGCTGGGCCTTGTGTAAGTGTGTATGTATGTGTGTATCTGCAGTTCTGTACGAACGCAGGAGTGAGAGGAAAGTCCTGTTGGCCCAAATACCAAAAAAGGCAATGCACTTTGTTGCCAGTCTATCTTGATAGAGAAAAATGGCAGAAAATGCTCCCTTCAGACTCTCAAATATGGAGATTTCATTTTACATCATATTTAACTGAATATCTTTGGGGTTTGCACTGACAAAGACTTTTAAAAGATATCACGTTGGACTTTGAGAAACTGGCACGCATCACAGTTTGAAAACCTCCGCTCTGCTCTGAAGGGTCTCAGTGCAGCTATTTAGGTCAGCGCCCAAGTACGATTGCTGTGTTCAGATCTGCCCAAGCATATCTTACCAAAAGGGAAATCAAACCAGAGTACAATTCAACTGGGCTTAACAATACAGGTTTAAAACCACCCTTAGACTCTGCTGTATTTCAGAACAAGTTCTTGTCCAATGTTGGAGGATATAAATGAAAGACTCATGCACCTTCTTCTGTGAGATAAAGAGCTCGTCAGGCAAGAAAAAAAGGCATAAGGGGAGTTGATTCTGCAATGCAAATCACCACCATGGCTGCAATATTTTATGCCGCCACTTGTTTTCAGTTCAGCGGGGTATTTATAGTTGTATGACTGATGATGTAAATAAGCACAGCTGCAGTTCAGTTCATTTGTATGCAGTAATGCTAATTAGGACCTAATAAAGGAGTGTATGAAATGTGTATTCTGCCTCAGAACTAAAAAAACAAACAAACTATAAATGTATTTAGATGTTCTTATGGTTATACAATTAAGTGCTTAAGTACTCACTCCTTTCATTTGCTACAGTTCTTATGTTTTGATCACTGATCACTTTCAATTGTTTGTGCCCGATGCAGTTTTATTTTCCGTCGTGGTCAATCTGCAATAAGATTCGGTGGCCATTATAAATTATTATTCCTCCTACTGCAAATGACCCACCCACAGCACAGTTGGAGTAATGCTGTTTAGCATTCCTGCTTTTCAGTTATTTGGCAAGCACAAAACACTGTGAAACCCTGATACACCTAAAAAAAGATGTCATTGAATCTATCACACATATTTGAAGTACGTTTTAAATGCAGCTTTTCATTTCACCGTCTTTGAAAAAGCACAAATTCAAAGTGACACATTTAAGAAAGAACCTTTTAATGTAACCTTTCAAATGAAAATAAAATCTGCTTCAAAAGCCTTTTTAAACTTTTAACACAACATTTAGCCAGAGCAAAATTAATACACAGGAGATAAACATCGGCAAGTGCCATCGGTGAATGTCGCCTTCTTTGCCGATACACCGATGGCAGTCACCTAATTAAATATTGTGCAATATTGATGTTCAGCCGATACATCTGTGCATCTATCCCAACGTTGTGTCTCAGCATAGGCAGGTTCTATAGTTACCAAACAAGAAGATCCTGTCTAACACTTTGTTATATTTTCTTTTTGAAAACTCCAATGCCGTGCTGTTGGAAGGTGCGGTATCGTTTCACAACTTAGTTATTATCTTATAGCAACTTTTAGTACAATTTCATGCATAACATGCTTTTTGTTTAAATTCAATTCAATTTTATTTATAGTGCCAAATCATAACAAAAGTTATCTCAGGACACTTTACAGACTAGGTATAGACCACGCTCTATGACTTATTTATGATTTACATAGACCCAACAATTCCCCCGTAGAGTACGTTGGCAATGAAAACCTTCCCTATTACAGGCAGGAACGTCAGACAGACCCAGCTCTGTGGAGGACGGACATCTGTCTGCACCGGTTGGGGAGGAAGAAAAGGAGAGAGAAAGAGAGAAAAGACAGACAGATGGACAGAGAGAGACAAAGACAGACACAAAGACAGACAGACACACTTCCAGTAACTATTATAATATCTATAGTAATATGACTAATATGTTATGGCAATTAATACAGCAGAATAGTAGAAACAAGCACAGCTAAGGTGATAGACGATAATAGTAGCAGGAAGCGTCATGCAGGACCACGGCAGCAGGCACCACCACGATCAGCAGAGACCTGCGAGACGACAAAGCACAAACAACTCCGGGGAAGAAGTAGAATTAGTAACATGCATTGATGAGACATGAATGATTCAGACAGAGAGGAGAGAAGCTCAGAGTATCTTGAAAAGTATTATTACCCAGCAGACTAGGCCTATAGCAGCATAATTAAGCAGAACAAAATCAGCTTAAAAATAATAACATTGCTAAGGGCTCGTAAGCCCTAGCTGTAAGCTTTATCAAAAAGGAAAGTTTTAAGTTTACTCTTAAATATGGGGACAGTGTCTGCATTCCGAATAATACTTGGGAGTTGGTTCCACAAAAGAGGAGCTTGGTAGCTGAAGGCTCTGCCTCCAATTCTACTTTTGGAGACTCTAGGAACGACAAGTAGCCCTGCATTCTCAGAGCGCAGCGATCTAGTCGGGTGATACAGTACTATGAGCTTTTTAAGATACGACGGAGCCTGACCAATAAGAGCTTTGTAGGTTTACAGGCATATATCCAAGAGCTTAATTGGGTGTTCAGTTGTGGAATAACCTCTTAACTATGCCACTTGTGATGGCTCAGCAAGAAACAATAGACAGTCATGTGAAGCTTCATTTGAACTGTCCTCTGAGAGTCTCATTTACCCAGACTAGCCTATAGACTTGGCTCACGATTCCCTGCAGCCTTATCAGCTTATTGATACTGTTAACAGGCATGTTAAACATGTCCTTTCATGCTGAGAGCAGAAATATTGCTCTGAGGTACACATTAAAGTTCAATATGTGATTGGCTCCTGGCTGAGGGTGTACAGTGCAGATCACTAATTGATATTAATTGAATTAATCATCATGTTTGTGATTACACTCAAGGCACTACACATGGTTGGGTAGTAATTCTGATTGAATGGTTTTCCCCTTGTAGATACCCCTCAGCTGGGCAACATGCCTCGGTTATGGCTTGCTGGACATAAATGAAGAGTAGTGCTTGACACTGCAGTGCGTTTGTCCTCCGAGGGCCCAGTCACTTGAGGTCTCACTTGCCTTTCTTCTCCTTGCCTCTTTAGTGTTTCAACTTTCACCTCTCCTCCAGTACTAAGTTACATTGAAATCACAGAATTTTATCATCATACAAGAGTCATCATTTTTAAAGAATGAAACAGAATTGAGGTTCTTTGTTTGACATGATATCTTATTGATTATGTTTATTATTTTCTACCACTTAGTCCTGGCAACTTTACAATTATACCAGTTGGCCCAAGGGTGTTCTCCATTGTTTGTCCATTTGTCACAAGCGATATCTCAGACATGGCTGACTGGACTTTGAAAGCACTTGGAGGAATGATGCATTTCATAATTGCATATCAGGGATTTACAGAAGCCTGTGGCCATAATAGTAGAAGGGTTTGAAACATTCTCATATCATGTGCATGCTCTTTTCCAGCAACTCCCTTCATACAATAAAGCACGTTTACTGCATAGAGCCACTTAGTGAAGTTTACATCGAAAGCTTACAGTATATAGTAGTAAAGATTTAAAAACTCTCTCCCAAATCCAAGCTAGAGCACTAAAACTCAAATTTGTGATGTCATCTATAGGGTTGGGGGACATTCACATTTGTACTTGGACCTGGAATTCGGTACTAGTACCCAACAGTACTTTTTTGAGGTACTTTATTCTCTCTGTCATAACAAAATTCAGTTTCAGTTGTAAAAATAAGACCAAAATTTACGCACCCTATTTACTTGGAACATTTTGTTGTTTGTTTAGAATATTTTACACACCTCACTTTATACTTGATGACATCACAAGTTTCATTCAAGGGCACCAACGCATTGCTGATGGACCTTTCTACTCTGGGGTTTCCCTACTGATCTCGCAAATGTAACCATTTGTTATGTGCCTGCTTTACTAAGGTTTATTGCTATTGAATATTGTGTATTTTTTGATTATTGCGTATTGTGATTACAGGCAAGATGTTTGTATCATTTTCAGAGCCAGAAATACCAGACCTTGTTGTGTCAGATCATAAGCATGTTATGTACCTTGGTTGCTATTTACCATACACCTTCTTAAGTGAAACAGACCTGAATCTGGCAAAATGAAACAAACTGAGAGCTTGACTTTCTCAATTCGGGTGAATGATTTTTTTTTTTTAGTTTCATAAAGAGACACCAGTTAAACTCCAATTTTAGCTAGACTTTATGGTAGGGGATAAAAAAGGGCGTGCATATGCTACATCAACCAAAACGATAACAACCAACAAAAATGTGGCTGCTAGGGAATGACTAAATGCTCTCAACTCAAGCAGTAGGAGCTTTGTGTAACAGATTTCTGAGTTCTGAGTATGCAAAAATTGGGGTAAACAGTCTAAAAATAAACTCTACCATGGAGAAGACAGGAGATGCCTGTTTGTCTTTGCACATACAGCATAGCAGTGAAAAACCTGCTTAACATATTAGTAGGCTTCCTGGGGTAAAGACCCTTAAATAAGGTGCCTTCATATTTCCATTCTCACGTCTACATTTGATCATGTACTCGTTTAAAATGGAGCGTGCCACGTAAACATCCAAGGTATGAAGTCATGAAACCTGCTCCGGCTGGGCCCGGCAGTTCCTAGAGGGGTTGAAAGAAACGTATTTTGCTTTGAAAATGGGAGACATTCCCCTTGAAGCTATTGATTTATCAACAGTCATTGCTGAATCACTGAGTTCCCATTCATGGGTAGCAAAATATAGCCGAGCAGAGTACCATGCTCAGTTACAGAATTGTAATTCAGTACCACAATAGATTGGATGTAGAAAATCTTCCCTTAGCAGCTGGTGACTCTGATATCATGCAGCAAATTATACTGTTAAAAATGCACACATACACGCAGGGGCAAACACTTAAGCACACTGAACAAGGGAAGCTTTCTCTGCTATGTGAATGAGTCTCTGCTATGGCTGAATGCTCGAGTGTGTCCTCTGTCTCTGTGAGGTTGGCCCAGAGAAGATTAGGAGGAAGCACATCAAATGAATGAGAAAGGAAGAAAGAAGAAGAGAGGAGAGTGAAGAAAAAGCTGATGGCTCAGGAAAACCCGCTGCATTACACTTGCTTTAAGGGAATTATCTCAGTGAGAGTTCTGCAGGGTCTGAGAGTGGACATGAGCACACACACATCAAACATCTCCAGGTTTAAATCTTTCCTTAAATCTACATTCATCTGATCGGCTCCACCTCTTTGTTGCTGTTTCCCGTGGTTCCTGTTTGCTTCAATTCTACCAGCCCCCTCTTCGCCCCCTTTACCCACTGTGTACATTCACGTTCATTTTTGTAAATGCGTTTATGAATTATTCGTTATCAGGCATGGTCTCTTGGGCCTGCCTCATGGGTGGCCTACATGCGTAGGATAAAATCCTAACATCTCACCTGTAAAACACTCCTTTTTACACATTTTGGAATAACATTTCTGTAACAGGCCGTTGTAAAATCACAGTAAAGCCGTTATTAAAGGGTCTGTTGTTGACTGGATATGAAACATTACTCAAAAGAATCTGTGTGACTAACTGGTGGCCAGTGCAGTTGGCAAGAGAGTCAAGGGTGGGGCTGGGTTGTATATGGAAGCTGTTTGAAAATAGTCTCCCAGACACGATGCGTCATCACAGCGAGGCCACATCACAGCTCCCCGCTTCTTCTTTACTGGTTTCCATATGTTCAGTTGGCACCATGCTCTACACTGTCACACAGCTAATTGTTCCACACGGAGGTGGCAAATAAATCCCTTTCAGTGCCTTGAATATCTAAAAAAAAAAAAAAGATTTTATATTCGTAATAACAGCACACTTAATTTTCCATAGTCAGTTTTTAACGACACGTACAACCAAGGAGCTCAAGGAGGCCTTCTCTACAGCTGGCAACCTTATTTCTCCCTAACATGGCCGCCAATTCTAGGCAAATGTTAACATGCTTGCATATGTATTAGAGATGCACCAATCCAGTTTTATCCGATCCAGTCTGATACCGATACCTGGGCTGAGCGCATCGGCCGATACCGGATACCGATCCGATACTGCTGTTGAATGAATGAGCCGTATACCTTTCCATGTGAGTGAAGGCTTCAGGTTTGACATAAACTGTTTACAGAAACAAACCAGTGTCAGGGAATATGAAACATTTGCTAAAAATTTACAACTTAACTGCTGTCTGCTCTGCGGTCATCCGGCGTCTCTCTTCACCTGCACACACACAGACTAGCCTCCGTAGCATACTGAGCTATTCTTGAAATTATTTACGTAATAACTTGCTCCACACCGCTGCCAGTCTCCGTCACTAGGGTGTTGGACAGGAAAGCAGTGGATGAAGTTACACAGAAATGTTTTCGTTATTGAATTAGCAAGCTAGTCTATCTGACACTTTATCTCCGTGGTCCAATCAGCCAACACCATTGAATGCAATTATCATGAATGTCAGTATACGGCAGTTGTAGCATTAACTTATTTGGCAGCAGAAATGCGAGTGTTAGCTGGCTTGATTGCAGTTCCACTAGTTAGCTAGTTGACGCAGGCTGGTGGCCACGGCCCCTCTGCCATTCCCCATCCCTAGCGGACCATTTCACTGTAGAGAGCGGACAGCGGCTCAAGAGACGATCAGCTTGTCCATCTCTGACGTCCACTTTCCTACTTTTTTCAGAATTGAATAAAAAAATAATATAAATCTGAAAATGAAGCTACCAGTCAGATTGAACCCCTATTCATCTGCTTTTTTTTCTTTTTAAGATTTTTTGCCTTTTTTTTTTTTTTATAGAAACAGGTACCGTAATTTCCGGACTATAAGCCGCTACTTTTTTCCCTTGTTCTGGTCCCTGCGGCTTATTCAACGGTGCGGCTTTTCTACGGCTTACGGTAACCAGGGGCGCGCACTACCGAGGATGCGCGAGACCGAGGCAGCCATCTGGCGCCAGGTAACGAGAGCAAAACAAAGAATAGGAGAGCTTCAGCGACAGTTTGCGCGAAGGAAGTGTTCATGCAAACACCCTCAACATGGAAAACAAACGGAGAAGTGCATATGATGCTGCTTTTAAGTTAAAGGCAATCGATCTGGCTGTCAAAGAAGGAAATAGAGCTGCTGCACGTACCCTTGACATCAATGAA
Organism: Echiichthys vipera; assembly: GCF_963691815.1. Lineage (NCBI taxonomy): Eukaryota > Metazoa > Chordata > Actinopteri > Perciformes > Trachinidae > Echiichthys > Echiichthys vipera. The sequence goes on along the minus strand of NC_139835.1, from coordinate 9,727,683 downwards.
TCAATGGTGAGACGTTGGAGAAGGCAGCATGAAGAACTGACTTTTCATATACCGGTAGTAGGCTGATTATTTTGATAACGTAAACGGCCGCGGGACTGCACTTTTACTGCCGTGTTACAGGCGAGCACTTTGTATTACTTTGCACCGTTGTATTATTTGTACTCTGCACGAATGCTGTTCGCCATGTAAAAGATGTGAAAGTTTGATTGAATGATTGAAAGATTTATTGTTAATAAATGGGACGCTTTGCGTTCCCAAACAGTCATCTCTGTCCCGACAATCCCCTCCGTGGTAGCAGGAACCCCTATATACTACGGTAATTACACGCCTGCGGCTTATAGTCGGGTGCGGCTTTTATATGGAGCAATCTGTATTTTACCCTAAATTTAGCTGGTGCGGCCTATAGTCAGGTGCGCTCTATAGTCCGGAAATTATGGTAAATAGGAAAGAGAGAGAGAGAGCACAACATGCAGAAAAGAGCTGTCTGTCTGCAGCTGCTGTAAGGACTTATCCTTTGTACATCCTTTGTTTAAAAAATAAAAATAAAACACCAAACCAAACCCTCTTTTCTGATATTTGTGCTGACCTTTAACTTTAGTAAAAAAGTTCCATATCAACTGATGCTCTCTGCATTTGGCCAAAGTAGAGCATTTGGAAAAGCTTCTAACAAGAAAAGTATCTACTGCGCATTCGTGATCTAGTATACTAAAGTCAGTTCCTGCCTTATTTAAATGAACGTCAGTGGGAGAGAATTAACAACTCCTGAAGGTGGTTAGGGACATGTTCACAACAGTAGATATACCCAGACTGTATGAGCATATAAATCAGTATTCTTATGGACAGATGCTTACATAACATATTAGTTATTTAGTTGAAATATTCTGCAAAATTTAAGTGTAAGGAAAACAAGACAAGATAAAGAAAGAGATGGGTCAAGAGTAGATTTACCGCTTGAATGTACTGTATTATGCAAGTGTTATTTCTCACACTTGACTGCACGGAACGCTGTAGCTCCACTACTTACGGTATACCTCTCCTTGTGCTCCGTCCTTTTCTGACCGTCTCGGCTCTAGGTACAAGGTTCACCTGGTCAGCACAAAGTACACCCAAATATCTAGCCACTCAGTCCACTGATGTCAGACAACATTATAAATACAGTTCATTTCAGCCCTTCAACATCTGACACTGTCGACTGCAATGCACTACCAGAATTTGAAAGAGGTTAACATACATCATTGTCTCATTCAAAATAGAAGTTTTTGACCTACTAACAGACTAAACTACGAAGTTAATGTTTGCTTATAATCACTAATAGATTGAGCCCAGATTTGAACCTGAATGGTCTGTTTTTGATTAAGGTCAGGGCCTCATTTGTCTGTTTACATGTGGTACCAGTGCAGGAAGAGTAAGTGGTAATCCCTCCAGGCCGCAAAGGATGTCTGCTAACTGAACCCATCTGTGGTATTTGCCAAGTGTATGCCATGCTGATCAGAAACCTGTTCACTTTGAGTCCGAATAAATTCCAATATTTAAATTCCAAAGTGAAAGTACAAGTTCCCCGCTTTGGGTTTTGCCTTTCATAGTGTGGTGTTTTAGGGGAGACAGTGAATTGTCGAATAGTTGATGATAAGATCTAAGGAGCAAATATTTGCATCAAAATAAGACCTCTTCACCTTACAGTAATTCAGTGTGTTTCCTAGAGGCAAAATAAAAATTAAGTTGCACACAAAAGGGAGAAGATTCTCGCCTTCTGCTCCAGACATTAGATTTGGGAGTATTGCAGCATCATGTTCATTTAATTGGGGGAAGCCAAAATCGTACTGGTGGTTAATATCATAAACATATTTATGATATTTATGATATACCTGCTAAACATCAACATGTTAGCATTGTTATTGTGAGCATATTTGCATGCTGGCATTAACATTCAGCTTAAAGCACTACTGTGCTCGTAGACGGCCTCACAGATCTGACAGGATGGCTGTAGACTTGTTCTGGGTAACACTGAAAATGATTCTTGTTTTTTTAACTAAGTGTGTCACCATCTTATTGACGTGACTTGACTGGCAGCAGCACCTCAACACATCTTTTACATCCAATCATGTGAAGTCTCCATCTCTTACTTGGTTATATAACACAAAGATGGGAGTGCAGATCTCAGTCACTTATTTATCTGGTGTGCGTGTGTCCGCATGTGCATGTTTGTCTCCCTCTCTACCAGCTCGCTGTCACCTTTATTCAGTCACAACTTAAATAAATCAAAACTGCTGAGCCTGCAGACTCTGCAATCAACACGACTGTGTCTCAGTGGAGAGTGGGTCGTCCTCCATTCGAGAGATAGGCGGTTCGATCCCCACCTCCCCTGGTCCTCATGTAGAAGTGTCCTTGGGCAAGACACTGAACCCCGAATTGCTCCCCATGCTGCGCCGGTGTGTAAATGTGGTGAGAATGGTTGGATTAGATGGTGTGTAGATCCACTACCATTAGTGTGAATGTCAGTGTGAATGGGTGAATGTGACAAGTAGTGTGAAAGCGCCTTGAGTAGTCAGAAGACTAGAACGGCGCTATATAAGTAAAAGTCCATTTAACATTTACCAACACAAAGGGGCAAAACCTATGCGACCACTGATACCCAGATATTTTTGAGTTAGTTCACAGCCTGGGCTGAAAGCAAAATGTATGGGTCTTTTACATGCCATTAACAGATATGTACGTGCAAACACAGATGCACAAACACTTTTGCCCACGGTGACACCATCGGGTTACAATGTGTGTGATGGAGTCAGTCAGCCAAGAGTGACCTCTTTTAATGCAGCCGCTCTGTTTAGTCCCCTTTTTAATGAGTGGTTGTGACTCATAATCTATACTGTGTACCGGAGCCGGAGGGTTAATCAGGCTCATAGTGTGTCTGTGCGTTTGTGTGTGTACACCATGTGTAGCCCTTGTCAAGCTGAGAAATGCAAAGTGGCTCTCAGACGTTTCTCTTGGGGTGACAATTATTTATTAACACATTTAACCTTTTGTGGAGGTGTCAAGCGTTGGTGTACAACTAGGTGTAGTAAAATAAATAATAAACTGCAGCGTTAATATTTTTCTGACAACACTTTTAGAAAGAAAAAAACCTGAAAAAAGTTAAAAAAGAGTTAAAATGTAGTGTTACAGTCGCTCCCTGGTGGAAGGCTGCCAACCCCACCCCCTCCATGCTAGCAGATAATAATATATATGACCCTGATCCTGGCGAAAAGTCATGATTGACAGCTGTGGGTGACTATTGATTGGTCAGGCGGGTGTAAAGGCGGGACTTTTGGGGATGCCTGATCACTACAGTTTAAAAAAAAAAATTAAAACGTCAGCGCCCCGCATTTTGGCTTCACTTTTGTACAGTGGGAGGAAGTGGAGACTTGTCGTCCATCTTTTTTTACAGTCTACGGTCAGGATAAAGCTGCAAAACATGAGGTATATTGTAGTGAACGAGGATGTTGTCTATTGCTTTTGAGTCCATAAAACAAAAAAATGAGAAATAAAAAAAAAGCCAAACATAATTCAGTCAGGCTCCATTGTGTTATTGTTTCTCTTGGTTGGAAATCAGAACTGTTTGGCAGTTTTCACTTTCTTATAAAGCAAAATGTGTGATATAGAGTTTGGTTGTTTTTTTTGCAATGATAATGCTTAAACAATTTTATCTTTTAGCCTTTCTTAACCCTATGGCCCTAAATATTTTTTAATGCCTTTTTTTGGTTCAGTCAATCTGAACCTCCTGTAACTACTTGTGGGGGGGATGAGTCTTTTACTGTCTTGTGCACTGCACAAAGCTGTCAAAGGTGTCAAAAGAGTGAAATGTTTTTTGGAGCAAGCAAGAAAAGCTGATGGGTCGGGGAAAAAAAGATAGGATGTGGGTAGACAGACGGAAAGGCAAAAAAAGAAGACTTTTAGCTGCATTGGCTACAGAAAAAGTGTTTCTAATTCTTCATTTACTCCAACCTCAGGATGCTTCATTCCTGTAAGAACGCTCTGTTGTTATTAAAGTATTTCATTATGACTCTCACTTGACACGTCACATTCAAACTAGTGTTACATCAGTATTGCGTTCCTGTCACATTTTGACATTAACAGGGCACCTTTGATCACGTTCCTTTGATTAAAAGGGCAGAGCGGTTTCTCCTGCTACATTTCTCTTTAAAAAAACTTTTAACCATGGAAGGTCTGCTGACCACGCATGCATTTTCTTCACACTGCCTTTACAATCCACATTCACACGGCCACTCAATATTTATCGCTTTCTAATATTGGCCGCTCAGCAGCTCAATTGGATTGACTTGATGTTAATTCCCCTAAAATACCTTTTGCAGCAGCATTTTGAGTAAGCGAGAGTGAGTCATTCGCCTCTCTCTCCCCAGTATGTGACTTTCATCCTAATCCCTGACTTCAGTTTTCAAAAGTGAAGGCTTTTTGGGAGCCAACAGGCACAAAAAGCCATCAGCTGTCGCACCATCTGCATAATGATGTGAGAGCGTGCTAAAGTTCCTTGCATTCCTCTGTCACCATCACAGCATCATCTGGCCCGTCCGTTTCACTGCTGAAATATGTCATACTTTTCAAAGAGAATTTTAACATAAGGTCACACGTTTATATTTCGTAGTTTGCTGTTTATTGATGTATTGTAGTATAGGATGTCAAATCCAGTAGCATTTTTCAGAGAGATTTGAAAGGAGAACATTAGACAAAACATTTAAAGGGCGATCACATCTGAACAGTGGATAATAACTGTTAGGGGCGCAGAGAGAGAGGTCATGTAAAATTAAAGGATGTTTACACTTGCCAACGTACACTGTCATTCATCATTAATTGTAATTGAAGGCTGTTTATTGTTTACTCGTGTGCTCCACAATTCATTTGATAGCTCACTAATGCCGTCTCTTAGAAAGACGATCCAGTGTTTTGAAGAAGGTCACCGGGGTGTTTTTGATCACTGGTGCACCAAGAGTGCAACAGGACACCATAAACAAAAGATCAGAAATTAATCCAGCTTTAACGAGCCAATGCCAATGTGTCAGTGCCTCATGTTGTCCTGCAAACATATTTATTGTTGTGGATAACAAGTTTTTCTTACAGTTTATCAGTCGGTGACAGATGATGGGTTTTGTTGTGAGATGTACGTGGACCTCTGGACATGGCTTTGGAGCACTTCTCTGCTTTTCCTTCTTTTATTTTAACATGAAAGCAAGTCCTAACCTATGCTCTTGTTTCATATTTCTATGATTGTAAGCAACTTTGTAGAAAGGAAAAAAAAAATACATTTTAACTTTCAAAATGGTGTTTCATACATATGGATGAGAGAATGCTTCAGGGACAACTGATACTGCAAGTGTTCCTTCACTGAATCGTACTGTCAAAATGACAGTCAGGCGAGAGGAGTGTAACATTGACTGCATTTTTATTAGTTTGCTCTGTAGACTTTTCTTTAAGTATTCAACTAAAATGGTGTCGGTAAGATACAGCCTAGAGATGCAAATTGAGAAGATTTTATTGATACCAATGCCCGAATCGATTCCGCTTATTGGTCTGATTCTTTATCCTTTTCCCTTTCAATGATCAATTTTCTGTGCGGGCTTGGAAAAAAAGTAGGCCTTAACAGGTTTTCAGCGCCCATACAACTGTGTTGGTCTGAACACAATGTAGGTGAAATGAGAGAATACTTTGACAACATTAAGGTTTTCTTTGTCAAAGAAAAAAAAAGTTTGTACTTGTGCATGGAGTGTCAAATACAGTATATGGCACTCCTGAAATTGAAACCCTTGTTGCGTAGAAAGATGTTCTCAACATGCCGTTGCTGGTGTTTCCCCCGTTATTTTACAGACATTACAAGCACAGTGTTGTCATCTTTAATCATGTGATATGTCACGCTTTGGACTTTTTACTTCCACCAGCGTTTGAGTTGCAAAGCGCAGAAAAAACATGCCGGCATCAAAAAAAGGAATTGATGAGCTCAGAGGTATATGATTCCTGATCTCAACTGGAACTGGTCCTAGATTGATGATTTATTTTCTCAAAGAGAGAAGCTTAACCTCTAAGTCTAAAGTGGGACTGCAGATGATTTGGGGATGTGTAATGAGCCCATTGATGAACTGATATTGTGGTTTGTTTTCTAATTGGCAGCAACAGCATCTCTCCTTGACTAACTGAAAGCCATAAACACAGATCATTGAACACTGTTTTGGGTTTCTGCCTCTGGGAAATGTAATGTCAGAAATGCAAGTGAACTTTTTCGGTTCTCAGTCTCAGGCTTCATTCTGCCGTGATGGAAGTTAGGTTTATCTTATCTTGAAAAACATTTTGTCTTCCAGTTTTACATATTAAGAAGTGAGATGACGTGCAAAGCTCATTTAAGACTCAGTAACCCAAGCGGTTGTTGTCTTTAATGTATCATGATTGACATCTGCCATTTGCCTGCTCGTGTAGAAGTGCAGCGATGGTTCGTAAGAATGCAGAGTCTGTGCAAAAACCACTGAATCAGGAGCTGTATTCAATAAGATTTGCAGCTACTAAGGGTTTTGTAACTGACTTAGCAACACAGTGGAAACGACTGTCAGGACGAACCACATAATGCAGATTCTTTGCTGCTGCCGGAGGGAAGCAGGGGTCATCTCTGGGACACAAGTCATTCCCTTCCATTTCAGCGAAGTAGTGCGTCTTGACGCAGCGTTATAATGAGATTTCAGCTTGTTACAGTGTCGTTTTTACTACAGACATCCTCATAGTTTAAGAGCAAGCGACCTTTGCTGTCACCACGAGCCCCTTGGACTTTTTTTCCCTCCCTTCTGATCTTAATCGTTAGAAGAGGAGGCACGAGAGAATCCCCCTTGCAGGTAGTAGTTGTGGCTGAATGTTCTTAAACTCAAACTGACATATACTACTAATTTAGCTGTGTACACTTGTGCTCTTCGAGACTAGGCTGTATGAGTGTGAGCATGGCCTGTCCTCCTCTTCTCTTGCACTACTTGGTCACAAGACACAAGAGGGAAAAAACACTTGAGTTGAGTCATAGTAACTCACTGCTGACTTATGTAACAAATCTTACATTGTATTAACAAAAAACCAACCAAATCTCCTGTTCATGCAGTAGGCTACGTGGATGCATGGCATTGACGCGTTTAGCTCACATCAAGCTGAAGCTGATACAACTGGAAAATGATGATAAGAAATGCATCTTAAACTGCTACATGCTTTGTTTGGTTAGAAAATAATACAAGGCTGTCAAGGACATTCCTCATATATTGACACTTTGGATTCACAGAATCCTTCCAAGGCCATTCATGTAAACTTCAGTTTTATCTACATTACCTCGAAGCTGGGACATGTTGGCCAGATTAGACATACTGTAAGTGTAAATATGAAAGGCAGTGGAGGAGTTGCATTTCAGGGGAATAGTGTTTCATTCTCGTCTTGCTTTCAATAGGGATGGACTTTTAAAGTCATTTTCCATATCAGAGTACTCACATTCATTTCTTTCTACTTGCAAAAATGTTAGATATGGATCTGAAAAATTAATTTTTGATGACGTCTTGAAGTATCCCAGGATCATGAGAGTTGTTCTCTTCATTATTAAACAACCATCACTGCAGATAAAAACCTGTCATGACTCAGGCAGATATGATGTTCACAAATGAGTACATGTATTAATGTTATTTCAAATCACATTTAATCAAATTCATGTTATTTCATGTAATTTAAGTAATGTTAACTAACATAACGTTAACGTACCATTCAAATAGTCGACTACCCATACAGCTAAGCTACTGTAGCTAATGTAACGTGGTGAATTCAATCATGAGCTGAGCTGTTATCCATGTTCAAAAACTCTGACAAAAAAATCCTACTAAATATAACTTAATGAGCGCGTTAACCTCGTAATGCTGTGATGTCATTTTACACATTAGCTCGGTGGCTGGAAGTAGCCACTCGTCTTAGTAGCACATAAAGTTGTAGTCATGTCATTTATTCACATCCTGTCATTTAATTCTAATAAAACAGACGCAAGTAATGTTAGCTAACGTGACGTTAACTCGCCATTAGATGAGTCAACTGCCCATACAGCTACTGTAGCTAATGTTACAGTGAATTCAGTTGGTAGCCCGGGGCTGCTTTCTCTGGTCAAAACAATGAGATAAAACACTTACCCGACAGTACATATTAGCTTGGTGGCTGCATTAGCCAAATGTCATAGTGGCACATGGTAGTTAGCTAATACTTGATACATGGATCAAATACTGACCTCCAAATCAAGTACTTACATACTCATGTCCATCCCTTGTATTCAGTAGGCATAACATAGAGCTGCTTGCAGGGTTGTTTGAATTTAAAAAATTTTTATATAATAACTCTCCTACAGTATTTAGGCATGTAGGGTTAGTCTGATAAAGCCTGAAGCGTGAATGCTAAATATTTAAGACCAATAGGCTTTTGGTCACAGTTCCTCAACTTGGTTTTCACATCGAATGCCATATAATAACATGCTAATGTCGTATGGCAAAATATGTAAATTGAGACAAACTTTCAGGAAGGTGACTGCTGTGCAAGAGATCCTTATGGCAGCTCAGAGAGGTGTAGAGCACCTTGGTGGATGTCTTGAATACAGATGATGGCGAGAGACACACACACACACACACACACACACACACACACATATCCACAGGACATTGGAGGATGCAGTAGACGGCTGTCTTTTTTTTTTACAATCTAGTTTCCCATATGCCCAAGCAGATACCATATGGTCACTCATCCCAAGGTTTTTTCAGGGACCAGCCAACTCTTTTCAGAATGGACCTGCTCTGTAAGAGTATAAGGTACGGGTTGAAAGAATCTTTATTTTGAGTCGGCTCATGAAGCTTTGCACTAATAATACTGGCACAGGATCTTCCATTACTCATGTATGTGACCTGGTATCAGAATTAAATATGCAGCCGGTGGGAGACAAGTAACTTGGTTAAAGTGTATTTAGAAACCTGCAACTCTGGTGAAATCCATGCTAAATCTTGCCAGTGTCACCTCCATTTTTGGTTTTGTCTCCTTTGCCTCTAACAGTCACAATCACTATCACTAATGTGATTTCACAACAGGGCAGAATCTGCTTCCTTTCCCCACTCCTCTGTGGATATCTCGGCTGTTTACTGCCACTCTGTTTTAAGTGCTGTTCTGTCGTGGTATTGATGTGGTTGGTGCTGGTCTGAGTCAAGTTGCCCGGGGCAGGGTCAGGAGGGTGTTGGCTAGCAGTTTCTTCTTATGTTGTAGTGATCTGTGACGCCCGACTGACTGCCTGCAGAGATTCTTGGCCTTGTTTTTTTTTCATCCTTGCTTTAGGTTGACTGTGCGTCATTTCCTCAAAAACGTCATGTCAGCTTCTTGTAAAAAAGATCGCACACCCTGTATGAGGCACCAGTCGAGCCATATTTACGGCACTAAAAACAGACTCCCATTCATTAATTCAATACTTTTTAATGGCATATTTAAAGGATACAATAATCTTTTCTTTTTTTTTGTTTGGATATTATTTAATATTTATTTTGAAGATGTATTATATAACTTTGTACATAAGAGGACTGGACTGTTTCTTAATAGTTTATACATAGAGCCACATCAAACAAACATTAATAATGTATTTCTTTCTCGCAGGTACAGTGTGTGGCATTTTTGGACTGCAGAGGATTGGCAAATAAAACAGCTCGACTACTCAACTGAACGGTGAGTTCAGAACTGATCTTTCAGGCTTCAGCCGTTACTCATACACACTGTGACAAATGTGCAAGGTTGACACATTTCTGGGCGTATGATCCAAGAAGAGAGAAGAACTATAAGAGATCAAAAATCACAAAAAGAGTGTGTGCTACAGTGTTTTTTTTTAAGTAACATTGGGCCTGTTCTCACCTGGTATTTACCTCCGTCTTTAGTGATCAGATCACAAGTGGAACCCGCTCTGTATGAAAATAAACGTGCCTAATTTCCGTTTACACTATGTGTGTGTGTGTGTGTGTGTGTGTGTGTGTGTGTGTGTGTGTGTGTGTGTGTGTGTGTGTGTGTGTGTGTGTGTGTGTGTGTGTGTGTGTGTGTGTGTGTGTGTGTGTGTGTGTGTGTGTGTGTGTGTGTGTGTGTGTGTGTGTGTGTTGTTCCTCTCACATACTGTAAATCGTTATTATAAAAAGTAATGAAAAAACGCTTCCTGTGATTTTTCTCCGTGCCCATAGTCAAAACTTTTCTCTCCCACAAACTGTTTTGTGTGTTCTATGTTCGGCATTTCGGGTGCAATTCATGAACCTAAAAAAAGGATGTCCACCCGCGGTGATATGTGCAGTGTATGTGTTTGGCTCTCTCGCTTTATTTTACGGATTCATGTTAGCTTTCAGCTGTGTAGCAGTCGTTTTAAGTTGCTGCTGACATAGCTACCACATTTCATGCTAGAATTAAAGTGTTTGAATAAGAAAACAACAGGGGACTTTTATTGTGAAGAATTTATAGGAAATGAGTGTGTTTATCCATTTTACAGCCGCTAAGGCTTGTTAAAAGCAACTGCAGACATTACAAAGAACAAAAATATCTGGAGCAATATATCCTACATATTCGCGATTTTGGGTACATTTTTATTAACCTTTAACAAAGGGTTATTATCAAACCCGCGGGGGAGCTGCTTTTTTCAGGCAACCCCGTAAGAACCGGATAAGTGCAGGGGAACAAACATCGACTCATTGCAGACAGCATGATGATAACATTCAGAACACACGATTCACTCTACTTGGTTTCAGAGACATGAGAAATACTCTCAAATTAATAATGTTTCAAAATACAATAAGGGCCGAAAATACACAGAGCCACCTCCTAATGTTGTCATCTGATGACAATGTGTCATCTGATGACAATGTGTCCTCAGTGCATCCCCAGTGTGTCCTGGCTGCATTCACACTTTTACTTAGAGCTGTCCACTTGATTGCAAGACAATCAAGATTGTAAGACAATCTGTCCACTTCGTCAAGAGCATGTCTTAACGGTGCCATTGTTGTAGATCTACTGTGCACACTTGACAGCAGGACAACCCGATCCCGGATTGCCCATGTCTACAGAGAGCCACTGGTATCTCATATGCAAAACAAATTCAGTATTGTGCCAAAGCTGTAGTGTGCTGACTATATCAGTGTTTCAACCCCAGAGTTACTCCTATGACAGATGAGCCTAATGAGGAGTAAGGTTTCCAATCACTACGGAATGAAGAGTCTCATATTCAGTATGAGACCGAGTTCATAAACAGCAGTGTAACCTATACAAGCATATGGTGCCAACTCACATCACACCTGGTGTTCAGCTCTCCATAGAGGGAAATGTTTGCAGTTTTTGCTCTCTGTCTCTTACTTTGTTGTCTGAGGACTTTGAGGAGTACAATTCATATCTCTGCTCCAGTGTGGCTATTTTTAGATTGGCTCAAATATCAGGGGATCCTGGACTCTTCCTCCATCTCTTTTTGTCTCTTTCTGCCCGTCTCCTTCATTTACCGCAACTCGATTGAATCTCAAAACCCTTGCTCTGTTGTGTATTTTAGGGCATGGGAATATAAATGTATAGTCCCTTTGTCCCTTCATGTTGTGGTGACCCATTGTGATGAAGATCAGTTTACTCATAACTGGGAGTGCAACTCAGCCTGTGAAAATGGTTGGGTAATATTCACTCGTCTCCAGAGGGGCTTTCTAAAGTCCGAAAAAAATAACTTTGATATTGCCATACTCCTACATACTTTACTTTATCTCAGCTTCGGCTTTTACATTTTTAACTTCACAAACTGCTGTGCTTCTAGAGTTTGATATACGTGGGTGTTAATCAGTTAGGGAGGATATAACGAAAGACACAATAAAGTTACATTATTATTGGTTGGTGTTATTATTATTATTATTATGAGAAGTGTATAATCTGGTGTTTTTGGAGCTTGAACTAGGGACTAAAAGTCAGGATATATTGGCTCCTTTTTTTTTATCACTCACTCGTCCCTCATCTTTATTGCAGGGCAATATTAAATTGCTCCTTTTAGATTACTTTTTTTAGTTAAACATTTTAATTTATGCTTCATTGAGAGCCAGGGACAGCTCAGACACCAGCAGTTGTATTGACAAGAGGAGACATTTATTGCACTCCTTGCACTCTTCTTAAATAGTCTCCATTTTCCTGCTGGGTGCTTGGGGGTAGAAACTGTCAGGTTGTGAAGGAGGGCCGCCTTGAGAGGATTCTGATCACCACAGGTTGCTACACGGGGACTGTGTCCAGTGGCGCTCAGGTGATGGCACCATGCTGTATTTGTAAAGGTGGGGGTAAAAATATAGAAAGAGATAAAACGATGTCTGTGTATCCTACTGGCTCCCTCAACCTCCACTACTGAAGGGAGCAGACACTCTTAAAGGCATAGTTCACCTTTAGTAAGCACTTATTTGTTTGCCTACATCATAAAACTGACCTTCATACATAGACATGTGAACCAAACTTGCTGCTAATTTACATTGGTTCTTATGCAGAATGTTTAGACACTGTCCTGTTGTCTGTGTGAGCTGACATTTATGTGTGTTTATGGCAGTGGTATTCATGTCCTGTTTGGTTAGATATATAACACATGGCATCCTGCCCTCCCGCCCTCCTGCTTCCACCTCACTTCCATTATTGCAATGAAAATTTAGTGGTGTTGGCAAGATAGCCAACACAGCACAGTGTGCTGTGTTGCTGCAGGGTGTTAGAGTGAGACTTTGAGTGAGTGAAACTTTTTTTTCCAGTTGTATAACTTCATTAGAGTTGGTCCGATACAAGTATGGGAAATGCCTCCAATGCGCCTAAAATGCTGGTATTGGCATCAGGGATTACGCAAGTCTATGCCCCACTCCTATACCACAAAAACATCTACTTTAGTAGGTTATTCATGTTCTTTTTCCATTACGACTGACTGTCAAACTAGATAATATAAGAAAATTATATGGCATTCATTTTCTGTATGTAGTTGTTCATGTTTTACAAAGGGGTTTAGGTCATACACAATCACAGTGATGATGTCACAGTAGGGATGCAAACATTTTTCTTCAGTATTGAAATATTTTTATTGCTTAAAGTGAAATCCCGGCACAAAATCATCCCATGGTCTTTTTCAGCAAATCCATTCATCCAATAAGCCATTAAGACAATTTTTTTCATGTAACAACTATTATTCCGCTAACAGTTACAAACAGCAGGATGTGACTAACACTGATTAGCTCGGGCATTAAGTTGAACGCATTAAAACGTCTTTTTTAACCACTAATACTGCTCAAAATAACACCGCCTCTGCAGCAGCATGGTAAGAGTCCTTACACATAAAACAAAGCACCAACAACATAGTTGGTGAACCAAGAGTTTATTAAAAGAGTGTTTTGAAAGACTTACCTACTGGCCCCTGTACCAGCTCCTCCAAGTCCATTCAAGTAGATTAGAAAATGCAAATCCAAAAGGAAGCAGTTCATTGATGATTTATTTAGTTGCATCTTCCAATTTATTCAGGGAACATGGAAAAAAACGGTCAAGTACAGTCAGTTGATGAGGGATAGCAGTCACACAGCATGTTGCAGTATTCAATGATTCCAGGCCACCGTGAAAAATGTCACTCTCTTTGCAGCATAAACATTTAGGGCTCAGAGTACCCATAGGCAAACCACAAAATGCCCGCACACTAGGGCTGATACTATATCTGATGCTATCCTAATGCTACCTCTACCTGTAGCCCCTTCAAGCCCCCACCCCCTTGCGTGCCATTTCGGTGCTGCAGGGAAATCTGCTGTCTGGGACTTTTCAAAATGTTTCTATTATTATCTTATATTTCACAAAACGGCCACAACGCTTACCTGTTTTGTTGCAATAAATCGTCAATGGGCTCCTTCCTCTGGATTGCATTTGCGAATCGACTTGAATGGACTTTACTATGAGAGGAGCTCTGGGTTCACTAACTACATTGTTGGTTGTTCGTGTAGGGACTCTTATCATGCTACTGCAGAGGGTTGGTTTTGAGCAGTATTAGTGGTTTAAAAAGCCTTTTTAATGCTTTTATCCTTATGCCCAGAGCTAATCAGTGTTAGCGACTGTTAGCGACTCTCCAGAATATCTCCGTTAATAGTTATTTAATAGTACACGAAAATAATTGTCTCGATGACTTAATTGATGAATGGATTTGCCGAAAAAGACCATGGCATTAATTTGCATCGGAATTCCACTTTAACGAATATATGGTTAATCATCAACATCCCTACCACTGCCATACGAGATTAGTAGATAATAAATATAAATCTATGTAATGCACTGGCATTGGATCGGTACAAGTTCGGAATTGGTATGAGGAAGGATATCATGGTATTGGAACATCTCTAAAGTTGATATATAGATACAAAGAGACAATGCTGTTTTTTTTACCTTTTCAGTTGAAGAGGACTTTTCAAACTGAAAAATGGCCAAAACTTCAACAGTGTCTGTGGTACTTTTGAGTATTTAGACCATCCGCTTTGTAAACCCACTGTAAAACAGCTATGGTAATGTACAGATCCCTAAGTACACTTTGCTCAGTGTCATAGTTGCAGGTTACATCGATGGCTTTGATACGTCAGACGATACAGTGTCAGGTCCTCTCTGAGTGATGGAAGATGAGAGCTGTGTGCAATAATAACAAAGCTTATTTGATCTTTTTTTTCTTTTCTTGTTGCTGCTATAAAGGCGGCTGCCTCAGATGATTTAATCTTTATACCACCAGGAACTAGGCCGGCAATATTTCATCTGTGTCATGAGCACACAGTTTTTTTGTGCATCTAAGCAGTTCACCAATGAAATGGGAAATGCTGGAAGGGTGACCTTTAGCCCCACATCTAGGACTTATAATTCAGGATTGTGTTGGGGTGTCACAAAAAGAGCAGGGCTGTGTAGGGTTGTAGGGCTGTAAATCGCAAGTTTTATCAAGATACGAAATCTTGATTCTTTGGACAATGACATAATATTTGCTGACATCCCAATATCTGCCACAATACTATTTTGATTTGATTAAATTCAAGTGACTGCGATGGATATGAGACGATATCATAACACAATCAATGGCATCTATATCATTAACAAAAAGCAACTAAAATGTGATTGTAAAATGTTGTTACTGAGCTCTTCCAGACATTTGCGTGAAAAAGAAACTACTCTTTTTTTAATAAAACAAATAAAAACAGAGTGGAAATTTAAAAAAAAAGCTTAAAGATGACTATGTATTGATATTTTCACTTTGCATCGATGATATTGGATCGTTTACCGGTAAATAGATTTTCGTTACACCTCAATTAAATAGCTGAGAGAAGGTCTGCTACTGGATAAGTCACAATCAAGATTCAAGTTGATATTGTTTTTCCCTGTCTGAAGACTAACACATTGACACAAACACTTTATCTACCATATGTGTAGCTAAACATATTCATCGACATATTTCCAAAGTTTCATACTCAATCAGCAGCATCCGTGGGCATTGCTAAAGTTTTATGCTAATCTCAGCCATTTCACTCTTCCACTCCAGTGTAACCCCTAGTGTGTGTTATTTATACTATGATGGTTTACCTAAAATTAGATTTTCAAAAATCGCAATATATTGCCTTGCTTACAGCATTGCAATATATTAAATTGTAATACCTGTGTCATGATATGTATGGTATTGCTAAATTGCAACTCTCTTGCCTCATAGTTTGAAAACTTCTGTCCCACCCCAGGGGCTCTGAACCCTCTGGCATTGACCAGATGTAACACATGGTCAAGTGTTTTTAAGATTCCCTAATTAAAAACAGAAACCGATGTTGGTCTCCATTATTCAAGGTTAGAAGAAAATAGGAGATGTTTTTACATTTTGGGCTGATGCCCTCACTCAGAGAAGCTTGAGGGGTGTGCATTAGTAGACTGAGTTGGGATTGATATGTGATCACCAAGACTCCTGGAAAACAAAAGGAACAGGTTCAAGGCTCAAATGTGAAGCAAAGCTTAAATGGCTTTAGTTTTATTGGTAAAAAAGAGACATGAATGCCTTCAATTGGCTCCGGTTCATTTTCATCTATCAACTCCTCTTTTCTTAAATTCTCATTCTCATAAATCATTTCCCTCTAATGTTGCTTTTGGAAAGCTGCTGATTTTGACCCGGTACAGCATAGCCACACAGTCCAATGTGAAAATCAACACCAGCATTCTAAAATGTCTTAAAATAGATCTTGCGTTATGTTTTAACAGAATTATGTTACTGTAGTTTGGCTTTTCTCTTTAGATGCTCTGACACCATATGTTCTGTATGATCCAATAGCCAGAGTGCTGTATCACACTGATTAGCATGTATTTCTGTGTGAAGGATCCATCTGGAGAGTACCTGCATTCTTTCACACTTGGCACCCACACTCTGATCTGTCTCTCACTTTCTGTCTTAGTTCTTTTTTCCCCTTGCTAGCTGGCATACAAAAGTGCGTCGTACATGACTACTGGTTTCCATCAGTCCGTGCCTGCGACCAGACAGGAGACGGATGGATCCGGTATCAAAGCCCACATTTGTTTTGGAACTTGGAAGTGGAAGCTGTGACCAGATGTGAAAACAATGTAGTCATTTAGGCGAAGCCGTAACAGAGGCTGCTATCACTGATAGTGTAGGTTCAACCCAGCGCAGTGGGTCTGCTTACTGTCTCGGTGACATCTGTTTTACACTGTACAAACTACAGACAGGGCTTAGTGCATCTGGAGCAGTGATTAAACGTGATATTGCTACAATTCAAGGGTTGTATTTACGTTTCTTAACTATAACATCAGTTTTGTGTACTTTTAAGATAAATAATGACCCTAGGTATCATTAGTTGGTGCTGACATACTGTGTACATACTAGTGTGAGTATGGTAATACGTATGTGACATTCTCAGTATGTGACAAGCAAAGTGTCCAATAGAGCCTGACTGATACTGGATTTCATAGTCCCATACCAGTTACAATAATAAAGCAGCTATATAACTAACTAATGTAAGCACAGAACACTGGTACTATGAAAAGTTTGTGTGTGTGCCGATTATTTTTTTTTTCATCATATCTTCCAAAAACTGCAGTAGAAGCATTCACACAATTTACAGCAAGCGAAGTGAATTAGCAACGTATCATAGCGGTTCATATTTAATCAACATTTAGGTAAATTTATGTATCGGATCAGATATATTAAAGGACTTTGGATTGGAACATCCCTAATATGGCATTATTATCCGTCTGTCCCCGTCTAGCGAACATATCTCAGGAATGTCTTCAATTTGGCACAAATGTCCAATAGTTGGTGGAGGCATACATCCGCGAGCTGGTTATTTTGGTCTTTTCTTCATTTGATGTAGGCTTGAGCTAAACACACACATTCACACTTCACCTTCCAGCAGAACATGTTGAAAGCAAATAACACCAGCTTGGCAAGATGATTACAGATGAGTCTAACTCAGATCAGACCATCTGATCTGACACCCAAGTCAAACAATAATTACACACAGACGCACAAATAAAACCAGGCAGTGCTCTGTATGGAAGCACCCCACATTAATGCAATCTATCACACACGTGTCTATACTAGTAATCCGTCATTATAAGCATTATTGCCAGGAGATCATTAAAGTCTAGATAAAAGACTCCCCTCAGTCCGCCACACACAGAGAGGTGTGTGTGCGTGTGTGTGTGTGTGTGTGTGTGTGTGTGTGTGTGTGTGTGTGTGTGTGTGTGTGCGTGTGCGTGCGTGCGTGCGTGCGTGCGTGCGTACATATTGAAAGTTCGCAAGCAGCCTCACAGCCTTCTCTTTTAGACTTGTGTGTAAAAAAACAGATCTACTTGTATTTAGTTTGCCTTCTTTCTTTAATAGCGACCCCTTGCATTGGTAGAAATGCTGTATTTATTTAAATCTCCTTTTTTGGGTCTCCAACAAGACAAGCAGCTTAGATGAGAAAAAAACATGACTGAATGCAGTTTATTTCTTTATAAAACACCAGGCCCTAGGGCTGGGTGATATGGCCAAAATCTTCTATCCTGATATACGTAATTCCATATCTCGATAACTATATACTGTATATCACAATATAGCATGTTTTCTGTGTATTCAATAAATAAATTGTCTACATGAAATATCCACATAGTAAAGCTAATGTTGTTATACTGTGTGCTATATATACTACAGTTGTTCTTTTGTATTTTCTCATTTTATAGAGAATTTTAGTTCAAAACGAACATAACAGTGAAATAACAGAGAAATAAATGTTTTCCAGCTATATACTGATTATGTTTACATGCATCCACACAAATAGTGCAATGTCAAAATAAAACCACACTCGTCAAATGATATTCCTTCAAAATGTTCCACATAAGCTTTTCGGTGAACTTGAGTTAATATGTGATGGTTATTATCAGTTGATTATATTATATTTATATTATTATCACGATATGATTCCATTGAAAGATGATACATTATAATATTGAATTATCACCCAGCCCAGTATACTGGGACCTCCCGGTTGATGAAGCACTGAAAACTGTGTGAGTGTTGCGTTTTTGATTTCAACAATGTAACATTGTTGAATTAATAAAAGAAATTCAGCAGCCACAATGGCCTGCAGACAACAGACCTAGCTTCATTTACACACATGCTTGTACTTTGCCCCACTAATCAGCCACCATACCGAGTCGAATCAGATTGTTGTGGTCTAAACCAATTTACTTTACAACCTCACCGCTGTCGCCACCATTACTGAATCCCCCTCAAAGCCTAGCAGGAGAGAAAGGTTGTGATTTGATCTTCCTCACCTTGATCAGATTACACACTGAAATTAGTATAATTACAGCTGTCGCTGATTAATTGGAAAGCTATAATTAGCACTCTGGATATAGTGGTGTGTATGTGTGTTATAAAGAAAGAATTGTTGTGCCTTTGTTGTAGTGTGTGTGTGTGTGTTTCTTCCATGTGAATTTGTATGCTTGTGTGTAAAATTATATTGTTTAACAGCAATAGAGAAGAAGTAGTTGAAGTGGTTTAGATGTGGATCAGCTCAAGCCTAAAAAAATAATGAGACTCAACTCATTATCAGTAAAAAATAGGGGCCCCATTTCCAACACCTTTTTTTTTGGAATGCGCTGCAGCCTGGCCGCTGCGAACCGAGCTCAATGTAATCCAACGTGTAAGTGTCTGACTACATTACGGAAAGACGGTGAAGTCTCGTCTGAAATGATGTGAGATGACTTGTAGCTACACGTCGCACAGCTATAAAAACTCACCTTCCTGTTGGATAGGACAGGAAGAAGTTGTGGCTAGTTGTGCTACAAATGGATCCTAATAAATCCGGATATAATGCACCTGGCAAACCACTGAGTCTGCAGTTTGACCGGGATTAAAACTGTCAGCCAGGGAGGAGAAGAAATCCTACCAGAGCACATTTTCCTGATGAAAAATGCAGTTTCAAGAGTGGAGAGCTTCAGACAGAGCAGCGGTAGGCTAATGCTGTTAGCTAAAGTTATTATGTTGACCTGTATCGGTAGCTACACACAAAAGCATGGCTGGATGAAGGGAACATCACCATATTTCCATAATGTAATCAGACACAACAATTAAAAAAACAAGAAAAAACACATAAATACATGGGGAAATAGGATCCAGCTTGAAAAATACAGAAATTCCCCTTTAACTATATTCAAATGACACACAGTGCAACTCGCATGAACATTTTGACCTAATCTTTCATCAATGTGCAATAACGTCATTGCTATTAACCTCTAAGGCCTACCTACTGAATCAATCATCATCCATTCAAATCAGCTGTGCACATGGATATTGCTTTCTCTGGCATAGCTCTACCTCAATTAAACTTGTATAGACAATGGTTTAATTATTGAGCATGTTTAATCCCCAAATGCTAGTCAAACTGCTGTACACAACACATAGAAGCACTACATGAGAAACAAATAGAGGGAAGTAAGGTGGAGAATGCTGATGAGTACTGGTGAGATTAAGTCAGAAGTAATGAAGACATGCACATGGTTAAACATGGGTATTTTACTGCATGTACAAGTACATATTTCCCCCTCTGCACTCTTTCTTTAATATTTCACCGTTTTCCCAAATGTCGTAAATCGTTGTTGGATGGAGCCACTCTTGTCAGTTGAGTTTGACGACATGCTCATGCTTGTAGCACTTTGTGGATGATTGATTCTTAGATATGAATGGGGAACTCTTTCCATTGTGGTTTGCCAGCATCTGCATGCATATCTAACACACAGTGTCATCAAGATTTGCTGGCTGTCATTTGCTACACCCCTACTTTGCTACCAAACGGCAGAAGTTGCATTTTCCTGGGCGACTAACTTCTCTGCATCTGTTTATCTGTCTCTAACCTGAAGAGGAGTGGTCATGTAATGGTAATGGATTTCAAATACCCCCATACAGCCTGCCTGATTGCAGGATTACACCGCAACCGTAGTCATGCAGTTACAGTACAGCAACATGGCTAATATTTCACCACCAACAAAACCCTGGAACATAAATTCTGTCCTAATTGGGCTTGAGAAATTATGCAACCATGGAGGATGACATGTTCTGAGATTTCCACTTTCCACTTTAAATGAATCACTGAGCACCCCCTGCCCCACTGAGGGAGCAGTCGATACAAACAAGACGGATAGTGTGGAGCTGTTCTCAGAGCAACACAGGACAGGGGGGAAAGGAGCGAGCGATAAGAGATTGAGCTGCAGGATTTCAAATATTCATAGAGATAGAGTGTATATCAGACATTGGGCATGCATGAGCTATTTGTGTGCACTCCAGGTTTTCAATAAGCTAAGAACCCCTTACCTCCACTCAGCAAACTTCAGTGACCAAGGTTAGCCAAGCAGAATGGAGGAGCAGGCAAATGGACTGGATGTCTTTGATAGCGTAGATGCTACAGCTACCTCGGTGGTAGGGATATAATACTAAACCCTTCATTATCCCACCTCCTCTCTCACAGGCCCACAAGATCTGCGACCTATCCCTTTGTAGGTACTATCAGAAAAACAGCCTCAAATATAACATGATCGACAGTATATGGTTTTGATTATAGCTTAACGCTGTAGCTATTAAATCAATTCTGGGTTTCACCAATACTGCAACCTTGATTATTGTCTGTAAATTGTCAAATTCTGTAAAACGGTAGTCTAACGGTAGAACAAGTAGGGAAGAATCATAAACTGCTAAAACTGTCATAAAAGTCACAAATTGACTTCAATGTCAGGTACACATCCAAATCTAGCTAAAATTAGCCACCATAAGCTAACAGGTATAGCACATCAAGTAACACTGTAGCTAACACCCCCAGTGTATTGAAGCAAGAAAGGATGTATCCTATGCATATTAAATTACTTGTTAATTGTAAGAGGAAGAATGTATTACTTCATCTTTCAGAAACTACATAGTCTCACTTTATGTCAAACTGCATGCTGTGTTTTGCTCAGTCTTGTCGTTATTTGCTTAGCTTTTTAGGTGGTGGTTTTAGGTTTTTAAAAATGAGTAAAAAATTAAAACATTTTCTTTTCCAGATTTAGCCACCTTACATTTAGATTGGCAAGGAAGCGCCCAGCCCAATACAATAGCAGATTGCTCTCCATAGGTGATCTTGAAACACACAGAGCCTCAAACGACACAGTTCACTGCCCCCCAACTGTCATTTTCTCTCTGTCTCTCTCACACTACAGCAGTACTGCTCGTGTCAGTAAACATCGTTTCCATTCCAATTAATTTTGTTGTTGAACATTAATTAAAAATGCCCAGTTTTTAGATGCTATAGAGATGGCCAAATATTTCCCACTAGTTAGCCAGTAAATGGGACAAACTGTGAAATACAACATATCGACGAGACCTATTTCTTCTCTGCTCAGCCTATAGAACTCCAGCTATGGGCCAGGAAGCTAACGCTAATGCTAGCAAGATTCATAGTGAATAACAACAAGACAAGCTACAGTGCTGTGAAAAAGTTTTTTCCCCCTTCAATATGTCTTCTGTTCTTGCTTTTTTGGCACACTTACATGTATCAGATCATTAAACAAATTTTAATATCAGAAACTTAAAGTGTTGTTCCCATGGTCTTTTTCGGCACTTATATACGTCAAATAAGCCATCGAGACAGTTTTTTTCGTTTATCAATTATTAATGGAGAAATCACGGAGAGTCGCTAACAACCAGACGTGGCTAACACTGATTAGCTTTTAAAGCTTATGCTTTGGTAAAACCAAGTGCAGATGTATTGCAGGTAAAAGAAAACATTTTCAAAGTTGTAGAAACCCATCTGGAGCCATCCATGCAGTTTTTTAAGTGCTGTAGTACTTCCAGGTGTGTGTGTGTGTGTGTGTGTGTGTGTGTGTGTGTGTGTGTGTGTGTGTGTGTGTGTGTGTGTGTGTGTGTGTGTGTGTGTGTGTGTGTGTGTGTGTGTGTGTGTGTGTGTGTGTGTGTGTGTGTGTGTGTGTGTGTGTGTGTGTGTGTGTGTGTGTGTGTGAGAGAGTGTGTTTTATTGCATCCATGCAGTGTGGATAAAATGTGTGATATTAGGCACTTTCAACATGACTGCATCATAGCACGTTTTTCTAAAAACTCCTTATATAAGAACTGAAATAGGTGGAACAAATCGACACGCTGCTGCACACATGCACACACACATTTCCAAATGCTCCAGCTGGTTGACTGGCACTACAGTCCGAGCCATACTGCTCGGACAAAGCGGTTGCCAATATGTCGAGCTTAAAAGCAAAGTTCATTATTTAAGGATTAATGTGGATAGGAAAAAGAGTAGGTGAGCTCAGTTTTCACAGTCAGCTAACTTGATTTAAAGCACATACACCATGTACACAGATTTATTGTGTTCATCTTTCCAATGATCACTGGGGCTGTGAAGACAAAAGGTATGCACTTGGGCGTTGACATTTCTGCACACACACGACACGACAGTTGTTTGACAGTGCGACCACGTTGGTGTTAAGCTTCATGCTGTTCGCCCATTATGCCATGGCGAGCTTTCTTCAAGCCTGTGAAGTTCGCTGATAAAATTAGCACAGCAAATTAGCACTGATGAGTCACTCATTATCAGCTTGGTGTATGTTGGCAGGAGGTGGTTTGTTGTGGGCTGATTTGCTTGTTCAGGTCTTCTATTTACAGGAAAGCAAAAGCTGTAAAAAAGCAAATATACGTGTGAAATTTTAGGTTGTTGTCATGAACAGAAGACGTGCGGTCATGATTATTTTTCACAGCTTTCAACACCAAATTTTCTGCATTGCTGCAAGTGATGTAAACACTGTACACTGAAAAACTATGATTTTTTTTCAGCTCCTGGTGTTGGTTTTTTTTTTTTTGGTAAAGCCAATTTTCTATTTATTCAATACTACTTATTATTACTATTTATATTAATGAAGGAAATAGAGCCATCTTTACTCTTCTGTTTCCCAACAGTGTTTTGTGCTGTGTCTATGTGGAGAGGAGTGGCTTCCTGGAGGTGTTGTTGCGTGAAGGTTTGGACAGGATTTCAAACAACAGCAGCACTTTAGAGGCACGCCGCATCACTGTCGCTGAAATAAAGCCAAACGCAGGAGAACAACTATTTTGTTTCTCAAAGCGACTCTGCTCACTTTGCTGGCTGTGATTATCCTTAATTGAAAGTGCCTCCTGCAGTTTATTTGTTCATGTCGCTCCACATTTACAGTGCCGCGCATGAGGAAAATGTTCAGGGATATTTAACAGAGCACTGCAGAGCCATTTTAACCCGAGCCCAATGGGTTACAATAAAGAAAGAATCAAGGTGAGTCAGGCTTTATGTAGCCGATGATCTCATGAAAGAATTATTGAAGAGCATTTTATATTCCTGACAATAGTCTGTTTTTATTTAGTCGTAAAAGACTTTCCCCTTGCCCCCTTACTGTCTTTGCTCGCCTTCAAACATATGCTACTGTGCTAACATGTCGTGATGTAGTTGAATGCCAGGCCATTTGTGGCTGCTCAGTCAATATATGAAAGATTGATGTGATAGAATGACAAATGGCCTCTTCTTGAATGTTGCATGCAGGAAATGACATGAATTTGCTGGCAAGTTTTAGTGCACTTCAGAGCAGTCAGATGACATTATGTACCGTTGGTTGACTGTTGACGTAAACACGATCATAATGCATTTGTAACAGCGGAGATGATCTTCTGGTTTAGGTTTTTGTGGACACACTGCGTTAATTCTTTGTTTCAGTGGAGGGAATCATCTCTCTGCTCCCTCTGGATCTGACTGCATCTTCTCTCTCCCTCATGTCCCCATTTTTGTATCCCCCCCAGGCCAGCGCTAGTGTGTTTTTGTCTGTGCATTGCTCTGTGTTATATGGAATGAACATCATTACCTTAGTGTCTCTTTGGGGGAATGAAAAGAGAGAGACTTAAAAACAAGTTGGTATCAACGTCCTGGAGTGAGCTATTATCGTTAAGAGTCAAAAGTCTGAAATAAAGGTTCATGTTTTTGTTACATTGTATTTGATCTCTTTAGTTCTGTTTTCACATAGCAATGATGCAAGCGCACTTAGGAACTATATATAACATACGGCATCCTATCACCTACATGGGCTGCATATCCTGATATGCTCTTTCTAGTGTCAGAACTTTTTCCTGCCCTCTCCATGGTACTGCAGCCCATTTTGGTTATTTGCATTGTAGGGTCTGGGATTTTTAAGACAGATACCCATGGATGGAAATGTGGGTCATCCTTCACAGTCCCCCATTTTAGAGGGGAATAATTAACTGATTACCAATATGGTGGCTAATAAAGTGAATTTTAGCTGGAATTGAAACATTTTTTATGTGTATTTCACACCGTTATTATTCTGGAAAGGTCCTTAGAACACTGCTTTCTTAAACAAATAACTTTTCTAAAAAATATTTAACATTATTATGCATTATTAATTTCATTCTCAACCAATTCTAAATGAATACTTGGAAAAAAATGAATATATAAAGATAAAATAAATAGTTTAATAAACAGCATGTTCGGTTTTGGTCAGTTGCTCATCATTTAAATAAAGAATAAATAAAAATAAAATAACATGACAAAATATCAGTGCATATTGGACAACATACTTCCGTTTCCGGCGCTGTGTAAAGCGGCAGCCAGCAACAGTTGCTCCCTCTCCTTTCCGCACTTTTTTGCTACTTTATCTTATTTTCTCTTTTTATTAGTGCTTTTTTTTTTACGTTAGCTTTATTTTTGATTTGATTTATGTTTTATGCTTATTGTTACTCTGACCCTTTCCCACCTTTGTATTGAAACTGTTGCAAAATAATTTCCCTCGGGATAAATAAAGCTTCTTGAATCTTGAATCTTGAATCTTGAATCTTGAATATGCCAATACCGATAAATACGGACTGTGATAAGGCAATATCGGCTAATAATATGGGCTGACCAATGTATTAGCGATATATCTGTCTCTCGCGTTAGAAGCTTGAAGCTAGAAGATAGAAGCAAGACACTGGACAATAGCTGCCAGAACTACCTATCATTTTTCATAAAGTCTGAACCATCCAAGAAAAATGCTTTCCCATTAGAAAAGATGACCATGGTTCCGTCAATGGCCCTAGTTGAGCACAACAACAAGAAAACAGCCTTGGTGTCCAGTGACCCCATTGCCTGTTCCTGTCAAAAATGGTGCTGCCAACAGTCTGTTTGCATCTGCATGCTTCTCTCCTTTTAGATGTTAGTTTGTCCCATTATGTCATTTCATCTCTGCTACGCACTCCTCTCTCACCCTATTGTAATTACAAGCATCATTTGCATGTGATGATATCAACAGTGTATCATGGCCACTCCTCTGGCCTGAGGACCTTTTTGCTACAAATCATACCTTGTTCAGCTTTTTAGCATTTTAACTACAATTGTTCTTTTGTATTTCTCTTTCCCCCTGTCTCTTTCACTGTCATAATTGCAGCCCGAGTGTGTCCCATTGCCATGCTAGGAAACTAGTTATATAAACATGGCCTTGAGCGTATTACCACCAGTGCCAGCCCGCGCCCCACACAGTGAACAGTGTGTACACTCAGTGTGACCTCTATGTCAGTTTTCATTCAGAATTTGGGATCTAGAGTACAAGTTAATGAGTAAGTGCACATCAGATGCAAAAACAATGAATTTTGAATAGCGTGAGCTTTATTTTTATTTTCTTAACCTCAGTAAATGTTAATCAGACCATCACGCAAAAATGTGACCCAGAAGATAAAGGCTATCTGTGTCAAGAGAGAACAGAACATTGTGTCACTGAAGTCCACTCAAGTTCAATGACAGCAAATTTACCCATAATGCTTTGTAACACATCATAGAGCGTCTCTCGGGGCTCCAAATTACCTCTCACATCTGCTGCTGCTCTGTGCCAGGAATACCTTAACACCGCACACACACAATTATAGCCACACACATACACATGAGCACCAAAAGCCAAGAGACGGCCTGTTTGAATTGATTAGACTGTCATAAGTGAAATAATGATGTGCTTAAACAGACATGATGGAGGAACTTTCTCTAACTGATTGTCCTGTCGGTCCGGTAATTCTGACTTGCATGCAAATTACGATGTACAGTATTTCAGTGGAATCATGTGCACAGTTAGAAGCACAATACAAACTGAAAGATCAAGGAGAACAAGATATTTGACCAATGTGCAGTATATTTTTACAGTACAGAACATCTTAATGAATTAAATATTTCAGTATCAATAGGAGCTGGGGGGCAAAGGATTGAGCATAGGTGAGTCCAGAAACTTACTTGGTGCTCTACAGGAGACAGCTTGCATTTTGCTCTAAAGTTCTAATGTGTTGTTTCCTGTCAGTGGCCAAGCATCCATGCCTGACAAAAGAATTTGGAGCAAATGTGGCGAATCTCCAAAGACGCTGTTAAGAAGGGGCGAGCTTCCTTATTGCAGCTATAATATAGCTTTTAAGGTGCAGCTTCAAAACATCTATTTTATGTTTTATTGAACAGGCTCCACTAAAGAAATACCAAAAAGCAAAATAATAATAATAATAATAATAATAATAATAATAATAGTAACGAAACACCATAGCATGCATTTCCTGAACCTTTGCCCACAATTAGATAGTTGCCATTGATATAAGAGACACACAAAAACTAGTACTAGTAGCGTTACGGAGCAATGTTTTTACAAGTGGTTCCCAGTTTGGATTGTATAATTGTATCATGCTCGAGTGCGCACATGCAGGTGGGCAATGCAACATTTGTGCTGCACATTTCACGCTCTCCTGCTTGTTGACCGTTGGTGGCGGAAACACTCAAAGACACTTGGATCTACCAACAGAGAGAGGGAAGAAGACTGCAAGCTAGCAAACGTAAATGTGAACAATGAATAATTTAAAATGACCCAAAAATAGGCTTTGCAAATGGAAATGCATTGTTTTTTAGACCTCAGGAGTTGGTAAAATGCGTTTTGGTGAGTCACACCTGAATGTAAACATAACTCTGTTTGTTAACAAGAAACCCCTACAGGGCAACTTTAAGCTTTTATAGTGCTCCCTAGATTCGGAACCATGTGTTGTTGTTTTTTTAAACCAACGTAGTGGTGTGGCATGTCCCCTGAAATCCCTTGTAACATCATCCTTGTGTCTTTTCTATCAATGGTCACTTTGTTTGCCCCTTGAACCCAGCAGTAGTGGATGATGTAAGGTTGATTTTTGCAATTATACAATTATACTTATTTAGTCCCTACTTTTAAGTCACACTCTTTTATAGTTAAAAGAGAAACACGAATAAGGATGTAGTGAATTGTTATTTGGTTTGCTCAATTTGCTATATCAACAAAACACCCTATTTTATATATATGTTTGTTCCTACAGTGCTATTTCATCTCTATCATAAACTTCGACTTCGACTTTGACTTCTCTTTATTGATCCTTTGGGATGACTCCCGCAAGGAAATTAAGATTCCAGCAGCTTACAAAAGACACAAGGGAGGTATAAAAAATACATTAAAGGATAACCAGTAAACTCTTAGTGAATTAATACAGAAAGTATAAAAAAAAACAATAAACAGTAAGCAATAAACTCTTAGTCCTATATATGTAAGGTAGATGTAAGAGTACAGGTCAAATAAAATTCACAGAAAATTAAATCAGATAAGTTAAATGTAGAGAAAATGCATAAGATAAAATATGTATGACTGCATATGGGCGAGTCCAGTTTCATGCCGACCACAGAGCCGGCCCGCCTGATCAGTTTATCCAGTCTGGAGGTGTCCTTGGATATGCTGACCCCCCCAGCACACCAGAGTGTAGACGAGGACACTGGTGACCACAGACTGGTAAAACATCCACAGCAGTTTGCTGCAGATGTTATAGGAACGCAATTTCCTCAGGAAGTACAACCTGCTTTGTGTCTTCCTGTACAGGTGGCTGATGTGTGTTGTCCAGTCCAGTTTATTGTCCAGCCACAGCCCGAGGTATTTGTATGAGTCCACCGCCTCCACCTCAGCTCCGTCTAGCAGGACTGGTCGCGGTCTTGACCAGCTCCTTGGTCTTGGAGGTGTTGAGCTGTAGGTGGTTAGTATGGCACCAGAGAGCAAAGACCCCCACCAGACTCCGATACTCCTTCTCTCTGTCACCCCTGATACATCCCACAATAGCTGTGTCATCGACGTACTTCTGTATGTGACATAGCTCCGAGTTGTAGCAAAAGTCTGAGGTGTACAGGGTGAAGAAAAGAGGGGCCAGCACTGTACCCTGAGGGGCTCCAGTGCTGCTGACCACAGTGTCAGACGTGGTGTCCTTCAGCCTGACGTACTGTGGCCTGTCAGTGAGGAAGTCTCTGACCCAGTCCACCAGATAGGGGTCCACTCCCATCCTGTTCAGTTTGTCCTGAAGTATAGGGGGCTGGATGGTGTTAAAGGCACTGGAGAATCATTGCTGTGCCGCTTCCCTTATCCACCAACACCAACATCTGGCTGGTATGCAAACTGCAGGTGGTCCTTGGTGTGTTGTACCTGGGCTCTGAGGAGGCTGAGGAAGAGCTGCTCCAACATCTTCATCAGGTGTGAAGTGAGTGCCACCAGTCGGAGGTCATTCAGCTCGCTGGGTCTGGTCTTCTTGGGAACCGGAACGATGCAGGATGTCTTCCAGAGGGTAGGCACTCTCCCTAGCTGCAGGCTATGGTTGAAGATCCGTTGTAGTGGTTCCCCCAATTCTGCAGCGCAGCTCTCTCTCTCTCTGCAGCTTGTCTTTATTGTTGATCTGCCCCCTCATTCTCTCTATTTTTTGCCCTGGTTTACCTTGAATGACCCAGTGGGCTAATGACATTGTACCCCTTCTGTGTCAGCTTGTTTGAATTTCATGAAATCATTAGCACTCCATCCACAGCACAGCTTTCCACCAAAGCGATGACAATGTCTAATAATTATTTATTAAAGAGTAAGGCAGTTTAATAGAACAATTAAGTGTAACACACAATAAAAGACACAATAAGAATACTGTTAAAAGGAATACCACATAACAGACCAGATCAATAGGGATACAATCAATAAATAAAACCAAAGAATACTCAGATAATAAAACTTAAATATTGTCTCTCAGTAGTGCATTTTAAAAGTGGTTATTAGGGATGCAGTTCTGGCAGAACTGTGTTTGGTCCTTCCATCAGAGGCAGGTTCGTTACCAAACTAAAATAGTAACTCTTATGTAACCATGGCCTTTGCCTGGTGAAAGGAGATGTCAAATGCAGTTCTGCAGTGTAAAGGCTTTTTCAGAGTGCAACTACTAAACAGAAACAGAGAGAACAGAACATTGGATATCAAAATCCCATTTAAGCTTGCAATGGTCTTGTTTGTTTATTAAAAAAAATATTATCCTGAGTAATAGAGAGAGAGACTAAGAACTTCATGTTGAAGTGGTATCATATTATCTATGTTTTCAAGAAGTTTGAATGATTTGGATCACTATTTGATCAATATATGTAAGGTTGGCACGCTACGGACCATCATCATTTTTTATTTTTTTCCACCCCTGAAAGTTCTGACTGTGATTCACTAGCATGTCATGTATTTTTAGGGCAAGTCTGCTTGTTTGAAGGCCTCTTTCTGTCGAAAAGAACTGCTCCTGTGTCTTGTGTGTTGGTAAAACTGCAGTTTCAACATCGAAATATTTGAAATTACCAAGGCTAAAAGTGGTCACACAGTTGGCAGAAAGTGGTAGAAGGCACCAGGTCAGAATAGCTTTGTTCACTGGTCCATAATAGAGCAGGCCTAAAGCAGCTATGTCCAGATGGTAATCCCAGAAAGATGCTCCTCCATCCCCTCATATTGATACTGACTCAATGCTTCCAGCTTGTGTGTGTTTTAACAAGACTGCATACTGCACCTTCTTCATAGGTCGCCATGTCTTTATGCTTACATGTGTTCATCAAGACAACTTCACTTAGGATATAATTACACACACACACACTCACACACACACACTCACACACACACACACACACACACACACACACACACACACACACACACACACACACACACACACACACACACACACACACACACACACACACACACACACACCTACTGTAAGGGATGCCTGGTGGAACCATAGTCCTCTGTCATCTGGGGTACGGTGTAAAACATTCATTCTTTTTAGGCTGTACACATACTAAAAGAAAACATGTTTTTAACTTTGGCACGTGTCAGGCCAAATTCAAGAAAGAGAGGAAAAACAAAGAAAGGAACATGTAGGGGTGGGGGAAGGGAGGCCTGGCAGAGGGACGGTGGACCAAGCGCCACAGGCCAAAGCCTCACTTCCCCCTCTGTGGTTCTCTGGTCTGGCACATGGCCGGAGGTTGTCACTCCATTTCATTTAAAGTAGTATTGATGCTTTCCCAAGACCATTTTTAATGGGTGTGGTTCTTGATTGCTTCTTATGCAAAAGGGTATTCCTCAGCTTGAGTTCCTCTAATATCTTTGGTTTTGTTTCCTCCCTGTGCTCCATATTAACTTGAGGGAACTATCCGGTGCCCAAACTAGCAGTGTTGGCAGACTTACTGGAGCAGTTGAGGGTTGAATAAGATTTACTCAGTGACATCTCAGTAGTTGTACTCCTGCGAGCGGAGAACCCGTTGCCTATCAGTCTGACAACATCAGTCTTTGGGCGCAAAGGCCAATATTCTGTTGCAAGAACGCATACTCAACCGTAATTGGTCAATACTACTCTGACTACAAACTACGAACAGAAACCATAAAACTTCTGGTACAAAAGTGTTGTCCCCTTGTCTACAGTTACTGCATTGCATGCAAATATATGTGTTCATCAATGTTGTTGTTTAATTGACCTCACTACTAGAGCTGTCTGGTAGCTTTGTCATATTGCCACAGATGTCGCTTCATTTATTCCCCGAAATGTAAGATGGAAAATTGTTGAGGCTTTATTAACATGAATGGGGGGTCGCACATGGAACCCGGGCCCTTTCCAGGAAAACCAGCTGGCGGTTAGATACAGCACCTGAGGAAAACAATACACCCATGCACTTAAACTCACAAATCTTTGATTCTTTGCTCTGTGGCAATTTGTCAGGGACTACCTGATAGAGGTCATGATTGTAATAAAAGATTACATTTTTCCCTTGTGCTTCAGGTCCACTTTAATTCTGCCGCTGGCTTATAACTGGCTGGTTATCCAGAGCAATCACTACCTTTTCCTGTCCGTTCTTCCAGTGTCACCTGGACATGCTGCACTTCTCCTTTTAATTGATTTTACAGACAAACTAAAACGTGACATTACAAGATTATGCCCATGAAAGAGGCTATAAAATATCTTAGAAATTGAATGTAACCAATATCTTTGTGTGTTTGTGTTCACATAATCCCTACAGATGGCTCTCACTTTTCCAGGCCCTTACTTTAGCCTACTTTACTGGATACCCTGACTTTATATTTTGACATCTCATACACTCACAATGTGCAAAGCCAACAGTGAAATGTGAACAACAACATGTCATGGCCTACTTTTCGAGTACCCCTGTTGTAATCCTATCCGCAACTACTGAATAGAAGCAGTGTGGGAAAGCCTGAACCACCATTGTACGACAGCAAGGCTGAAAGAAAAGGAGGTTGGAGCGGCTGCAGGCTGGATTTAGTCTTCATCTTGGAAGTGCCTAATTAGCTGGGACCCAACATTCCTGTTAAATGAGAATGAACCTAGTGTCAGAGGAACATTTTCATGTATTCAGGCATACATAAACACACACACACATGGACTCGCACATTCCCAGTTTAACCAAATCTCAAGCATTTGGTCCTTACGCAAACACACTTTGACTCCTCTGGTCCCAGAGAACATGTGGGCTCAGGTGGCAGCGCTGGATGCTTGCACCGGGCTCTCTCTCTGTGTGTGTGTGTGTGTGTGTGTGTGTGTGTGTGTGTGTGTGTGTGTGTGTGTGTGTGTGTGTGTGTGTGTGTGTGTGTGTGTGTGTGTGTGTGTGTGTGTGTGTGTGTGTGTGTGTGTGTGTGTGTGTGTGTGTGTGTGTGTGTGTGTGTGTGTGTGTGTGTGTGTGTGTGTGTGTCTCTCTCTCTCTTCTGGCCAGCTGTGATGGCCAGCTGCCCACTTTACCAAGGCCTTGGCAGCTCCCCAGATGGTTGACCCAGATAGACAAAGCAAGAGAGGAGAGGAACACATGCACACACACACACACACACAACCTCTCTTTGATACACACACACACACACACTCTGCTGTACACCTGCGTGGGCACCCTTCGCACAGGGATGCTCATGCAGTCCCATCAGAGCAGGTGAGGAAGGAAAGTACAAGGGTTTTTTGCTGTATTTTGGGAGTCACCTCGAACTGTCCTGACGCAACAAAGTTTCAGCAAAATGTGGCACTTTGTTGTTTAAAGGCGTACTACACAGCAGTCATCGGACATTACGAGTTTGTTCAGCAACTTTCAAGTCTTGCATATTTCATAAAGTCCAGGATATATGCAGGACTGGACAGTAGGGCTGTAGGATTTTATCAATTCAGCGATATAAATCGATATTTTGTTTCAACAGAAAGTATCGATTTTTTGCCCACAAGTATCGATACATTAAGTCCCATTCAAACCTCCCTGGCACTCTGCTCGCTGCCCATTTCCTCCCCTGTACACTCTGCAGGAAGAGTTATTAGGTCCACCAGTGTCGCTGTAGAGCATTTCTAGCTGTCTGTCCAGCAGAGATGGGGATTTGAGACTTGAGACCCGTGCACAATCTTTTTATCTATGTACTTTTTGGAGCAGAGATGTGTGATCGGCCACACTCCGCAGATGACATGGAGAGCACATCACCTGCTGCTGCTTCCCGGTCTGCTGCTGCAGTCACATTAGCATTTGGCTTTAATAACTCCAGGCACAGCCGAAACAAAAGAATCACAGAATGCAACACTGTGTTAAGCTCATTCATAAACTATCAATGTTAGCTTGCTACTAATGTTAGCTTTGTAACGGATTAACTTTTAGATTGGTGTTCGTTGAATTACATATTTTTGAAAAGTGTTTTCTTGCCGGTGCTGCCTCCATCTGCTGGCTAACGCCGTTATACTGGGAGAAATTTTTGTTAATTATTAATGTCAGCTAAAGGCAAGTGTATTATACAGGTATATTGTTGACCACGTTAATGTTACTGCGTTATTAGCTTTAACCATTACACTGCATTTGAGAGGCTGGAGGATTTTTATTTATTTAACATCTCTTTTTTCAGAGTGTCCAGCAGCACGACTACAAACATAATGCGCAGCCAATACAAAATACATGACTATAATACAATTAAAATATATCAAATAACAAGTGAAACAGCAAATTTATATCAAAATCGAGCATTAATCATGAATATATAATGCAGAATATCTACAGCCAGATGTGTCTGCCTCCAAGTTATTATCAAACATCTTAAATCCTCCAATGAGAACAGACCTGGACTTTCAGGTGTGTCTGTAATTAGTTCCAGGTAATGGGAGCAGCAGTCTTTCTTTATTTACACTAGATTATAAGATGTCAATAGTTGGGACTTTGTGTAATTATACAATAGGGTTGCACTTCAACTCTCTTTTTATTATTTATTAAAACCATAAGAGACTTGATTAGGACTTTCTGCTTCCCTCAGAGACTTGAGACTTGACTCCGACTGGTGATGTCCATATATTGTGTAATTTATACTTTCACAAGATGTCACAAAAATCCCACTGTCCCTTTAAAATCTTTCTTGATGTATCGTATCAAATTGTATTGTCGGCTGAAGATTGTAAAATATATATCGTATCGTGAGCTGAATATCGTGTATTGTATTGTATCGTGTACGGCCCTACTGGACAGCAAGGCTTGCCCAGTCCCAGGCAAGCACATTTGGAACTGGGTAATACGATTTATGAAAAAAGCTGGTGGGTACCTGTGGGAGGCTGCACAGACAGGCCATCTAACACCTGTAGTGAAAGCGATCAAGTCTGACCCGCCTGACCATCATTTCAAATGCCTCGTGTTCTCACTAAGATTGAAAAGTATCAATACTTTTTTAATACCACACGTTTCAAAACAATACACATTCAAATATTATCAAAAGTATTAAAGCTATAAATGAATGCTGATCTAAAATCAGATTTTCAATTTAAGGTTGCATGAATGAAACCACAAGGTGGAAAATGAACTGTGTTGGTATGTGTTCAATGAGTTACTTAAAAAAAAAATAATCCTAATTTGAGTACAATTTTTTTCCTGTGATATCAAAAGATATGAGTTTTTAAAAATAATAGTATTAGGCTTTTGTCAGTATTTTCTACTGCTAAAAAAAAAGGTTAAACATAGATGTATCAGAAAAACATGTTTAGTTCTCCCCAAGCTGTAATAGTTAATAAGAAATACTTATTCTAAATGGGAAAATAAAGAATTAAATTAATGGACTGAGTGGAAGCAAGAGGAAATAAAATAGGTAGAAGGAAGAACATTAAGCTTGCACCTAATTTTCATATATTTCAGTCTTTTGCTTCCTAAAGTAAAAATGCTGTATCCCGTCACATCGATGCAGATATCTGCCTGAGGAATGAAGGTTGCCATAGCATAAATTGTCTCCATTGAAAACAGCCAACAGCTAGTTTTATATTAAAATGAGTGAAGGAATAGTCCACCTGCATCAATAACCCACTGTGACTGTACGACTTATGTAATGTAAATTGTCCTCACCAAAGACACAGCAGCAATGTGTTAGCCCTGAAAAGATGACTTATAAAATGACCTACTGTATATGTAAAGTGTGCATGAGATCATTTCAGCTATAGAAGCTGTTTATAGTAACTTGTTAACATAAAAAGTAAACTAGTCCCAACAACCAATACCGCAACTTCTGTGTCGAATGAAAATGACTATCATTGCGTTCTACGATGTCAGCAATTACTTTGGTGAGTACAATGTTATCATAACCCTCAAAACTGTTGGCTGGAGCTATAAATATAAAATACATAATCCCACAAACTGTACTTTTCTTTCCATCTGGGTGGCAAATTAGAAAACCCTTTATTCTTTAGTGGGAACTGTTAGAATAGACATTTGCACATGGGCATACTGTGTAGGCGTCAACACACAGTCTGTTCTTTAAACTAATAACTTATAACCTATAAGAACCTAACCTAACCCTAGGGCTGTGCAATATGGCGATACGTGTCGTATGATGGTAGCAAAATCTTTATCATTTCATATTTTGCTCTATATTGCTCTTGCGGTGTCATGAATCATGCACTTTACAGGCTGTGGAGATGAAGTGAGCCAAGGCCCTCTATCGGAAAGGTGTCACTCTTAGACTGTGCTTCTCTCTTCATTTAATAGCCAGAAAACAACTGTAACCGATACACAAACCAGTCTGCACACCTGACATATACACGCACACTCCGTGTGTGACTCATGCTTCTTATGTTTAAGTGAAACATTAATAAATGATCGGCTAATTACGGCTGTAACGTCAGTCTGACACAGCGTCGTGAAAGTAAAACTACAGTTCTGAATATACCGTCAGCTGTTGTCAAAGAAAGACACAAACAAAACACATTTACGGTATAACCACAAATACTTTTTAATAATATCCCTGTATCAGAAATCACATCACTCAGTAACCGGGTGCATGACCGCGCAGCACTGGACTCACAACTGAGTCCTCAGTCCTGTGTCAGGCGCTTGCTGCCAAGAATGAGAGGGTTTATTACATTCACAGTGCAATTCAAAATAATAAATAGTCCAAGAATGTACTGGGAAAATGTAAATTTATCTGGTTTTGCCAGTATTGATAGCCTTCATTAAAGCAATTCTTACCTTTCTTGCATGTCTCATAGCGTTTCCCTCCAAAGTCCCACCCTCTTCCCCCTGCCTGACCTCAGAAACGTGCAGTGACAGAGAAACGCTGCGTTCCGATGCCATAGGAAGTCTGATGTTTTGGACCTCCAACAAGGCAAAGGGCAGTTAAAATGCCTGTCAAAGTGGAACCTCCTACTAGCGAATTTGAAGATCGACCTACCCCTAAGCCTCAGACTTTCTATGGCACTGGAACGCAGCATGAGCAGTGCAAATGCAACGGAGCAACAGATGGCAAGCAGGAAGCTCGGCCAATCATTTTATTCTGACCGAATAAAATTATTGTTCAGATTTATCAGAAATATAAGAATTAAATATTTTTGAATTTCAACACTTGGTGCATTTCTTTTACATTTTAGTGTGCTTTACGCTTTTTAGGAGCATTTAAACATTACAAAAGAAAAGTGTAAACATTCCAGAAAGGTAAGAATTGTTTTAAACAAAAAAAAAATAAATATATATATATCATAATTTTGATTTATTTACAGAAAATGTGCTATATCGTGATATGATATTTTGGTCATTCAATTCAATTTTATTTACAGTGCCAAATCATAACAAAAGTTATCTCAGGACACTTTACAGAGTAGGTAAAGACCACACTATGACTTATATATGATTTACATAGACCCAACAATTCCCCCTTGGAGCACAGTGGCAACAAAAACCTTCCCTATTACAGGCAGGAACGTCAGACAGACCCAGCTCTGTGGAGGACGGCCATCTGTCTTGACCGGTTGGGGAGGAAGAAAAGGAGAGAGAAAGAGAGACAGATGGACAGAGAGAGACAAAGACGGACACAGACAGACGGAGAGACACTTCCACCAGAGATGCAAGCAACCACAATGACTATAATAATATCTATAGTAATGTGGATATGGCCATATCGCCCAGCCTTACTTAACCCTGGCATTTACCATTCCACTAACCCTAAACTTTATAGCTAATGTAAGATAGCTGCTAACTTAAGGATGGACACGTCCATAGCATGCGAGGTATTTGGCCAATAAGTCTGTACCGAGTTTGAAAGAGAGACTTCATTAGTATAAATTTTTGATTTTTTTTTTTAAAAGAAGTAAGAACCTCAACATTTTCACTTTCCTTGTGCTGTTCTCTACTAACCCTTTTTTCTGGCACTGATTGAAAAGGATATTTTGACCTTTAGATACACCTAATAAACACCTGTCACACCATCCCCACTGTTCCTCCATGTAGTCCAATAACAAATGACTCCCACAAAGCTTTTCAACACTAGCTGGTCTAAAATATCATTTTAAACTGTGGATAGCCACGCCTTCTCAGTTCTTTATGTATTCAGAGGTGTCTTTCTGCAGCCATATGTGTGTACGTGTATGTGTGCGTGCGTGAGTGCAGTCATTATCCTCAATGTCACACCGCATTGCAGTGCAGTAAAAACCTTTTGAGTGTGTGTGTGTGTGTGTGTGTGTGTGTGCGCACGCATTATATAGTTAATCCAATAGTTTCAGGGCAGGCTTCCATTGGCTTGTATTTCACTATCTGAGGGGAGTGCTGAAATTTAAAGTGAGCCGATTATGGAGTTGGGATTTTTTTTGTCATCTTGAATATTTCTTTAAACCCATTTTGTATATTTCAGTCTTATTTTTCGGTTCATCCCACTCCACCTCAGTGCTCTATTTTCTTTTCCCCTGCCGTTTCTTTTCTGTGACCTCAAGTTCCCCTCTCCTTCTCCGTAACATAGGAAATGGAAGGTTGTGCCGTCAACAAGGGTACACAGCAGGGTAGAATGATGAATTGGCTGAGAAAAGCAGCTCATTCGTCATCGGAGAAAGTGCTGACATCTACGTTGTTCCATATAATAAGAGAGGGAGCACTATTATAGCTGCGGATACATGTGCCGCGGTTCATCATGAAGGGAAGCAGGTTAATTATGTTGGAGATTATAAGCGAGCAATGTGTGTTTTATGTGTTTTTTTTGTTTGAGGGGGCACGTGGTATACAGAGATACTGTCAACCACTCTGTGTTAATCAGTGAAGAGACATTACAATGTCAAGTAATTTGTGTTGACATCTCCTGGCCCAAGTATGTGTGATGTTCATGCTCTAACCGGGAGTATGTCAGTTAGGCATCGGACAATATGAAAATTGAATGTTGATTATCCTGGCCAAAATAATTATGACTCACGATATGATCATCGACATATACACTCTGGCACTATAACAGAATCAAATCCCTTTACCTTCTATTTCCTTAAAGGTCCGATGTGTAACTTTTTTATTGCCAGTGGGGCACAACTTAAAAATTGAGACCTTCGACGACTTGCTTGGTTGTTTATAACAGCCTGCGGACTAACTTCTGTGCAAAGGATTCAAGACAGATTTTCCGGGAAACTCCAAAGGATGTAACTTTTTGCGGTTTTCGAATCCATCAACTCTCTTCAGCTCGCCTACAGCCAACAGTGATAGCTTAATGGAGTCTGCACCCATCAACAAATGAGTCCACACATGCTGCTCTTCTGTTATACATTCTGCAGCAGCGTCCCAGAGATGGACCTCAGGTTGTTGGTTGTACTGTGACTGCAGCAACTAGTTTGCTTATCCAGCAGGATCAGACCCCCGGTGCTGGGTGTTTAGGCCGGCTGAGTGTCTGCAGGGTGCCGTCTGCTGCAGGGTGATGTGCAGCGGAGGCACAGCATGTGTGGACTCTGTGTTGTGGTGGTACAACAAAACACTTTTCCCCCGGTGCTGATAAAAATCCTGGAGGAAACACTGACAATTGAAATATACGGTGAGAGGGTTCCTGGTTAGAATCCGGGCTGGGGCCCTTTTGTGTGGAGTTTACATGTTCTCCCCGTGTCTGCGTGGGTTTTTTGTCCATGCAGGTGTTAATTGATTACTCTAAATTGCCTGTAGATGTGAGTGTGAATGGTTGTTTGTCTGTCTGTCTCTATGTGCCCTGTCCAGGGTGTACCCCGCCTCACGCCCAAAGATCGGCTCCTGCCCCTCCGCGACCATGTTAGGGACAAGTGGTTGATGATGAATATGGATGGATGGACATGTGTTGTTATTTTACACACATTGTTGCATGACTGATATTAATTGTACATCCAACGAACACTTTAATCTTCTACTTCTTCTTTCAATAGACAACATTAAATGTTAATATGCTTTTCTGTAAAATAAAATAAATTCTCCTTAATGTGAACTGTATCTTATTGGCTGTGTCCAAATAAAAAAAAAAACAGTAACTAAATGAGCAGAATGTTCCAAAATCACATCCCGAGCCATTTACCCAACCTGCAACTGGAACTGGAAAATCCATTTAGATTTTGTCCATGTTGCCGTGACAACATGCGAATCTTGTAGGATTCCCCAGAGATTGACGTCAAAATGTTGGTTGCAGTAGCTCGGCTGAGCCAGAGTTGACATGAGAAACAAAATCTGTGGAACAAAAATCCAAACAGTTCAGCCTGATTGGTATGCACCTCAGGTTGCTCTCAAATCTCAACTGGAGAAGCACAGGAGTGAGAGGGGATGTGATGCTTTCTGTTATGGGTGCTCTAGACATGTGGGTAACGACCTGAGTCCTGTGGGTTTATATACGCATTAAATACAGGTTAAACCCTATAGAATAGACTTCATAACCAATCTTTGGCACCTGAAGGGTGAACCTAGACCAGGTGACTTGAAGTCCGCTGCCCTTAGCTTACTCTTCCTTAGTTACAGCTTGATGGCGTTGCCCTTCAGGTGTATATTGCCAGAGGGGCTAACACAGAGCCACCCATTATTTCCCTCATGCTCACTCTGAGGCACTCAAGACATGATATAAGTACACACACACACACACACACACACACACACACACACACACACGCACACACACACACACACACGCACACACACACACCACTGCTGGTCAAGCCCCAGCCAAAAACCCAAAGCCACAAGCAGTGGAGCGGATCTGTCCCAGGCAGAGAAGTGGAGGCTGGATAAGGAGAGGACCACACCCAGCCGTGTGAGCTGATGGTAGGCTTGGGAACCAAAGGGAACTCCCATAGGAAGAATTAAGTCATTACTATTTACATGCCCTCTTTTATTTAGAACAGAAGCAGGCTCCTGTTTAGAGAGCCTAACAGTAAAATATAGCAGCTGTTTAATGATGCAAAATAAGCATTTGGGGTTTCTGAAATAACATGGATAATCAGATTTTTTGGAAGCTACTGGAAGTCACAAGATTATTTTGGCAGTCTGGTTTGTTTATAGATAATTCTTGGATGGTTGTGTTGTACTTTGCTTGTGTATGTGTGTGTATTCCCTCACTTTAGATGTTTTTTTTTGAGAAGGCAACACTCCTTTTGTTTAGCCTGCTGTGCGCGGCCAATTTCACTACCTGCAATGAGACCACATAGAGCAGTTTTTAGTATTTGTTTACTCATTTATTGGCATTTTTCCCCTTGTTTCTCCCAATTCATAATATCCATTTCTCACACAAAGCTACCACTGCCATTCGCTGCTGGTGAGGTTTTTGACAGCCATGTGGTCCCCTCTGATACACACGGAGCCACCAGCTGCTTCTTCACCTGCCACTGAGAGGCTTCATCAAGAGGGCATAACAAATATGAAAGTTCACAATGCCCCCACCAGATTCCACCCCATTTCACAGAGCCCTAACCAGCTAATTAGTGCCATCTCAGTGCAGTCAAGGACATGTTCCCTCACTGGCTTCCCAAAGTGTTTGATGGAGTGCTCAGCCAAGCTACTAGCTTCTGTCAGAACACAGCTCTGTGTGACGCTAAACCTTGAAATGTATCATTTTTATGTTTAACAAAGCGGTGCAGCTTCTCGACACCATCCCTCTTCTCCCATTTCCTCTGACTAAAATGGTTTTGGCAACACAAAATCCTCAGAGCCCTGCACAGGACTGGGGATGGGTAGCTGCTTCTAATCCCTTGCATTGTGAATTCTGCCCTTCACCTAAATGCTTACAGTGCTGAAATATGCAGTCTAACATGCACTACCCAGGATTCTTCGATTCAGCATCACAGAATCTCTCTGTTAAAACTCTAAATACAGCTAAATAAAGCATAGATGCTTTACTCCAATCCTACCTGATGACCTGTTCTAAAACATCCTTTTACAGACTGACAACAAAAATAAAAAATGCCCACAACAGATTTCTGTTATTTTTGTAGTCTGTATTATATTCAGCATGTTTGTTGTCAAAAGGGAAAACTGCCAGGACAGTGGGATTATTTTTATTTTTTTGAGCACTGACAGCTGTTCTAAAACCACTGTTTTCTCATATTAACTTTAATATAAATGTCCAGAGAATCAGGTTCGGACATTGTTGCCTTTTCACAAATTTAGTACACAACAGGAGATTGTACATGTCAGATGTGTTCTCATTTACTGGAAATACGAATTACAGCGGAGCTGTTCGTAATTTAGTCATAATCAGCCGTGTCTCTTGCTGTTCTTTACTGACAGAAGTTCCTGAATCCTCTCTTTTTTGGTGGCATCTCTGTGTAAATGGCCCTTCTTCTTCACCTTCGGATGTTTGTGTTCTTCGTGCCAGCTGCATTATAGAAACACAACACCAACGCGCCCACTGGCTCGCTTGAAGTTGACGCGGCTGTATTCACACACGAGCTGCACTCGGCTGCTTGCAGGGTAAAGACTTCAACTGGTTTGGACGTGTGCATTCTCTCACACAGCTCCCCCGGGTAATGTCGAGGTCATTTAAGGATCGCAGTGCGTGTGTGAAAGGGGCTTCAGTGTGTACACGTGATGAGAATGCCTGATGATGCGTTCTTAGTCAGCACCTCCTGCTTTGGCTTGTGCCTATTCAATTCAAATTTGTTTCAAATACAATTCCACAAATTACATTCCCGTGTTGGTCACTACTCTCACTGTAAGGAAGGCAAACATTTTTAAATATTAAATCATTATGAATTAATATAAATTATTTCCCTACCATCCACACATTTTACCTTCAAGGAGAGAGCGAAACGACATGTGTGAGCAATTTCAGCAGTATGCATTAAAATTAGATTCAAATGCAAGCGCATAAAAACCATCCCCAGTTCTCTGTGCACATGCTGCATAGAGAGGGAATTACCTAGTAGCGGTGCTGCCCTCTGCTGGACAAGTATCAGCAGAACAAAAACATGTTCCCCCTCCAGACATTCACATGGGAGGAAGAATGGTGCACGGTGATCCGGCTTCTCTCTCCCTTGCCTGTTTATTCACACACACATTATATTATACACACAATCAATCACAGTGTAATAGCACATACAGGCACGTAATTAAATGATGGATTTATTAAAAGTGTGTCCCTGTGTATGCATGTGTGAGGAAAAGCTAGGTCACAGGGAGGGGGAGCGTTTAATGGCTCTCAGGACACTGGCTAGCCTGTGTGTGTCTGTGTGTGGCTAGTGGTTGCCGAGCCATTGGCCTAATTTTTTTTGGCTGAAGACCGGGAGCCGAGGTTTACAGTCACGCACTCCCCTCATCGCTCGCAGTTGACTCGCTTTCGGTCTCTTTCATAATCCTTCTCTTTCATAATCAACCTCTCTGACTTAATTCATGTCCAGCCCGGTCTCTGCTGTCTTTTTCTGGTCGCTTATGTCAAGTCAACTGAAGCTCCTGTATCCCTCTCCATCCACCCTCTGCTCTACCCCCCCCCCCCCCACACACACACACACACACACATACACAGTCTTCAAAGACTATTAGATCCTAATATGACCACCCCACACACACACTACACTTAACCCCGACTCCCACAAGCTCTAAAAGGCTCTCCCCTTCTGTCTCTACTAATCTCTCAAACATGATCGCTCCCTCTCTCTAAGTCTTTGCCAAACTTCGTGCACAAGATGAGTGTTGCTTTAGGACTTCCTCACAAGGCAATGAAACTCCCCTCCTGCCTGGACATTTTTCATCTGCCTTCAGGTTCAGGTATTCAGGCGCCGTGGGACACGCTCCTCTCTAGGTGCTTGGGTTTTTGTAGTTGCTTCTCCACAACGATGACTGCTTGGACACGCAGCTGAAACACACTGTCGAAGTGATGTCTTTAAGAGGCAAACAATATAGGCCTCCTCTTCACATTTTCATCAGCATCTGAGGTTTGCCTTATATATTATTCTTCATCAGGTGTTCGTCACTTCTTCAGCTCGTTAGTTAACTTGCTTCAAAGTCTGTTAGATGGAGGGCTTTATAGTTTGTGCGACCCAATTTTAATGAGGAATGCTTATAAATACTAATGAGCATATTTTGGTGTAGCTGAAGGCTCTTGTGTACTCATTGTAAAAGTTGGAAGTCAACATGTCAGTTTAATGATGCGGCAGTATTTGACACCGAACCCCTTTTGAAGTGTCTCCTCTTGCTGGTGTTGGCTGTACTACATTATGTAACACTAACTTTTCAAAGTGGTTGCCAGGTAGGCTGCCAGGCATCAGCTTTTGATTTCCAAAACTAAATATGTGACTTTTAGTAACCTTAGATTTTGAGTGATTACGATACTGTAACATGAAAGAATTAAAGCTTTTAACAGTAACTGTACAAAATCTGTCCACAATTAAACAACTTGATTTGCTTCACCACTGTCTCCAAAACAGATGCATGCGCGCACGTGTAAACCCACATGCAGCATTGCCATGTGCAGTGGGCTCCAGTTCTGAATGCAACAGTCTTAAAAATGTCTTAAAGTATTGCAAACAAATATTAAAAATGTATTTATTTTGGGCATGGTGCTGTCTCAATTTTTTATATGTTAAAAAGTTGTTCCCAAGGCCAAGAGTGTTGGTTGCCAGTTTCTGAATGGCAACCAGGCAACTGTTGCTTTTGAGCCCTGGGATAATTTAGAGTGAGCCGGTCGTTATTGCGAATGGTGATGCAGGACACTGGTGCAGAGAGGCCGGCTAGTTTGACACAAAATATTGATTTAAACATGTTTTTAGTCATTTAAAAATGATAAATAGCTTTTACTGATCTAGAAACTGTGCAAAGACACTACCATAGCCCAAACTGTCTGTCCATTTCTCTGCCGTCCAGCTCTGTGTCTTTTAACCTCTCTCGCTGTGCTGTTTTCTTTTTCTTTTCTTTACTGAGGACAGTCCAGCCATTAAACATGAACCCACAGTTTTGTGCTCTCCAAATAGCCTACATTAAAATGAATATCAGAAAGAGTAACATAAAGCTAACCTTTTGTGGCAATTTTTGCTACAGCTGACGTTTTAAATTTACTGGACCCTTTTCGGTGAATTGACAGACACAGTCTGCCAAGGCTCTGGGTCTGCCAAAGCTGCGTTCTTAGTAACTGTCTTACACAGCAACAGTCTGCTTTACATAGCAACAGGAAATAACAGAATCAGAATACAATAATACAACAATACACTCAATGTCTGTGTATTTCTCAGTATTGTTTGTGGTAGTTTAACACAGGTTAGGTGAGATCTTCTGAGCCCAACTAGTGAAGCATGATTTAATCATCAGTTAACACCCTGTTC
This sequence comes from Echiichthys vipera, assembly GCF_963691815.1. Lineage (NCBI taxonomy): Eukaryota > Metazoa > Chordata > Actinopteri > Perciformes > Trachinidae > Echiichthys > Echiichthys vipera. Next base: position 9,682,760 of record NC_139835.1, on the reverse strand, counting down.
CCACCTGGCACTAACATGCGTTCTGAGTGATCCGATCACAAATGGACAGCTCTAACTACAGGTGAAAACACTCTCAGGAAGCATTGAGGACGCATCGAGATCAGAGGTCAAAAACAACATTTGGATGTGGTTCAGGCCGTGTCCACATTTTAGGCTGAGCTGTAGATTCAGATGAACTGCTTTAGAAAGGCTTAGAAAAAAGAAAAATCCAAATCTGTTCCCACTGAGTCTATTTTTAGAGCTTTGTGCTTTTTAGTTAGACTTTGAGTACATCTACAGTACGAACCAACAGATGGGCTCACCACAGTAGCCTGGATCGCTGGCCTGTGGAACAGCTTAAGAGGTTGTTTTTGTCAATGGTTGTGTTTCTCTGTCTAACCCACAGCAAAGGCCACCAGGAGTTGAGCTGTTATTTTGATTCTGGAACGATTTTGAGTTCAGGCTGGATAACCACAGAGTATCGGCTGCATAACCACAGCCACTTTTCTCCTGTCCATTCAATATGTTTTGAAAATGCCGAGGGAGAAGGGAATAAAGTGTCTGCCAGTGGAACAACATGTGCCTCTGTCTATTCTCCCATGTCTGCAGCTTTTGCCCCATAAATTAAAATACTGCGGGAAGTGGACTGACTGGTCTCTTTTTCAGAAAACAAAAACAAGTCACCCAGCCAAGGCACTTGTGGGGAGACTTGGCCAGCCGGAGTTATCGTTGGCTTGTGCACAGAAGCATGAATGGATTTGCGTCTGGAGAACATTTAAGTTCATCTTCTTTCTCAGACTGACTTCTCGACCCCACCACTCTTATCCCCAATCCTTATACCTTCAGTTATTCTCTCCTTAATTCTCTCTTTTTCTGCTCAGTTTGAAAAATGTGCTTTTAAAGACTGTTTTATATCGAGCCGTGGGAGGGGAGCTGTGGGGGTTGGGCAGCAGTGAAGACGGGCTTGTTGGCCTTAAACAACCCCAGAGGTTAGACATCCCACTTTTGGATCAAGACAACTCTTGAGTTTTATATGTGAATGTTTCCCCTCACCTCATCTTACCTTTCCTCACCTCATCCGACTCCATCTCCCACTCTTCATTTCAGTCGTGCTGACATTCTCGCTCAACACCTTTTCTCATTATCCTTCCCTCTCACTAGCTTTACTCTTCTCAAGCTTTTATGTCTCTGTTTAATCTCCGCCCCCTCCCTTACTACCATCTCTATCTCCAACTCCTGTATCTTCCACAAAGGCTGTAGAGCTTTAAGGCTTTTATTTCACTCCCACCTGTAGATTTACTGTAACATTTACTCAGCATTCTGTGGGCTTCAACTATTTTTTTTGCAAGCCACCTGTTGTATTTTGGGGAGTTCATGTTCAGTACAACATGTATCATGATACAGGGGTTATGATTCAATGTATTGTGAAACTGTAAGCAAGGTGATATATTGTGATTTTTTTTTTTGGAAAATCTCATTTTAGGAAATCGGTCATATTATAAAGAACACACCACCATATTCATAAGTTATGATGGAGTAGAAGAGTCGAATGGTTGAAGTTACATTACAACACTGCTATCTAGGGGTTAGGAGTTTAAACAACACAAAATGAACCACTGTCTGCCATAAATTATTCCATATGGGCTTAGCGGTATAGTCTGAAATGTATATTACGGTATCACTTGAAGAAAAGACAGTACATCATGGTATATTTCTTTGGCTTAACAGTTCAATACAAACTCATCTGATGGTACAACAAATGCATGGAAGCTTTTACTCTTAAGTGTATTACTAGGACGTATATCACATATTTCAGAGTAGAGCTGAACCTGAAGTTTTTTTTCAGTACCGTAGAATAAAAGTAATGCCTTCGAAAGTGTTTCCATTCATGGACTGCTTTGTCAGTTGGGCTGATGTCTGATGAACTTTTGTCGCCCTTTAGCATGTTTATTTTCCAGGGAACACATTTTAATGGTAGGTTTATTTGGCCTGGTTGAGATCAGTGTTAATGATGTTTAATGCCTGACCGCCTGAATCACCGCATTTCTTTATAAGGGCTTTGTATTTGTCAAATGTAGCGCTTACAGGAAAGCACTTTAGCACTCAGGTTATACTGCAATGAATCAATTAGAAAAATAAATTAACCGTTTCCAGCTTAATTAATAGGTCCAGTCACACTCATGGAAATTCTGTATTCCATTATTTCAAACGATGTCTGTGACCGGCCAGAAACCCCACTTTTAGGAACAATTCAGCCAGTGTGTGGCTGGGATAGACCAGCTGTTGTGTAAAACTGGCTTAATAATCACCACTAATGGAGCGTGAATCTAGTGTGTACCTTTTTTTATTTGCTCTCTGTATCTACCACATACTTGGTTACACCACATCTGTGACACACATGTACTGTCAGTAATTCAGGATTTTGACAGTCACTAGGCTCTTTACTGACTTGGAACATCTTCTCTTTCTCGCCATCAGGTTTTTCCGATCACAGACATCACAACAGAGCCAAAGGTGAGGGTTTTTTTTCTCTCTACTTTTTGCATTCCTGTTATTGGAGTCACTTTTATTTTTTCTTTCCGTCTTTGTCTACAACATTTACAGATGTGTTAAAATGCCTTAGTATAGACTTCTGTATAGCATATGTCAAGCAAAAGCACATAACTGTAAATAAGACCATCACTCAGCCACTGCAGTCCTCATCTTAAGCATTAGCTAGCTATTTGTGGCTTAAAATGTGGAGCTTGTGAGATGTGGTTTCTTCACAGATGTGATTACAAAACGTCACCACTAGAGGTAGGCAGAGTATTTCTTTGTGATATGCCTCTCAGCCTTACACTCCTGGTGAGGTACCTCAGTAGAGAGGGAAGAAATGTAACATATAAATGTATTTTTAATGCCACTCCAGGAAGGAGGACGGACTCATGTTTGTTTTGTGAGTAAGTCGAAACTGAGAATGAGGTTCAATTTAGTTTTACTGTCCTTTTGACAAGCGCATAAGGGATGTACTTTTTAGGAAATTACCTTCATTTATGTTGATTTCTTTTGGCTGCATGATTATGGACAAACTTTATTTGGGCTTTAAGAAGGTAACCTTTTTGTAGCAGATTTTATTTGCCAAGATTGATAGAAAAGGCAGACTATTGAGTGCAGGACAGAGCTGTGTAATAGCCCGTAATGCTGTAACGAAATGTTTGACAGCAACAGTATTCTTGGAAGCACACTGATTAATGTATTAATTCATAACCATTTAAAACACACGTCTCTCTCCTCTGCTAGTCCCCTCCCTCTTTTTCACACTCTACCCAATCGCCTCCCCTCTCCGACTACTGATAGGGCAGACATGGAGTCAACAGAGGAGAGAAACAGCGAGGGAGGGAGAGAGAGAGAGAGAGAGTTCGGATACAAGAGAAGGACTAAAGTAGAAACAAAGAAACGCTGCAGGTGTTTGGAGTTGTGAATAGCATTAGGTCGACAGAACACACTGGACAAGTGTGAAGGACAGGTCTACCTGTCCATCCCAGCAGCTGAAGTTGCATTCGCTGCAGGTTAGTCTAGAGCTATTAGAGAGCGATTAAGTTGATTTTGTAGTGGCGCAAGTGCTGACCGAGCCATGGCCCTTCTTACCAACGGCGCACAGAATCTAGGCTCCTACTACTGCCTGATCCGACGCAGGTTCAAGAGGAGGCGCAAGAAACGCTCCGAACGCAGAGGTAACCCTCACAGCAGCAGTTGACACACAGAGAGTGATGCTGAGCTGGCTCTAAGTAGACTTTGTGATGTTTAGTAACTGGCAAGAGAAGAGAGCTTGCTGCCTTAAAACAGTTTGTTTCACTCGTCTGTGAAGTTTGAAGCTGTTAACAGCATCAGTAGACTGCTCTGAAATCTGTTCTTGACACTGACGATGCTTTATAGTTAAAAAGATTTTAATTCTTCACAGGGTTTTTTTTTTGTGGGTAGTAAACCTGTAGAGTATGTTTTGAAATGATCTTCAGTGTATTTTCTGCTACGATTTACATGTAGAGAATGTTCATTGATTGCAATTTGATGTTGTTTTTATTTGTCACATAAAAATGAAAAAAAAAAAACTTTTTTATCAAGCAATGTCAAGACATGTCATGACAATTGTGTGTCGAGTAATCGCTGATCAAAAGATAAAAGTGAATATGTTTTAAATGTGAATCCAGAGAAATGTCTCTCATTTAAATTAATTACATGTGTTTATTATATTATTATTCTAGAAATGAGCCATACATTGTACATATTTAGTACCTTTTTAGTTGACAGCCCAATCGCTTAGTTAATGACCATCTAAACTGCATGCGTATTTTTATATGTAGTTGTAGAAACAAACATGGATTAAAATTACGCATTCTGTTTTGCTTATGACCATAATCAAAAATATAGACCTGTTTAAATCCTAAGTGTACAAGCATTTCTGATGAAAACAACCCATTTCGGTTCATATGTTTTCAGCATTTTAGCCTTTATTAACAGGAGAAAGTAGAGATGAACAGGAACTATGGGGAGAGTCACTGTTTGCACATGTGTCTTAACCAGTAGACTACAGGGACTCACCATTAGAAAACATTAACGACTTGACTGGAGTGTTAGAAAGTTTATTATTTAAAAAAAAAACAATCCAAATTTTGGAAAGGCCAGGTTACAAATTCCTCTTCTGTTTTTCGATGATGTGACGACCTCTTGTTTTAAGATCTCGGCCACTCATTTTCATTCATGGAAGCCGGAAAAACAAACAGTCCCAATCTGAACCCTTAGATATACTCAATCCATTTTTATGTTTGTGCTTTTTAAGGCCCACAATGATCTATTGAGTAAATGTGATCTCTGTCTCTGTGTAATGGAAGTCGGGAGCCCCACAGAGGCTCTAAGCTTTGCTCTCCTGAGTTTGCTGCTCTGCTCTGGGGATTAGCCTAACAGCAAAGGTAGTAATTACTTAGGTGGCCACAGCTCACTGGCACTATTAGCCATGTCTCAGCCACTTGCTTTGACACCCACCACCCTCCAACCCCCCCGTCCCCCCACTCTGGAGTCCATTCATCCAAGTAAATCCACCACTGCTGATGCTGCATTTTTGCCCCCGACCCCCCGACTCACACTCGAGCCCCACTCACTCATGGAAGGACTACGTCCATCAGAATTACACAGGTCTGATTCCGGCCTTTTCACTCTCCCTTATCGCCGTGGGAATTAAAGTGGTACTTTTTCACTATACGGAGAGAAGCGATGACTAAGCAGGACTTTGGGATGTTGCACTACTCGCTCTCTCAGTCAACTTAAATACCACTCACTGGAAGCCTCCTGATAAGTTACTTATGTCCGCTGGGTTAGCAGCTAATGCTAGCTGTGAGGAAGGTCACACACTTACTTAAGACAATCATCAGTAGAATAATGTGACACTGACTCAAGGACATTGCTCCATTTATTGTCGGTGGGGTCGCAGTCAGCGCAGCACCACTGGACTGGGCAGTCCATTAAGTGTAGATTAGTGTCTTTTGCAAGGACACTTCAACATGTCAATACAGGGGTTAACCAGGATCAGCCATTTGAGTGTGAGCCATCAACCACTAATCCACACTGCAGCACTGAACACAGTTCCTAATGTGTATATGTTCTAAAACAGTAGTTTGACCCACAGACAGAGCTGACACAGACACTCAAGAAGGCCTTACCTTTAAGTTGTGTGTGCAAATTGTCATACTTTTCATTCCAATTTACAGTAATTACCTGAATATTTTGACTAAGGTACCTGAATAATTAAGTACAGTCATTCTCTACCCAATTTAGGAACATTTAGTTATTTTGTGTTATCGTGTGACTTTTGTGTTTCAAAAGAGTTAGGGACTAACAAACTATGGCAGAGGTTACTCTTTCACTCTAAATGATGCTGGTTGAAGCAACTAACCGTTTGAGGCGGCCCTAGAGCAGAAACTTCTGTCTCACGTGAGCTAAAATGACGAGAGCATTAGACAGCGTCTTAAACACCGCTGTCTGACGGCAAGGTAAAGCTGATATTTGTATGATTTTTGCCTTTTTTTATGTTTCTAAAATACATTTAGCTGATGCTCCTGTCAATAGCAGTTGATTCCGCGCCAGAACTCCTGTCTGCTTCTCCAAACTGGGGGGTGGGGGGCATGCTGACCACCATCTATTGTAGGGAATACACTGACTATGGATAAGTACCTCATACAACCCCACTGCAAAAAATACGAAGTATCCTTTTAACTAATTAATTTTTCTGACTTTTATTTAAATGATTAAATTAAATTATGTAAGTATGTATGTAAATTATGTAAATTAATTATGGCAGAATTCCATATAATGCATCAGTTTCAGGGTCCTGGTGTTGTTTATGCTATCTTGGGAATTAATAGGGCACTTGAATAGAACTGAGCCTTGGTTAATGTTGTCACTAACACCTCTGCTTTTCCCGGTATAACCAGGTAAACTGAAAGCTTGTTGATGGCTCTTTACATCTCACTGCAGTGTAATATTAACTTTGGACTTGAATAATACCAGTAATACCTAATATCAGTAACATTGTTTTTTGAAAAATATATATATTTTTTTGGTTATATTATTATTATTAGTCTCACTTGCAACTCTGTGATTTAAACTGTTAGTTTTATATTCTGTAGGACTCGTTTTTTCTTGATGGCATAACCATGTAGACGATCCCAATTCACCTTTGCTTTATAATTGAATTACCGTACACTAGGGGTGTGACGTTATCGCCCCACAAGATTTTGTGATATTAAAATGTGACGATACAGTGAGCACTGTTTGAAGAAAGTGCCCCATAGCACAAACACGAAACACGATAATAACATAACATGTAAATGTATGTATACTGTGAAATGAGCGAGTGACGCGGGCCATTTTGGACGGAGTGGGGGCATATTGAAAGTTAAAATCAGTGTTAAAATCTGGTCTTGTTCTGGTGAACTAAATATTGAGTACCTTGTATCGGCTCGTCTCGTGAGCTGAAGGTCTCGTCGTACCATACACTGAACAGTGACTTTCAAAATGCTGAACTTAAGCACATCTTCCAAGTGATGGGCTCTTCAGTGCATCTCTCATAAATGTGCCAAGCCATGACACTCGTAGACGATGCTTGCCAATGGGCCGTATATGAAATATGGAAAATGGGGAACAGAGGCCCTTTCTGCCGTGCCAGCAAAATTTCCAAAATGAGCTTTTGTAACTCGAAGAGGGGGGCAGAGAGGGGGATCTGCACTGCCCAATGCTTGCGATCTATGGCTGTGGAAGAGATTTTGCCTTCAACAAGACCTCCCATTTTCTCTTCTCTTTCTTTCCTTCCTCTTCTCCTTTCTTCAAAATCCTCCTGTTCTTTCCCCACTATTCTTTCCTTCATTAAGTTTCCCTTTCCTTTAGAATAATTGAAGCTAATGCATGTAGGCAGAAACATTGTTTTACAGCATGAAAGAGCTTGTATTAAAATTTGACAACAGCGACCATGGCAATCAACTGGAAAACACAGTCACATTCATTTACCTAACAACGAAAAAGCTGTGCTTTATTTAGTGGCACAACATTTTCAGGCCCGGCGGCACTCTGTCATGATAAGAAATTAGTTGTGTCTGCCTGTTTCAGTGTAATTAGCCTTGATTAGCATGCTGCTAATGACTGTTACAGACTGACGGAGGGGAAAAACCATCGCAGCGAGAATGCACAAACCGCTAAGGTGTGTTTATCTGGCAGAGTGACAGTTCACGACCCTACAGATGTATGCAGGGATTTGTATCGGCTCCCTTCATCACCGCAGAGATAAACTTCATGCTTAGAATCATTGTCTGTGTAGATTCAGACCGGTATGAATAATGAAATGTTTAGCTGTTTGCACTGGTTACTTTCATGTGGTAGGTATTTCTTTAGAGGGAATGGGAAAAAACATAGTGGTAAATATTTGACTCCCTCAACATAATATGAAACCCTTACCAGCAATACAGAGAAAATAAAATAATTTCAAACTTTTAAACTTTACCACAGAAAGAGCTCAGTCCCACTTCATGTTGCTTTTTTGTAACATATTATAGCCCTCACTGTCTTACTGCTCAGACTGTCCTCCCCCATCCTCTCCCCTCCCACTGACATTCGTCCTCTTAGGGTGTATGAACACTTTCTCCCTCCCTCTGTCAGCTGCCACAACCCTTTTCATCTGGCAGAAGTTCCCCAGCCTGTCCTCCCTCTGCTGTCCATCAACGGCACCTGTGCCTGACTAAAGCAAAGGCACAAGGTGTGAAATTCAACTTCTAGATGACAGTGTCACATGTGCAGGCTCACACAAATCTACATGGATGCATCCATGTCCCTGCACAGCATTTATTTTCAGGCTTCCCTTCCCCCAGATGCACACACCATCCACTCTCTTGCGTAGTGGGATCCTGGTGCGTCTAACTTGGCCTTGGATGTGACAAACGGTGTCAGCTGTGAGCACCCTGGGCATCCAGGCGAGGAGAACAGAGGAGAGTGTGTGTGTGCATGTGCGTGTGCGTGCGCGTGTGTGTGTGTGTGTGTGTGCGTGCGAACAGAGGAAGGCAGAGGGATATAACTGGCAAAAAAACACTTTCAAAATCCAAAAGTAAACGGCTGCATTGAAAAAAGGCCCCATGCATGCACACCAAAGAGTTTCCAAGGCTCTTCAGGATTTTGCTGTTGTTATTTTTATTTTCATGTAGACTATCAAGTTAGGCTTTATTATAATGCCAGACTTTTCAATTTAGCGGGACGTTCAGAGTGACAGCAACATTTACATAATATAGTAAACAAGCCAAGCTAGCCCTCTGACCTTAACCATGCTAACTACGCTAACGACAGATCAGAAATACAATACAACTTTTTTTGCCGACACTATATTTCAAACAAAAGCAAGTCTATGAATGCTAGTTCTGTGTGCGCATGCAATCACAGGTGTCTACATTTGGATATTTGAGTGCACAAGTTTTTTGGAGTTCCCTACCAGTGTGCTCTGTTGGGTGCTTGAACATTGAGCAAAGCAGTGGTGGTCCTCTGTGAGCCCGGGCATGCTCATACACCCACACATTCACACACTTCCAAACACACTCAAACATACTCTCTGTTCCCTACAGGCGCTCGGTGCCTATGCTGTGTCATAAATCAGAGCTGTCAAATAGATTTTACAGCTGCTAGTGAAAGGAGGAGAGGCAGCCACCCAACAACCTTGAAAAGATGGAAGAAAGCAAAAGTAGAGGAGTTTTATTTTTATTAAACCTGATACCTGGACCTTAGGAATCTATAAAGAATGAGGGGACATGTTTTCAGTTTCTTGGTGCATGTTTGTCTTACAGTTTGCAATGCTACTGCCACCCTTTGAAACATTGGCTTTGCAGATATTGGAAGTAGCCTTATAACTTGTTGCCGTAGCAATCTTGAAATACAGCCAAACAGCTGCACTCTCCGCTATACACTTTACTGATACGCTGTTGATGCAGGACATAGTATCCTCTTGGTAATAAGATGTAAACATAGAATTTCTGATACCCGCTCCAGCTATTTTAGTCAGTATCCGCCTGATAACAGTATCGGGTTGGTGAATTCTTATGTGTGATACAGTGGCAGGTAAGGGTGTAAAATTTTACTGGTTTGTATTGAAAAAAAACAATGAGGCAGAGATTCAGCTACACTGATGCAGAAACATTACCTTGCACAGCAGCTGAATTCTCGAGATAACACAAGATCACATGTGATATACAGGTTCACATGTCACAGGAAAATCTGATTAGTCGGGCTCCGAGTAATGCGTTTGTGTTCCTAGCAAAAGTGAGCCAACCAATCGGCGTCCTGCGAGGAGCTACTGACAGTTGAGGGTAGAGGGAATAGCACGGGGTGAGGACGACACGAGAGCCTACTGCTCGGATGTTAGCTCTCAGTTTTATCAAAACTTGAGATTTTCTCCTCATTGAGAGAAGAGAACAGCACTGAAGACTTTTCTCGACGGAAAATATGTTTTCTCTCTTCTCCTGATTGACTTCGGCAAGAGATTGATAGACAGATGGTTCCTCCAATCACCTGCCAGATATGCTTTGAAAGCACCTTCCCTTTCCCAATCAGTTTGCAATGACGGCTTCTCAGATTGTTCTGTGAAACAAACCATCTGACGAGGCAGGTAAGCAGAAACCCAGATGGGACCCAAACTCTGCTTAAAATTTGGAATGAAAATTGATAAGGCTGACAAAAAACAATCTTTATAAGTTCTCTCTCTACACTCCAGTGCCTGTACAGCCTCTTGTGTGCTTTCCCCTCTCCTGTGGGCTCACAGCATTCCCCATTCACATACCTGCTTCATTCATCCACAACATTCACACACTGAGAGAAATGTAAAACCACCCTTTGCCAGAAGTCTTTACACTACACTATCAGTTTGCAAACCTCGCTACTCTTCTACAAAAGTGTGCACTGACAGTCGTCAAAAGAAGGGGAATAATGCTTATAAGCATGTTTCTTGTGACTGGCTGCTAGCTCCTTCTGTTTGAAAGCAAAACTGTTACTGAAGACATGAGCTGCTTAACTGACAAGGACATGGGCCCATACGGCTTAGTTTAAAATACCAAATTCAGGAGGATGACACTGACCCTGGAACTGAGGTTAACCGAAAATATATGATTTGTCTTTTTGACACATTCATTATTTAAAAAAGCAAAATAATTAAATTGTGACAGAATCCAATCTGGGGAAGTAAAAGATAAAACTGAGGCGGTGCATCGTGGTGTTTGTGACTTTTTTGGCTATTGATTAATTAACAGGACACTTTAGTTTGGCCTTGTAGGGAGAAAAAAAAATGAGGACTTGTTTCTCAATCTGGGACACTAAGCCCATGTTTTTTACTGTCTATAGCAAACATAAATACCAACCAGGTGTCTAGATTTGCTTCATCAATAACCTGAGACACTGATGGCCTTACGTTTTAGCCAAGGGCCAATGTTTTATGTGCCATTTATTGTGAGGGCATGCGGTTTTATGATGAAGGACATCATATTTCTACTGGCGCGTTAGTGTTCTGTCAGTAGTACCACACAGTTTACACTTCTACAGTATTATGTGAACCTTTGATTCGTATCTGTTTGTATCAAGCATTCATTGCCTCAGATCCTCATCCAAGCTCATTGAGCTAAAATCACTGATTGGATGTCAGTGTCTGAATGGCTGCCACTCAATATGCAGAGTGGAGAAACCCATTTACGTCCAGCAGTAGGGCTCAGAAGGCAAATCGCTTCTGGCAGCCTAATTCACTGGTCATTAGAAGGGCCAAATTGAATAATGGACTCAGGTAAGTGTGTGTGTGCATGTGTGTGTGTGTGTGTGTTTGATGAGACAGGCAGGGCCATGTTGGGGTGGCCGTAATCCGTGGCCCCCTTACCTTGGCCCATCAGTTTCAATCAGGCAGCACGACAGGCACTCCCCTCGTGCCACGACCCCTCTCCATTAAGCCACCATCGTCCACACGTGTACTCCATTACGGTGCATTACCTGGTCAGCGCCTGGAGACATCACCTGAAGAAGCAACAGAGAGGGAGAGCAGAATGAGGAAGGTTCTGACTTCACAGAAAACCCCTGATCCCATTTCCATTAAGATTCTTCCTCTCTCGTGCTTTCTTGGGGTAATCACTGGACTGCCAAAGCTTTATTGGGAAAAGTAATGGGATTGTGGGATTGCGACAGTAGCACTCACTTACTTAACCACATACATGCACAGTTAACAATGATCCCTGAATTCCTCATTGTATCCCTCTATGTCTTTATTTTCCATTCCACTCCACTTTAATGTTGTGCATGACAGTAGATCATATAAATAGATAATATCTGAAATCGTCTGGACCATGTTGGCACCACATAGGATTGTCAAATGCATGCTTTTAAGAAGTAAGGAATGGAGTCAAAATGCAATCGTTGTCACACTCAAAGATCAAAGATCTAATACATACAGTATCTGGGTTTGATATAAGTATGAAGTGAAATTTATCAGAATAAATCCGAAATAGTGAGTTGAGTCAGAAGAGTGGAGAGACAAGCCAAAGGAGTAAGTAGAGCATAGTCTTTTTGTTGAAGCAACACAACGACACGTAACAGAGAGCAAAACTAAAAGCCTGTTTGCTACAGGGTTGTTTGCGAAAGTAAGAACTCCTCATGGTTCTGTACTGATATCATACAGGGAAAAATCTTTTGAAATGAGTCTCTAATTTCTTAAACTTGGTCCCTAATTAAATAACAAATAGGGCTTTGCGTTCCTCCTTACAGTAACAATATAAAATACATTGTTCTAATACAGCATTCTGGTGAGTTCGATAGACCTGGCATGGCTTTAAAATGAGATTTTTCCTCTTATTCTTTTTAGTATAAGGGAAGAATCAGACTGGAATGGATTGGAGTGGTAGCACAGCCGGGTGGGCCTATCAGTCTGTGTTAGGGCTGCTGAGAGGGCTGTCTCATATGTGGGCTCTCCTGCACCGGCCATTTCCCATGGCCATTTGTCTCTGTCCTGTTCCTTTTCCTTTCCTTGCCCCCTCTTTTTTCCTTTCATCTCCTCCTCCCCCTCATCTTCGATTCCTCATTTTGGACTTTCAGTCTTGTTCGATCTGTTTCTCCTCTCTTTACTCCGGTTCTTGGTTTTTGTAACCACCACAAATCTCTTGTTTTCCTTCCTTTTCAACCATTCCTCCTAGAAAACGAGGTGTTTTCCTCTGGCAATGGAGACTAGACATTTAGACTACTTACTACTTACTTGTGTTATTTTTAAATCGCCCAATTAAGTCGTTTACTCGACTGTGATTGGTTGATTATGGATTTATTCTTTATTTGTTCTTTTTTAATCATCCTATCACTCTTTAGAAAGCTGTAATGTTTTTTTGCCCAATTCAACTAATTAACCTGTTTCACTTTGTTCAATCAGCCTGACATCATCTTCATGTTATCTGATTAACGTTAGGAGGAGGATTCTTTTTTTTGTATTAGCAGTGAGTGATGGATCCATCCAGCTGAAAGTTAGCAATAGTGCTTGCAGTTACTTTATTGTATTTCACAACGATCCAAGAAATATGTTGATTTAAGAGTATACCTAAACAAAACCCTTATAGTTGTATCAGCCTTTACTTGTTGCAATCTTTCTGTCACTATTTGTCATGGATCTAGCATGTTGGCTAGCAATACAGTATAGGAAATATTCAAGCCCCCGCCACAGCGACTTCCTGGTTGATCCAATAAGAAAGTGCCAAAAACTGCAGTTTCCCGAGTGTCCAGTAGGAGTAGTTTGCACAATAGAGCAGTTTCTTATTGACCCCCATGTTAAACAGGCCGTTTTCACAGCAAAATTAAACCTATTTAAGGCCTGGGGAAAAAAACATTCTACTCTGTATGTTTAAGGCATATCTCCATGACTTAGGAGGGTGAATATTTTTGTAACAGGCAACTTTTTATTTTACTGGAAGTTAAAGTTTATGAATAATAAATCTTGAGTGACAGTTAGCCCCTGGCCGTCAATTCGCCCCGGGGGCTAGTTGTCAGGATTAGCATGCTAACTCCGACATATCAACCTGGACTGCAGTCATTCATGTGGTGGTGTTACCATCAGTGACAAGATGGTTTGCTCTTTGATCAACTGTAGTAACAGATGGTTTAGGAACACACTCCCTCCAACGTCACATCAATGCCCTTTTTTGCTAAGAGGAAATGAGGAGGAGTCAAAGTCTGACAAAATGGCGGCTCCCAGCGAATATGATTGGATCAAGTTGAGAGAACGGGCCCCGTTCGGAGGCTACGGAGAGGCTACGTCCATTTTCTTATACAGCCTATGGAAATACCGATTAAGCGTTGCACTCCTATAACCGGTCAGACTCTCAATTGTTTTAAAGAACAGGGTCACTTGAAGTAACTCGAAAGTGTCCGATTTCATGCAACTCGATGAAATCACTTATACTACCTATTATTCACATAGTAGTACTCCCCAAGACCTGTAAACAGGCTTGGGTGCATACATCGGTAGAGTTACACTTTTTAATCCTTCCTACAAAGCTCTGATTGGTCAATTGTTTGTTGAGTGATCAGTTGGCACGACAATTGATTCAGAAGTCTGAAACCAGGTTATTATTTATCACCAGATAATCATCTACTTTATTATAGCAAGGCTAAAGAAGTTCAAAGCATTATTAAATAATCAGAAATATGATCAGTTTAATGTGTGTTTTTGTTGTTTTGTCTATTTTGTGTTATTCCGTTTTATGTCAAACACCTGGGGCAAGATGAACGATGCACAAAATAATATATGTAACACAGGAACTCTCTGCTCAATACACAAATAAATCAAACTGTGAAGTCAGCTTGTAAATAAATATCTTCACACAACCAAAGAATGCAGAGTAAGTCTTCTTCTGATAAATAAAGCAGCTTTGTCAGATGCTACCTGAAAAGCCATAACATGCAGAAATGTGACCCCAATATCAACCAGGGATGAAAATGTCAGAGTTCAGAAAACATTGCAAAATAATTCATAGCATTTATTTTGCACTCTGATTTGAAAACCACAAAATACCAATAGGTTTCAGAGAAATACAGTAGGACTTTGACTCAACTAGCTTTAAAATATGTTCCTGCCTCGTCTTATGCCAGACAACAACACCGTTATCTAATCTTTCTGACATTCGCTTTATTATGTGTCAAACTCCACACCGGTTGGGCTGCGCAGCTTAAAACAGACCATATAAAGACATTACAGGGAGCTGTTTGCATCTGGTTTCCTTGGAGGTAGAACTTGTTGGTTCTTACCTCATTTTACATCTTAAACAATGTCTGACAAACCGTGTTTTGGAATTCACATAGGATGATGAATAGAACTGAGACATGGATGGGTTTGTTGCATGTGGTTGGTGGGTTGGGGAGCAGAAAAAGTGTGGTCTTCAAAATACGTATTTTGTCCAGCTACCTCTGCATTTGTTCAGGTGCATGTTTGCGTGGGTGCGTGGGTGCGTGTGTGCGTGTGTCACTGATGTCGGCCGTCTGCGATATGTGGCACCCAGAGGCTGAGCAGTCGGTCGTTCTGGTCTTGACGGACACAGGAAGCGAGGGCAGCCATTTCCCCAGCTCTGCTGGTGCTGGGGGAATCATAGCCACTCAATCTGATGATATATGACCACACCTGCAGCCAGCCTAAGGTGTGTTTGCCAAAGAGAGTG
This sequence comes from Echiichthys vipera, assembly GCF_963691815.1. NCBI lineage: Eukaryota > Metazoa > Chordata > Actinopteri > Perciformes > Trachinidae > Echiichthys > Echiichthys vipera. The sequence goes on along the minus strand of NC_139835.1, from coordinate 9,667,557 downwards.
AGTGAGAAATACGTTTGATAGTAAAAAGGTGTGTGTGGGTTTAAAGAATCTAAAGACGGAAAATGCTTCAGGGAGTTTTCACATTTAAGCAGAATTCTAAAATTTGATTTACAGCTTTTTTATGTACACACAGCAGGGAATAATGTATAGTGTGTTGCAAACAAAAGTGTGTGTTCCTCGCATGCAGGCACACCATTATTTCCTGCCTGGCCTTTAAGACCTGGCCTCTCCCTTTCTCTCTCCTCGCACTCTTCTATGAACCTTGACTCTGCCAGCCGTCTGAAATGCAATCTCCCATAAAACCCATCAAATAAAAATTTCATATTGATACTCTCTGCCTCTGCTTTCTCCACCTTTTCCCTTCTCTTACCATCAGCGGTCCATGATGATAAACGACCAACTGTCACATATTAAAGTCTGGAACACAATAAAAGACTGATTCTCCCCTCTTTCCAAACCTCTACACCCCTGCAGTTCTCTCGTATCAGTTTTGACAAATTTTCATGTTTTGGGGGAAAGTCTATTACATTTGTATTGTAGGCATTTCAGCTTAGCTTCTAATCCATACTGAGATACATAAAGTTTAACAGTTAATAAGCTAGTAAACTTAACAGTCTTCATGTTCCACATCCATTCTGTCATCCCCAATTACACGTAGTGTAGGGCCGGGCCACATGGCTGAAATCTTCTTTACATGGTAAAGCCTGTATTTGCTTACTTACTCCTGTGGGCTTTAAATATAAGGAATTCTTTTTTTTCTCATTTTATTGAAACCTTAATTGCAAAATTAACATAACGCGCGAGGATCAGAACAAAAGCATGGCGTAATGACGTTAATAATGCCGCAACACAGTTGGGCTGCTGTTTTGTTTATTTTTTTGACATTGCATTGTGATATACAGCAACTAATATAGAAACATATATAGACTTTGTTATAACGTATTGAAAATATACATCATCCCATCACCTTAATTCCAGCTTCTCAAATGTGTGGATTTGCTGTTTTCTGTCATATATGATAGTAAATTAAATAACTTTGGGTTTGTGATTGTTGTCAAACAAAACAGGCAATTTCATAATTTCCTAGAACCTTTTAGAATAATATTTTATGAACAAACAAAAAAAAAAAGATCTGCAAATAAACTGACAATCAAAATAATTGTTAGTTGCAGCCCTACTTCCAAGTGAAATTCAAGTTGTCATGTGTTGGAGTTTTGTATTGACACAAGATAAACCGCACACACACACCAAGGCTAAATCTGAGCAGCGCACGTCAGAATTATCTGTGCCGTAGGGGCTCAAGTTATAGTGTGTGTGTGAGGGCAGTGCCCATTTTTCCCCCTCTTAACCCCAAGCTAGGTCTCTGCATTGGCCAATTACCCAGCGAGTCCTGACATTCTACTGCAAACCACGATACAGCCCCAGAGAGCCTGCCAGACCAAGCGGTCAGTTAAGCAGACTACTGCTGGAGCAAGTCGTCTGCTGCAGATGATTAGGGACTTGATGCTATGGATGTGATAATGACCGACACGCTTCAGTTCTTTAAGTTAAGCGTTTTCACGTTTAATATTATCAATACAGTAGTTTTAATTCTAATGGTTCTAGTATAAAACTGTACCATCAAAAAGTAATGATAGGTGTAGTCAATTTTTGTTCAAATAGGCTTTCACACACATTTAAACTTCTGGAATTACTAGGTCGTAAATTATTATTTTGCACATTTATTATAAACAGTCTATCACCTGTATATATAGTGCGTATAGGGGGACAAATTAAAGTATAATTAGTGTGACACTTATAAAAGTATCCATCAATACAAATTCAATGTCATTCTTTCTAAGTTAGTTGACAATGCTATATGGCAGACTTATTAAAAGTTTCACTCAGAACTTTGAACATAATACATCAAATAAACATAGTCGTTGAAACTAGAGTTGTACCGACCACCATTATTGGAAATACTCAGCACTTTACAGCTTGGGCAGCCGCCTAATCAACACAGGCCTGCTGTCTTAACTATGTCTTCCCTAAAAATATATTAAAAAAATTATATAAGCGTTATTCGCTGTGTTACACCGTGTCCTAACAGCACACGAGCATCAGACTGTCGCGTCACATCAACGCTGTCTCTCCACACTTATTCATAGAATGTGTGGAACAAGATGTAAAATATGCGCCCGAAAAACAGGTAAATGTCCCGTGCACCATGGATTACTAACGTGTTTAACAAAGAGTGATTGCTGTCACTTCACAGCAGGTGCGTTCAATATCATGTAAACAAACTGTGAATCCATTTTACAGTCTCTTTGTGATGTAAATACATTTTGATGGTATGAAAGTATATTTGAATTAATAATAGTTGCGTCCCTATTGCAAGCTGTAATAGATAAACAGTTAATAAACAGTTGATTTATTTCACGAGTGAGTAATAGTAGTAAGCTCACGAGAAACTCGTTAGCTCGTGAGTAACGGTTGTTTGTAACTGCAGTTAGCTCTCAGATACCTGGCTACCATTAGCACCTCTTCTGCTTCTTCTTCTCCTTTGGTAAAACAAGACCACATTGCATTGTGTTGTACATGAGTACGTCCATTCAGATTACTTGTGTACAGCCTGAATGAGAATCAGTATTGAGTTTAATTACAACAAGGCCCTTGAGTTGTTCTTTGTTGAACCAAGGACGATAGCCTGTAGCAACTCCGCCATAAGCAGTGACATGTTTTGTGCTTTCTTTAGTTGAAATTGCAAAAATTCTTCTTATTTCAGTTTCTGTTTAGCACTTTATTTATTCAAATAAACCACACCCCACCACCTTAACTAATAGATTTCATGCTGGATATCCTGTATATATAAACTCACTGGTGTGGGATCATTACTCGGTATTGACTGATATGCAAGTTCAAGTATCAGAATCGGTATCAGGAAGGCAAAAATGGTATTGGAACATCTCTTAGAGAACTTAGACTTAGACTTAGACTTCTCTTTATTGATCCCTTTGGGATGACTCCTGCAAGGAAATGGAAATCTCTAATTATAACAGTTTTTATCTTAGTTTTTCATATTGGTTAATTCATTAGCACATATTAAAATTAAACGCAGATAAAAAATGCAAAGACCTATATTGCAGCTAATTTACAAAGCAAATTATCAGAAAATCATTAAGGTCAGTAATTACTTCAGGCAACAATTCCTGGAAATGATGGAGTTTTGGTTTCCATCAGCATCATGAAGAGGAACATTAAGGTCACATAGATAAGCATCGACATGGCTGTACTTATGCATCGATGCATGCTTGGCTTTTTCTCTGTGTCTGTTTTGGACGGGAGCTAAGCAGAAGCTGTTTGTAGTGCCTTTCTCCATCCTGTCAACACTGCAGCATGTCAGGCTTCTGAAAGTTTGAAGGAGTAGGCTGTTGTTTCTTAATATGCTGTCAATGTAGTCTTGGTGACGGTAGTCAAACCCCTCACTGGGCCCAAGCATTAGGTGAAGGAAGCATGGAAGTAGTTTATTTTAATTAGAGTTTAGTTAAATTGGTTTGTCCATATTTTACTGTCAAATTGTGCCATTTAATGCCAAGCAGGCAGTGCATTTGAGGCCTTTTCTTAGTTTGTTTCTAATGGCAGTGGACCCACCATCGCTTGAGTGACAGTAAAAGTAAAGGAGATATGTGTTTTCAAAGCCCAAGTGCTTTCCTCAGTGTCTGTATAATCACACCGAGAGCAAACCTTTTACATCAGATGACACTAGAAACTTGAGTTTACAGTCAGAACAATCAAAAGCTATCATCTTGTCGAGGGACCAATTAGACACCATCACTCATCAGTGAGCCAATTGCCATGTCGTCACTGAAATTATAACTGTATGCCTTTTGGTGGTATTGCCTGCTATATCTGAAATACAATGTATTTTATACATGTTAACACTTCAGAGATGTCCATTAAGGCAGATGCATTATTTGTTTGATTGTTCACAATTTTCATAGATATAAAATGCAAATTGTCATTGGCGATGAAAATTGGTAGCTGTGCCTCAACCACTTTAGCTAATAACAAGACAATGGCTAAGTTTATAGCAATTTTGAAATCAACACACTGCCCTTTGGGAGTTAGGTGCAGGACTCAATGATACCCTTCAAACTTGTTTCATCAGTAGGTTACATGTGGTGTAGAATCAGGCTTGTAAAAATGTAATTGCAGACAATGCAACATACAGGTATAAGGACAATTGAGAGACATCGATACCGACATGGAAGCTGAAGGTAATGGTGTGAAGTTAGTTAACACTGACATAAATTAAGAGAGCGATATATGTACATATATATATAATACAAATTGTACAACATAAAATATTACTTAGAAAAGCATGTCTTATAGCTATTTATTGTTATAAAAGCCAGAAAGCTATGCCACCATTGACAATTAGTGATGTCCAAATGAAGCTTCCTGAAACATTAGTTGTATTTGTTGACTCCACTAGATGGCGCTCTTGGTTTAAAGAAAAAGGCTCAATGAATGGTAATTCAGTGTGTAAGAAAAGGCTTCAATTCAAAGCCTGAAGCCACAGAAGACTGAAAAGAGGCATTCTGTGTTATTTAGAATTAAGGTATGCACTCTGTAAAAGCTAGTCAAAGCAGTTCCATGTCCTAAGGTCTTTAAGAGCCGTCCCCTACCATTTGCTGTAAAAGGTCAGGGGGATAATAGAGTACAGAGACTAGAAACGACAGCCATTACCTTATATGGGTACGTCCACACGATCGAAGACACCCTTTTTTTTCTCCGTCGTTCTTAAAAAAGTTTTGCGTCCACACGGCCTTGGCTCAAGAAATATCCGTGTTCACACAAAACCAGTGAAACCGCCTAAAACGCTGTAATACACATGCCAGGCCTGGATGTGGTGCTGTAACTGCCACAGAAATACACCAACAACAGAGAAGAAGAGATGGGGAGACGCCGTGTGCAATACAAACATCGGCAAGTTTCTCGACAAATCTGGCATCTTCCTAAATCCTGATCCATCCTAAAGATAAATCTAGCGAATGCTTCTGGTGTTATTAGAGACTTTCTTGGTGTTTTGGACACCACAAAAGAGTGATTCCTGGTGATACACAAATCACTCTGTAGTTATTGTCCTCAATGAGCAGCAGTTGCTACTGTTAGCCCTTCCTCGTCCCAAAGCACTTTCTCGCTAGATTTAGCGACTTTTTTACACCTTCTTAGCAACTTTATTTATAAAAAGCGATAGCAACCAATTTAGAGACCAAAGGGAGAAACCTGTGGTTGGCCTAATTCATTCCCATGCATGTTGCTCAGAGTCCAGTTCAGTATACAGTCTATGGGTCCTTCCTCTTCTCTCACGCAGCAGCACAGTTGTTGTTGATGTGATGCCGCAGGGATTAGAGGCTGGATGTGGGGCTAACAAAGTATGCAGTTTCGCTGTCCAGTTGACCACGCCATGGGGCGTTTTCAAATCTTCCCACTCTGGGTGCCGGTTTCAAAAGATACTGTTTTCAGGCTCCGATAACGCCGGCTGCATGTGAATGGTCAGCCAAGACGATACTAAAGTTGTGCGGTTACAGGAAAACACGTCTCTCTGTGGACGGGCCCTTAGACTTGCAGTTAGAAGGTCAGGCTGCATACGTTTCTTAAGATCTTGTTGGTAACTGTTGGTAATTACCTGGCCCATTTGCACTTAGATAACTTGGAGAGAGTTGCAGAGAGAGTTCAGCAAAACTATACATCCAGTTATTCTTGCAGTTAAGGGGATAATGCTGGTCTAATGCTGCAAATGCATGTACTCATGCATTTTGAGTCTAAGCACCAAAATACCTTTCAACTCAATATTTTTTTTCATTTGCCCGAAAGGGTGCCTTTCAGGTTTTTGCTCAGAACTCTTAACAATCCAGTTGCAGAGGGTGCTACTAATGCGGTGCGTGCCAAAAAAGATTTTTATGTTTTCACTTTTTTTTTAATTATTAAAGATTAGCCCTTCATGAAAGCAAGATAATTTAATTATTTATGCCTCTTGCTCTGAGTGTTTTTTAAGTCTAAAGTTAGTCTGAAATTATCTTGATGGATAATCTGACTTGCTACACTAGCCTTCAAAGATGGTTTGTTTTAGTATTTTAGACACTTGAACCCCACAGCCTGCCAAGGGCAGACCTTTCCATCGCCTCCTGTTTTAGAGGAGATAATGATTCTCTTTTACTTGGAATAAGATTGCATTTTCTATCTCTCTCGTTCTCTATTCTTCCCTCACCTTTACCTTTCCATCCCTCGCTCCACCCCCCCTCTACCCCACCTCCTCCCGTCAGTTGGCCGCTGCTGGTGCTCCCTCCACGGTGGCGATACTCTATCGCTCCGTCACAGCCTATGCGAGGGATGAGAGACAAATCAAAACCACCTTATTTCCCCTCAGTCCCTCTCAGCGTGCCAGATTGAATTTGAGGATTTTCATCTTCTTTCTCATCTTTCTCTTTTCCCTGCCTCCCTTGGCGTCCACTCAAAATTACCTGGAACCAAGCCGTCTCACAACTTGATGACGCGGTATCATTTATGCATGTGGAGGGAGACAGTCGTCAGCCCTCACCGTTGATTAATTTGACTTTAAAGTCACTGCTTCAGTTGAGTTTGTTAAGAAATGGTCAATACCAAAATCTATCCAGGATCCTGTCGTGTAAATCTCCATGCATGCAAATGTCCAAATTAGTTTTGCAGGCTTTTAATGTCCAAAATTGGCTGATCTTTACAGAAAAAAGCTGGAGCGCCTTCAGAAAATGTCTTTCTTTGAGGTTCTATCCCTCTTTTCTTGAGCAATTTTGTTGGCCCGTGATCGAAATGTGTAATATCCCCCTTACTGCCAAATGTCGATCATGAGATGCCTGTAGATCATATCCATTTTAAAGTATAACATATTCTCATCAGTGGTAAATTACATTGCTGTTAGTACGTCATATTCAAACCACATACCATTTCGCTACGACTAATATTTAATTTTATTTTATGTATGTTTCTATGGGAGCAAGTATGTGTAGGGGTGTGACAAGACCCTCAGCTCACGAGGCCGTACACGATATTGAGTTCATGAGAACGAGACTTAATTTTAACACTTTTTTTAACTTTCAATATTTATTTATTTATTTTGATTTCAGTGTCTTTGCATAGCTTTGTGTTCCAAAACTATCTGTTGGTACAGTTGATCGAAGAGCAAACTATCTTATCACTAATGGTAACACCATCACACAAATGACCGCAGTCCGGGTCAAGATGTCGGAGTTAGCATGCTAATCCTGACAACTAGCCTCCGGGGAGAAGTGAGGGCCAGTGTCCAGCTGTCACTCAAGAGGCTGCGCCCCTAATTATTCATAAACTTTAACCTCCAATAAAATAAAAACTTACCTTAAATAGGTTTAACTATGCTGTGAAAACGGCCTGTTTAACATGGGGGTCAATGAGAAATTGCTCTATTATGAAACTTGCCCCTAGTGGACACTTAACAAACTGCAGTTTTTGCCACTTCCGTATTGAATCAACCAGGAAGTCGCTGTGGCAGGGGCTTGGTTACGGTACTGACGGCACTATCTTCTTTCAGTGCTCACTGCTTACAACTTTTGGTCTCCATGAGAAATATTGTCACCTTTTAATATCGCAAGATCTTGTGGGACGATATCTTGTCACACCCCTTGGCATAAATAATGCCACTCACCACTGTATTTATAGCAAAGTCTAATTTGCAATGTCCATTCCTAGGTGGGCTCAACAACAAAAGACATAAAAGACAGTACAAAACACAAACAACATCAACAATAAGTATGTACATTTAAACACAACACTAATGGCCAGAATACATGGGCTGCGTAAGCGGTGGGATGCCCTCAGCAGAGCCCATCCATTACATCCAATTGAAGCTGCTATATAGGCCACAGAACTCGGCTCTTTTTTTGCACGTCTTCTACGTTTTCTCTCTACGGTCGGTCATTCAGTAAATAACAAGGACAATTTGTTTCAGAATGATTAATATACATATATCATTGTACCAGGGGGCAATGTTAGGCAGCACCGGCTTCAAACCTGCAGAACCAACTGTGTTGTCACTTAGCACAACTAGACATGCACACAGGGAAGTCTGTGTAGCCGGGGGAAAATACCCTGCCCTTCTACTTACGCTGCGCATCCTTTTCCCATGTGTTTTGGGTGTCAGAACCCATCAAGAAAATACACACTAAGCAATAGAAGAGACAATATTGAAGAAATTTACTTCAGACATTGCAGATATTCCTCTATAAAGTCGGTAGTAGAATGTTTACTTCTGAAATCATTTTCCAGCCATTTTAACAGAGCAGCTTATACATGTATACCTGTGATATTTTTGATGGCCGTATTAAAATACAATCGAGGGGAAATCGAGCAATGGACCATATCAAAGAAACTTTTACTGCCTTTTTAGCCTAGTAGGGATTCCACAAAGGCAGTGCATCATTTCTTTTCTTTTATTAACGATCCATCAACTTGATATACGTCTGGATTTATATCACTCCAGTTTGTCACTTATGTTCATCATTTGGCTAAGCTTAATCTGGATGACCTTGTCGAAGAGAGGAAATACACTCACATTGATACATACAGGCCTACGTTCACGAACACAACGCAGTATACATTAAGCACTGGTCTGCCCTAATAATCATGTGTCTACACTGATCAGTACAAGGATTTTCTCATGTAGTTCTGTTTACGTGCTCAAACATGGGTCATTCATGTCCATTTAAACACACTCATTGATACTGTAGTTTTTTAAAAGTTCTAGAATTATAAGCATGAATCTCACATGAAATACGAGCTCTCATTTTAAGTAACAAATTGAAGTGACCAGGTTTGTTTTTTCTGCAGTGCTGTGCCCTTTAGAGCTGCGTTTCCATTTACCTACAGATTTACTTCTCGAGACATACGAGCAAGCACGCACACTCATACGCTCATTTTTATGAATCCTTTGTGGTGCTCTCCCCGCTGATTGCACCTGATTTCAGAAATGGTTACAGATTTATGACCAAGGTGGGCTCATCTGAATATCAAAACTGACAGACACATTTGCATTGCGTGCCGATTAAACTGCGCAGTGTGTATTGGAGGGAGTCTGAAGGAGGAAGATGAATTATGCGAGTAAAAGCAGTCTTCTTTGAAACACAATTGCCAACATTTGGCCACACATTAACATGAAGAGACAAGCTAAAACTATTGCGAGTAAAGTAAGACCCAATAATTGAACATATAATCATACAGAGCCATGCACTACATACAGAAGTGACAACCTGTAAATGCAACACTTGTGTGTACAGTAGTACGTAGTGGTTGGAGTTGTTGGATGTGTGTGTGTGTGTGTGTGTGTGTGTGTGTGTGTGTGTGTGTGTGTGTGTGTGTGTGTGTGTGTGTGTGTGTGTGTGTGTGTGTGTGTGTGTGTGTGTGTGTGTGTGTGTGTGTGTGTGTGTGTGTGTGTGTGTGTGTGTGTGTGTGTGTGTGTGTGTGTGTGTGTGTGTGTGTGTGTGTGTGTGTGTGTGTGTGGCGGGCCAGGGGGCACCTGGCTCTTGCTACCTGAGAAAAATGACTCTCATCTTCCACTCTGTTGGAGCTACTCCCACCCACCCTCCTTTCACCCCACCTATTCATTTTCAATTATGGGTTGGAATATGAATCTTTAATAGGGTGATAATTGTGCTAGCATATTTGCTGTCACCCACCATTAGCCCAGATTAATTAGCCCATTTAGTTTAGCTTAAGAAAGTGTCTGGCTGAGGAATGGGGCCACTGATGGAAGACGGGCGGAGGGAGAATAGAATCAGCACAATCTGTTCCATATCATAATGCCATCTTTCTCCGGCTTTCTCTCTGTCTCTTTGCGTTGTTCGCCTCTCTGCCTTTTCCCTCTTTCCTTCTCTAACTCTCTCTTCCTCACATCTAACTTACTCTGTTAGTCCTTTTCATCAGTCTGCGCTCATCTGCCCTGCTCTCAGCACTATCTTTTTTGTCGTGCCATGACTTTTTCAAGTGGTTGGTGGAGTAGACTGATGGGGGAAGTCATGCAGTTGAAACTTTCTTGCAACTATTAATTCTGTAATTAGCAGTGTAGTATGAGCCAGTGGTGCAACTTCTCCAAGTGGAGCCCCTTCTCTCATCATTTTGGAGATCATTAAATTGATGACCAGCCGGCTGAAATGATTATAATAACCATGTGCCTGACAAAAATCATCAATTAAATTTGTGATTAGAACAATTTATCGGTTAAATAAATGCCAGTTGGATATTTTTCGGCAGTACACTCACTTTTTGGGTTGCATTGTGAATATGTAGGGGCCTGGTTGTGACATATAGACAAGAATGCATGGAATACAAAAGATATCTCTGGATCTGCTGCGTCCATTTTCATAGTGAGAACAGTAATATTGGAGCAGAGCATATTGGGCGGGGCTTGGTGCTGTCTGGCCGTCACTCTCTCACACGCCAATAGAGACGATGACTGAGAACAAAGCGGTCCAAAGTTTGGCTTTATTTCACCAGAATTGACACAAAATAGTAATGCTTATAATTACAACAAAGGTTTTGCATATAAACGGGGTAACACGGGCAGCCTCTCAAACATCTAAAAGTGCATAATATTCAGATGAAAAATGCACAGTTTTTGACAGCGTAGCTTGCAGCTCTCCCGTTTTCCCATCCACCTCAGGTGTGTTAAGTTATGCTTGTGGTAAATAATGCTGTAAGAGCCCCCTCAGAGTTAATAGGTTAATTTCATATATTGTTTAATCAGAATCAGAATCCTAGGGGGGAATTATTTTCTTTGCAAACTCCAGCGATACAAACAACATATTAACAACAACAATATTATACAGACAACATATATAGATATATATATATATATAAATATTGTTTAATATTTCTGTTTTTAGCCTGTTTAGTAGGCTACATTATTAATACAAGAAAATAAAGCAGTTGTTCATTCAATTCTTAATTTAAATCCTTAATTTAAACAGGTTTTGAAATATAGAAAGCATGTGTAATGCTTTTGATTAAGTTTTGTAGATAACTTCAATGAATGAAGACTGTTTTCGTTCACTCTCAGTGCTTTTCTATTGCTGCCCAACCAACTAGCTGGCAAACATAGTGTTGAATGTAGCACCTAAGGAGCCAGATCCTTCCCAGAAGTTGATGGAGACCAGACCCAAAAAAAATCAGCTAAGGAAAGTTAATATTAGACTTAAATTCAGCAAGAGGCCAAAAGCAACACTCAAAATGATTGTTGGGCCACACCTGCTGGTTTTGACCCTCTGGCATTTCACATCCGGAGAGAAACCAAATTCCTGTCTCCCATTCACTGTTTGCTTATACTATGACAAAAACTGAACAAAAGCTTCAAAAAGGCCAGGGGAAAATAGGTGCTTCTGAATATTTGGCTTTCTTAATGAGCTACTCATTTCGGATTTAACCATACAGATGTAAAAAGGCACAACAGGACCAGTTAAAGGTATATAGCCTCAGAGTTAGGTGTTCATTGTCAGTGTAATTGGCAGCAAACCTTTCAGATTGCAGGAATCATTTGATTCTATGTGAGTGGGAAAAATATTGCTTAATGGAGCTTTAATCGCATCCTCCACCTTGGGATAAGTCGTGTGTGTATGTGTGTGCGGTAATGGAGTAACTTGGCCATGTCACTAGCTGTATATATCTCTCAGCAGGCAGTGGGAAATGAGGTCTAATCAGAGGGATATTAAAGTCACAATAGACTGCTCCTGCTATTAAGGCCTGTCAGCCCTGGCCTCCTCTCTCACCTTGATATCTCTCAGTCTTTGAATATTTATAAGCCTACATCACAGCCTACTTACACAGCGCAATATGTGCATTTTCTTTGTGTGTGTGTGTGTGTGTGTGTGTGTGTGTGTGTGCTGGCGCATCAAGAAATGTATCATCGCCGTAGCCACTCAAGGTCTTTGAATGTCTTCATGTGCATGTGTGTCACTCTGTCCCTGCTTATGCAGTCCCTCTTTATGTCCTCTGATCCCCAGGTGCAGTGGGGGCAAGGCTGCTCTCAGGTCAGAACAAACCAGTGGCCATGGATGTGGATGAGGAGGAGAACATGAGTGAGTCAACTCTGGGTTGTTGTTTTTTTTTATCATTTTACCAGTTTGTCTGTCTTCCTGTCTGAGCAATAGCTGGTCTCTACTTTTAAATGTCTGCCTGTATTTTTTGTTTTTCTCCTTTCTGTCTGCCTGCATGTCTTCCCTCATATGTCCACCTGTCCTTTTCTGATGTGTAATCAGTGTGAACACATTTTAGTCATCCATATTACACAAGTATAGTGCCTAGCCCACATTTTGTAGACGTTATATGCAATACAAAGAGGAATGAATCAGAGTAAACTATAAATGTAACATGTACATACAAATGTGTGTCTTAAAAGTATGTCTGAAAAAACAAACAATGTTTATATCTGTTGTGTTACTATATTCGTTTTTTAGTTGTCCCTCCATGAGTATGATGGAACCCATAGACACACAAATACACCATACACAATACACAATACACACAGCTGATTTTGCAGAAACCTTTTTAGGGAAGAACTAATCATTACATCTGAGAGGCTTCAGGTCATATTACTGATTCCCTCTACCTCCATTTCTCTCTTTTAGAAAATCCTTTCCACTCCAGCTTATTGAACTTTAATTAGACATTTTGGTTTGAACTCAGTAACTTAGCCTCAGAAGGCACAGAAAGACATGATTGAATGTGTTTCCCCACACCTTAGCGATTCTGAACTCACATTCAAAGAAAGCTGTCATCCTAGCAGTACCATAACATGCAATACAAATGAACTGTTCCTATTGTAGTGTCATACTCACTGTTTTTTTCTCTCCTATGATCTGTTAAGTCAAATAAGCTGAGTTACAAAATGGCCTTTGTTGTCTTTCAAAGCCTCTAAAGCCTCTTTCTTGGGGTTTTGCTGCCAGTCATAATATCTATTTGAAGATAAAACGCAATACAAGCTCACACAAGCCTATTTCTTTAATACCAAGGGAACACCAGAGGAAAACATGAAAGACTTTTTAACTTTTATGTGACAACCTTTGCAGTTCTTGAAATTCTTTAATCGCACGAATCATTCCAAAATCAAAAGCCCAACAAATAAGTTTAAATATTTTTCTTCTGGATTATTTGCTTCATGCAACCCTCACAGGGAATTGGAGTTCTGACTGTTCAAGCCTTATGGAGTGTTTTGTCTTTACGTAAATAATGGATGCTGATTACACAGACGCTGGCATGATAACAACCAGGACTGCATGCGTGTGCCATAATTCAGTGCATGATGTCATGGCTGTTGCTCTATGGCTTTTGTCCTCTGATCTAGTCCTAGGCTCTGGAGTACTACTGGATATCCATCATCCTGCAAAAAAAGTTATTATACTATAAAATTAATAGTACCAGTTTTCCTTTTTTTCTTTAAGGGAAAATTTAAATGTGAAAAAAGGGAGCTCCAGTTTTTACCTGTGTGCCGTATTATTCACTGACTATTTGTCTGTGCAGCATGCTGTGATTATATTTTTTGATTGGCTTATTGGTCCCTTTACTCGACCAATTATCACAGATTTAGAGGGGTAGAGAGGTAGTGATTGGATGCTTAACATATTATTCATTAAATTCGCGGGACTCCCCACATTATATATTTTTATATATCTTTTGATAGAGAAACATTAGCTACAATACTACATGCTGTATATTTTAAAACAATTAATTTACTCAGTCCAAGTCCTCAGTTAACTGTTTTGACCCAACACTTTTCCACCACGGCATAAATTGCTAGACTACTGCTGCAGCATCTGTGGTGGTTAAACGTCATTGGCTGAGATTGTGTCCCTGTCCAACACACAAATTTCACCCTTTTGATAGGCGGCAGTCCTTCTTGGCTACTGTTGTGCACAGTTAAGCTGTCCCCCCTTTCCCTTGTTGTTTTTTCTTTCAAAATACTTTGCACAATGCACGCACACATCCCAAACAAATGCATGTTTTCAGTACAGATATTGCTCATGAATTGAAGGATATGCAGTTTGTGTTCTTGATCTTGGGGATAAGTGTCTTTTTGTTGCCTTTAGACATGTCAATTCCAGTATGCAGATGGTAACGGCATGTTAGTACATTTTGCAACCTAAAACACTGTGTTCTCTGACAAGCTCCATGGGGGAGATCTCAGAGGCGCGGGGTCTTAAGAATGGCACCTCATTAGATATAGATTTCTAATTCAGATTTTCTTCATTTTCAATACGACAGTCATTCATTTCTAAAATCTTATGTAAAACGGGTAAACAGCATTTTAACCTCCCACCGTGTCACCAGTCAAGACTTTAGGATCCTGCAGTAGGTGGAGTCTTCTCCATCCGCCTCTTTGATGTATCCTCCTGTTTGCCTGGTCCTCAGCTCCTCCCCCTGCACTCCTCCCCTGCACTCCCTCCACCCAACCTACAATCCTACTCATGCACACTGCGGCCTCTCTTTCTCCTGAGTACCGCAAGGAGTAACCTATCAAGCCTTTGCTGGAGGATGTTATAAATGAAAATTTTTGCCAATATTCCATCCACTTTGCTAACTGGATTCAGTGATATGTGTTCCCCAGTAAAGTATATTTCAGTACCGACAGTTTCAAACTGAACTAAACTGAACTGAACAAAGTGCCTGATTTTGCTGTAGAAATGCAAATAATTAAAATTGATAGAATGGATGAGGAACAGCTCCTTGTGTGTGTGAGTCTGTCGAGTGTTGATATGTGTGCTCATATTTCTGTGCATTTATGTCTGACACCCATAACACTTTGAGATCTGAGAATTGTACTGTGGGTGTTTTGAAAATATATTTCTCCCACTTTACCCTGACCATTACTATAACTAGCTTCCACAACTACCACTTTAATTATGAAGATATATGAAGAGGTTGATTTCAAACTGAAATACCATATAACCAAAAATATAGTCCAAAAAAATCTATCTCTACACTATTTTGAGTGTTGACTGTTTCCAAGTCATCTTTAATAACAGTTGATGTACTGATGGTGTTTTATGTTTTCTGGTATTATCAGTACAATGTAGGTTATTATGTTCATTCAAATTAAAAAACAGCTTCTCTTGCTTTGATAAAGGAACACAAATCATTGGTTCAGTTCCAAAGAGTGATAAAGGAATCTATAAATTTTGCATTTACAAGATCCTGCAACGAAGGCGTTGTAAGTTACTCTTTCTGGGCACCGCAGGTTCGAGCAGCACAGATGTTAAGGAAAACCGAAACCTGGACAACGTGTCCTGCAAAGACGGGGTGGGAGTGGCTGAACAGCTCCCCAATGGAAGCGGCCTGGGCAGTCGAAAGCGCCCCCTAGAAGAGGGAAACAATGGACACACACACTCCAAGTTCCGGGCCAAAAAACGCAAGAAAACACCAGGGCCTGTCCTGCCCAAGAATGCTCTGATGCAATTGAACGAAATCAAACCAGGTCTACAGTACAAACTGCTGTCTCAGACAGGACCTGTTCACGCACCAGTTTTTGTCATGACTGTGGAGGTCAATGGACAGATGTTTGAGGGCATGGGCCCAACTAAGAAGAAGGCTAAACTAAATGCAGCTGAGAAGGCACTGCGATCCTTCGTCCAGTTCCCCAATGCATCTGAGGCACACCTTGCCATGGGTCGAACACTGACCGTGAACACAGACTTTACATCTGACCAAGCTGACTTCCCAGACATGCTCTTCAATGGCTTTGAGACACCGGCCGCACCTGAAGAATCCTTCTATCTAGGCTCCAATGGTAACAGCTCCTTAAACTCATTAGGGGAGTACCCACTGCCCACACCACCTGGCAGCAACCTTGCCCAGGCCCCATTGCCCCCTCCATCAACATTCAGCTCACCCTCCAGTGGCAAAAACCCAGTCATGATCCTCAATGAGCTCAGGCCAGGCCTCAAATATGACTTTGTCTCAGAGAGCGGGGAGAGTCATGCCAAGAATTTTGTGATGTCAGTAACAGTGGATGCACAGTCGTTTGAAGGCTCAGGGCGCAACAAGAAGCTGGCTAAAGCCCGGGCAGCGCAGGCCGCTCTCTCAGCTCTCTTCAACATGCAGCTAGACCAGACACCATCCCGGCAACCAATACCAAGAGAGGGATTGCAGCTTCACCTACCCCAGGTAAGATGTTTCCTTTCTATATAAATTGCCATACATGGGAATCTCAACCAATCAGAACAGGAACTCAACCATTCAATGTATCTTACCAAAATACCAGGGCACAGAATTAGTGTCATTTTGATTTGTATCACTTACCAGCCAAAAAAACAATGGTAATCTATTGAGTGGCTGGTAAAATGTGAACAATCACTAGCCGTTTTTCACCCTGATAGGTACCACACAAGGTCCCACATGATTATTTCGGTTGCAACATATCGTAAAAAGGTGTACCTGGTTTAAAATGTTCTTTGGTGAATCTGAGTTTTCAGATTGACCTAACATTAGTTTTGCAGGCCTTGAAAGTATGAATTATTTTGAGTCCACATTCTGTTGGTTATATTTGAAAAGGACTTCGCTTGTTAGAATACCCTTTTGATTAAAAGCAAAAATGTCCAAGGCAAGGATTTTCTTTTGAAGACATTCAGTAGTTACTTTTATACACACTGAAGTAACCTTTCAGTTTTTAAGAAATTCTATACACCACAATGTTTTACACTGAAAATAAAAATGTTTCTCTTTTATGAGTAACAGTGGATCTCTGGTCTACTATTTAAAAAATGATCAACTTGCTTTTAAAAAGAATGCTTTTAAAACAAGAAAGCATTGCTGTTTAACATCGTCTCTATCCACCCACCATCCAAACCCTTTTGTTCGGTGTGCAGAGACTAGGCGGTCACTGGTTGCTTTTGATGCCACTGTAGAGATGACTGTCAGAGCCACACCAGTGTGTGGAGAGAGATAACACAGTCAGCAAAGCTAATCAGCAAAGCACACTGTCAACAGTCCCCTCCCCAAAGCCTTTTTTTTACTCTTTACTCACTCTCTCCACTTGTCAACTGATTTATTCGAAGAGAACCCCATTTTAACGATAGCACCCCTACTAATTGCTCTATTAATTCTCTGTCGCTTGGTATTTAATTTCTGCAGCCTGTTTCCATCTGGCTAGGAGCTAATTGGGACAAGTGGTCAGAGTCCAGTCTGTTTAAAAAATCGAATTAACTTTAGCTTAGTATTCCATAGTTTAAGTTATTTTTGTTGACGCTTAAACCGTATTAGCCATCAAAAATTAGATTAAAGGGAAATTAGTGTTATTTTACTCACTCCCGAAAGGAAAAATTTGTTGGACATACTTTATTTGTTTTTTTGTCTGAGTAATCGGTACTTCCACTTTTTTGTACTCCTAGAGATTAACAGTCGTTCCTACACTAGTGTCGACCTTGGCATTCAAAAGTCAAATGATCTGGCTACGAGTGGGTGCCTCCAAAGTAGCAGGGAAGTAATATTGGACTAATCTCTTTAATTTGTGGTCATCCAGCCGTCATCTCTCCTCTTGGTTGTCGTCATTTTCCATCACATTAGCAATGGATAAAGAGCCAGAAAGAGATGTCTGTCCAAGAGCAAAAGAAGTGTGAAGTTCATTTGAGGATCCCCAAGACTTTAGACCGGAGTTTGATACCATTGATACCGGAATGTCAATGAACACTTCGTTCCCATGGGTTGCTCAGGTTTACTTGTTTGGTTTTTGTTTCACTGTCAGAAGGGAGATGGTAAATTATAACTGTCATGCCAAACTCAAACAGCAATGCTCGAAAAAAGGGTTTGGTATACTTCGGGGGGTCAACCCAGTTTCACTTGTTACCGTTTCAACGCTCTGATGCTTGTTTGCAGCTGAATGCGAACGCTGTGACAGGTACATGGTGCTCTAGGGGAGGATAACATCAGACGCGCTTTGTAAACTGACATATCTGACACAATTGTGTGTGTCTCTGTGTGTCTGTTTCTGTGTGTGTTTGTGTGTTTTTTTCCAGGTTCTTGCTGATGCGGTGTCTCGCCTGGTAGTGGATAAGTTCAGTGAGCTGACAGAAAACTTCACCTCTCCCCATGCACGACGGAAAGTCCTAGCAGGAGTCGTCATGACAACAGGTAGATTCGGGGGGGGGGGGGGGGGGGGGTGGTTAATATATTTGTGCATACAAAATATGGCAGTCTCTCAAGTATTACACAAAGGAAAACCGTCTCAAATCAGGCTCATGTGTAAGTGTGTAAACTGAGATTTAAGGTGGATGAATATAAATATAAATATGGACACTCTGCAGGGTTAGACAAGGACAATAATTGAATTCATTTTTAAAAAAAGAAGGAAAATTCTGACTCCTGAAAGGGCATTAAAACACAATTTGAACCTGTGGCACATTTACAGCATCTACTTTCAGGGTGTGTGTCCATCGACTAATATATCCTTGTTCCTTCTACCCCCAACAGGCATAGATGTGAAGGAAGCACAGGTAATTTGTGTCTCCACAGGAACCAAATGCATCAACGGTGAGTACATGAGCGACCGCGGCCTGGCACTCAATGACTGCCACGCTGAGATAATCGCCCGACGCTCGCTCATCAGGTACCTCTACACTCAGCTGGAGTTCTTCCTTAGGTCAGTGGACTGTCTCAATTTGTTTAGATTACAGCGTCAGGATGTGACCTGTATTGATAATCTAATTGCATGTATTTAAAGTGCTCTTTGCGATGTCTAATTCCATCCAGTCCAGTTAAATGAGCTATAATGCTGTTTGTTAGCCCTGTATTGAATACGCCCATCAAACCTTTGTCACAACCACAGCAAGGACGACCACCAGAAGTCGATATTCGTCCAGTGTGACAAGGGAGGCTACAGGTTAAAGGACAACGTTCAGTTCCACCTCTACATCAGCACCTCGCCCTGCGGAGACGCCAGGATATTCTCACCGCATGAGGCCGGAGTCGAAGGTACAAAACCGATCGCGCAGCATCCGCTCTCCGCCTCACACCAGCCTCATCTCTCCTCCTCAGCTCAGCGGACGTGTTTTTCTTTTAATTTGGTCTCATCTCAATGTAGAATTCAGCTTCAACAACAGTGTTTCTTTTTAATTAAATTTGTAGGTTTTCTTCTTATGCTTGGTTTCATTTAATTAGAATTTTACTCCGAATCCAAATACGCATTACAGACATATTTAAACAAGGCTCTAGTAATTAGAGCTTTTTGTCGTTGGCTGTCTGTCTCTATCAGTATTTCTCCCACCCAGCCCACCCACACTGTCTGTCTGATTAACCTCCCTCTTACTCTTGTCAAAGTGTTTTCCGTTGCACATGGCAGACTGTATAGAAAACAGCCACATTCAATTAGTCAATGAATAGATGGCGCCTGCTGGTGAAACAGCAGAAAACATTGATAACATAATAACAAATAATAGGTCATGTATTGTGGAAGCCATTTTTCCATCTGTCCTTTCTTTGAATCTCTGGGGGTTTTTTCACGTTGAGGAGATTTTTGTATTTATTTGCCCATTAATAGGGATGTTAAATGTCCAACTACTCCGCAATTTATTCTACAGTTTTTACTAAATATATGTATCTCTTTGTTTTAATTCTTTCTTTCTCACCATGTTCTTTCACTCAGACCAAGGAGACAGACATCCCAACCGGAAAGCACGGGGCCAATTAAGGACCAAAATTGAGTCGGGGGAGGGCACCATCCCTGTGAGGTCCAGCAACACCATCCAGACCTGGGATGGAGTGCTGCAGGGGGAGAGGCTACTCACCATGTCCTGCAGTGATAAGATCGCAAGGTAAGTTGGCGCAAACTTGGTCACCGTTTGTGATTTAAATTGTATTTAAGGTTCACTTCTAACTAGCAGCTTTCCTGTTTCTTATTTCATCGAGAAACATTAGAGGAATTCTTTGGAAATATATGAAAATATGTTAATTAACTTTACTGCAGAGCGTTAGAAGAGAGGACTGAGGCCACTTGTCCGTATAATATAAATAAAATGACAGTAGAACGGACATTTAACTGTTTGTTGTGGTCATTTGACTAGTACAAAAGAAAATTAATATATGTTTATATTTCGTTGTTTAAGTGACAACACACAAAAGTAAGTGAAGTAGTACTAGTATTCAAATAAGCAGATTTTCCAAAATGTCAAAAATATTAGTTTTCTTACTTCATATACTACAAATAAATTTGTTTCATTGTTATGTTGTAACTTTATACTTAAACCATATTCATATATATATATATACAGTATATAAATGCGTACATATTCACTGATATAGTTTCATGATACTCTTATTTACTCACTTATTTTTTAGTTACTCATAGTAGTAATGCATTATATCCTCGCTTTGTCATTTCAAGTCTATCGTTTTCTTCAGGGACGGCTGAAATGATGGATCCCCTGTCCCTGGGGCGTTTTTGCAGGCAGATCATAGCGTCTTTAGTCTCTGTCTATGTTCAAGGCAACACTGTGCCTCCCTTGTGATGAACGATAAAACCTCTCCATAGCTCTTCTCCTGAGCCTTGTTTTCTCCTCCTCCTCCTCCTCTTCTTCCTCCTCCTCCGTCCGGGATCATAACACCTTGCCTGAACGCACAGAGTGATTGAATGCTCGGAGTGTATTTGATGAGGGAGATGTCGACTGAGCGAATGCTGTTTTGCACTGTGCTAGAAGTCTTGTTGCCCTTTTCGTCAGTGCCGGTGCGAGGCATTCTGATTATATGTGGCTGTCCAAAGTGGAGCGATCCAAGTCAGTAGAGGGCAAAATAGGTTGGAAGCCATACATTTAGTCATGTGTTATATTTCTGGCCAAACTTAACTAGATAAAAAAGGGAAAACATGAGATATTATACAGTTGACATCAGTTTCGATTTGATATGGAGCATCAGAAAATTCACTTTTTACAGTTAAGATAAGGGGAATGGTGTTCTGAGTGCATCTCTTCCACTGTGAGGAATAGACTACTGTATATCAGGCGTCTCACTCTCTGCCCTCTCGTGACACAGCCATTAACCAGGTGAGAAATCTGCTCCCGACCTGCTTCTGTCCCCATATGAGTGACGGCTAGCCGCGGGGCTGATGTTTAATACAACAATTGACTGGCACACTTTGACCATGTCCATAATGTTCCCTCCTTACACAATGTTTTCCCTCCTCTCATTTTCCTTTGATTACATGCCCAGCCCCACGGCTTCAGCGGGAACAAGCAGCTCTCTGCCTTAGTGCTTTTTGAACAAGCTCATTAGCAACAGGGAAAAAGGCTCTTCTGGGTTATTTCTCTGTCTTTATTACTTTAACAGCTGATTACGTGGGCCTTGTGACTTGTCCTGACCCTGTTCTTGTGTTTCTATGGATGGTATACAGTATTTGTGTATGAAATAACATATCGAATAAAATGACAGAAAAGAAATACAGAGATGTTTGACGGGAATTAAATGGAATGCTTTGGAAAACATGCCCGAAAACGTGCGTGTGTTTGTGTTCCTTCTTACATACCGTGTGTCCGTCTGTGATTTCAGGTATATTTGTCTAACCCTGTTGCGATAGAAAAAAATGTGTGTGTTACTGCACAATATTATGAAGCGATTTTGACTGTGCTTAATGTGTGCTTTACTGCTCGCAGCTATTTCGAGTTCTGAGATTTCATTTTCAAACACAATATCACACACTCTCACAGACTATTGCATACGGAGGCAACGTTATCTCTGAGTAGCCTGGGGTCTTACGCTTGCATATTCCTCATTGTTCTGGGTCCATGTTGGTAATTTCACACACTCTCAGTCTGCCTGTAGCGAAAGGGATGACAAAAGCTCATCATCACACTGTCAGTGTGTTGTTTCTATGAGTTGTATAGGTCCTTTAAGGACAAATGCTAGTCAATGCTTTTCTTAATATCAACAAAGGAATGAATTGATCCTACTAACTTATAGTATTGCAAGAGTAGTTGAAGCCTCATAATGTATAGTGTATTCTTCTGTGCCATTGAGCTCTATTGTTGTCAAAAATGATTAAAAATACACAAATGAGCCACGCTGTTACACTGTATAACATGTTTCTTCATTATCATGAACATGGTCATCATCATCATCGTCATCGTTATCATAATTTTTTCAATCAGTCAATCCCACAAACACCATCTGGTTGCCTTAAATATATGCTAATACACTAAATATGTGTCAATCCGCAGCTGAGAATAGTCCCTAACAAATGCACTATTTACTCCTTCAGCCCATTTCAGCCAGTGTGGCGAAGAAAAGATCCTGTGAATCGTGAAACTCTCAAAATAATGACTTAGTATCTCAAAACAATGAAAAACTTTCTCAAAATAATACTAAGTCATTATTTTGAGATACTGTCATTATTTTCAATAATGTATTCTCATCAATATTTTCGTATGATATCGTATGATTTCTGTGAAATGTGTGGACCACAAGACGTTAGGATTAGGGTCGGTACGTCCGGGAAATAAACTCGGCAACCTGGGTTAAGTCCTGTGTTTTGGAACCCATCAATCACCCCAACTTACTGTACCTCCTTAAAGTGTAATTCCCGTACAAAATCACCCCATCGTCTTTTTCGGCACTTATATACATCAAATAAGCCATTGAGACTTGTGTAACAACTATTACATAAATCCCGGAGAGTCGCTAACAGCCGGACGTGGCTAACACTGATTAGCTTGGGGCAGTACGGTGAAGACATTAAGGCGTCTTTTTTAACCACTAATACTGCTCAAAATAACACCAAACCTCTGCAGTAGCATTACATTTCATTTAGCTGACGCTTTTGTCCAAAGCAACTTCCAATAAGTGCATTTAACAATTAGGATACAAACCAGAAGAGAAAGTTAATTACTAAGTGCAGTAGCTTCATATGAGCCGATCTTTATTGCTACATATAAGTGCTTTTTTTAAATCATCTTCTTAGCCATAGTGAAGTCTAAAGAGATGCCTTTTTAGCCTGCGGCGGAAGATGTGTAGATTTTCTGCCTTCTGAATGTATGAATTTTGGAGCCAGGACGACAGTCGTGACTTAGTCGAGTGACTCAGTGTTCCTCTCAGTGAGGGAGCGGCAAGTAGATTTACCGATGCAGAGTGGAGTGGGCAGGCTGGGGTTTAACAATGTCCTGAATGTAAGCTGGGCCTGATCAGTAGCATGATTAGCAAGTGCTAGTGTCTTGAAACAGATGCGAGCACCTACAGGAAGCCAGTGAAGGGAGGGGAGGCACATAACACGAAGCACCAACAAGGTAGTTAGCGAGCCCGGAGTTTATTAAAAAAGTGTTTCAAAGACTTACCAACTGTCCCCGGTACCAGCTCCTCTCATAGTAAATTCCTTCAAGTCGATTACCAAATGCAATTCCAAATTATTTACACTTAAAGCAGAGATCTTAGACTATGTCTTCTACTTTAATATGTGGAATACCCACAAAACAAATATGTGGAAAACACACAACTTTTTTATGGATTTCTTCACTAATAAATGCTTGACATACACATGAAAAAATTACATGGAAAACACAAAAATGACTGTGTATTACCGGCCTGTTTTGTGATATTATTTCATTATGTTAAGATAGTAACTCATTATTATTATCATAAACAAGTCATAGAGTGTGGTCTTTACCTAGTCTGTGAAGTGTCCTGAGATAACTTTTGTTCTGATTTGGCACTATAAATAAAATAAAATTATATTTAATTTAATTATTATGAGATAGTAATTCATTATTTTTGAGAAATCTCATTATTTTATGATTTACTTTGCGAGATACTCATTATAATGATTGTTTCCATCACATTTGCGCTGAAAAAAAACACCACTCAACCTGGTAAAATCTTGGCCACTGTGCTGGGAGCATAGATGAATCCAGAACTGTAGAAAGGACCCTCTGCCCACTTCATCACATACTGCTTCTATACTGTTTGCTCCAAACTATTGTATTTGTAAGATGTTTTTAACATAGATGTTTGAGGAATAAATGGGCTTTGTGCTGAAAGGTAAAGAACTTTTACTCCCTTCCCCTCGTCTGCTCTCTCTCTCATTTTCTTTCCCCCCTCTCTCTCTCTCTCTCTCTCTCTCTCTCTCTCTCTCTCTCTCTCTCTCTCTCTCTCTCTCTCGGAGGGGGGGCAGGTGATGCTTCACAGAGCATGTCAATGGGAAAATGACTAGGGAGAGATGGCTAATGACACAGCATAGAAATACACAGAAGTTTGTAGAAAATGAAATTGGATACCCCAGAGTGTACACAACTGTAGGATTGCAGGTTCTTGTGTTTGGTGGATTGCATTGGCTGGTTATGTACTAATATATTTTTGCTTGTGCACCACACCACATAACCATAGGGTATTTCTTTGTATATTCAGTCTCTGAACTTTTCAGTGCTTAGCAACACTTCTTCTTTGCATGTCTGTCATACGGACCACAGACTCCGGGTATAACAACTAAAATGAAAACAGAGAAAATGTTGGTAGAAAAGATTAAGTTTGAGCTCACAGATATTTTATCTATTCTGAATACCTGTGTTTAGAAAGTTAGACCTCCAAATGGAAGTGTATTTTACTTTTGTAAACACATTGCTTATACATAATCAGTGTTACAACAATTTCCCCCTGGGATTATTAAAGTATTTCTGATTCTGATTCTGTTATCGTGTGTGCGTGTGTGTGTGTGTTTTCCCTCTTCAGGTGGAATGTGGTGGGCATCCAGGGCTCTTTGATGAGCTACTTCACAGAGCCAATCTACTTCTCCAGCATCATCCTTGGCAGCCTCTACCATGCTGACCACCTCTCCAGGGCCATGTACCAGCGCATCGCAGATATCGAGGATCTGCCCCAGCAGTTCACTCTCAACAGGCCTCTTCTCAGTGGTGAGTGCCTGCTTTGATGCGGAATAGGTCTCTGCGGAAAAAAAGCTGAAATGTTAACTTAACAAGACCTTAGGCTGAAATAATAGCATGGCCATGTCATCATGTTTCTAGGGGATCTTCTTGTTGTCTTTGCCCATCAAACTCCAGCTGTCTAAATATCAGATAGTAAGGCAGTAATCCTAAGCAGTAAACACATTTATCCACCTCACTGGTCAGTCCACAGCAGGGTGACAGTTATTGCTTTTCTTCTCTGTTTGATCAGAGCTGACATTTACCTTGTTCCTGTGGAATTTGAATAGCTTTATCATTTTGTGTAAACTTTCAGCATTGGCTCGACCTTTTAAAAAGGCCAAATAGACCAGGGCTCATGCAGTTTTTTTGGGGGTTTTTTTCTGAGTTTCCATTTTTACATGTAGCATTGAGCTTCTGGTTTTTTAGAGGACTTTGTTAACAGTAGCCTGTGACATTTCCCTGTAAGAAATGTTGGTTTTCAAACATTTTTGCATGTATCACATTTGGTTCTTCACTCTCATTTAGCCCTCTGTCATTTTCTCCTTTCTTTCCTCTAATTTGAAGAAAACATGTTTTTTTAACACAGTTTCTGACCTTTTATTTCACTTTCGGCCCCACTGTTTTCCTCCCATGTTCATCTAAAACAAGACTATATAAAATACTACACACTTGTTGCAGACATTGACAACAGAGAAGGCAAGAAAAGCTGCTTACGGGGCTTAATTGACTGTTTGCCCCCTTTAGTTGCTGTTGCTTTGCCTATCAAGCTCTCCTTTTCTTACTGAACATATGCAGTTTAAAGGAACATAATAGGTGGCAGAATTACCATCAAAATTCTTTTTTTTTTTTTTATTTCAGACAGAGGTAAACAAAAGCAGGTTTTTCATTTCTAGACAGCCACCGTCAATTTCGCGGACTGAAATGACAACTAGTTATAAGGGCTGCAAGTTTTATCACAATACGATATTCTATACATTTATTGGACAAAAATACAATATTTTTTATGATATCACAAAGTCTGATTCGATTCAAGACAGGGGCCTTCATTCAAATGAGAGGATATCATTTGCCAATTCAACACAACAAAAATTATGATTTGACGCTTTTATTTATGCGTTTTTTGGACATTTAATGAATTAAACTCCTTTTTAATAAAAAGAATAAATAAGAAAAGTGGATTTTTTTTTTAAATAAAGGCGTATCTTAAAGATGACAATATGCATCAATGATACTGGATCTTTGAAGACTGAATCGATATATATTTATTCAGATTGTTCTGTCGTTACACCCCTATCAGTCACTAGTGTGAGTAGGTAGTGAGCTGGTAAACACACTGTTGGATCCATTCCTTATTCTTTCTCTCTTGTGTTTTTGGTCTATAAAGGCGTAAAACCCCACCCTCCAAACTCTTCAAATCCAGGCTCTAGTACCAAGTTACGGTTGCCAAGCTGTTAAGTGGTGTGTGAAGTGACGCTTTGGTCATTTTTGTTTTTATCCTCTGGGATGACCAGGGGCATCTTATCACAGGGCCTGGAGCTATATGCAGCTCCCACTGCTCCTCCTCCCTGGTTGCTCTCTAAATGTCGGGTAAAGGAGATAATAGTAGGGGGTTATTAACCTTTTCCGCTTTAGAGAGTTTTTAGCGGTGAAGGGCTGTGGTGTTAGAGCGCTGCGGATTTCATCCCCTTTAAATCATCTTCTGCCACAAGTGCTGCCAAATGGAACCAAGGAGCTTAACACACACACACACACACACACACACACACACACACACAGAATAACACACCGGGATTTATGGCATCCATATATCTCCCATTTATGCTTCAGATACAGTGGAGGCTGATGCCCAGTAGTGTGCTGGAGAAAAGCAGGCTCTGACCTCAGTTCCCCTGAGTGGATGATAATTTGTCTCCACTCAGTCGCACAAAAATAAGAAAAGCAACTTTTAGAGCTGTGGGAGCTGCTGTCATTTCATTTGAAGGAATGGGTCGCCAGGTTTGGTACCTCATCTATTGTTGAATACATCCATGCAGTGGGGTAGCAGGAGGTTAAGTTCCTGTGGGTGTCCCACAGAAGTTTTGGAGGACAGAGAAAGAGAATAATTATCGTCTTACGGTACCTTTTCTGCTGGAAAGCTTGAAGACAGAGAACTCTGCTCTCTCTACTGTTTTGTTGTATATATCATTATTATTATTGTTATAGTATATTTTGCATATTTTGTTGTAATTATAATTATTGTTTATTGTTTATAGCACACTGTGCACTGTATATATACACTATGTATATATTGGATTCTATTTATGTTATGTACAAAGTGTTTATTTGCTGACCCACTACTACTGCTGTTACAAAATAATTCCCCAGTCTGGGATCATTAAAGTAATTCTATTCTATTCTATTCTATGTTTTGAGGGTCTTAACACAGCGTTGGGAGAAGGTTCTTAGAATGCGGACAGAGCTGAAACCGAAAAACATTTAATTCAGTAGATCATGCTCACTGCCTTGTGATAATCACCAAAACTGTTCACGAGCTAAGAAAAGCCTGATGTAATGGCAGAATTTCCACAAGACTTTAAGGAATTCTTAAGCTTATTTGATAAACTTAAAATGATTTAACCACATACATTAGATGGTTTTCTTTGGGCAGCAACAAAATGTTCGTCCTGTTTTGTGACTCAGACTTTTACCCTCCTTTCTGATTCCAGGTATAAGTAATGCAGAGGCCAGGCAGCCAGGCAAGGCACCCAACTTCAGTGTGAACTGGACAGTGGGTGACCAGGCCCTGGAGGTGATCAATGCAACCACAGGCAAGGACGACATGGGTCGCGCTTCACGTCTCTGCAAGCATGCCCTCTACAACCGCTGGGTGCGCCTACACTCCAAGGTAGATACACTGCGCTCAGGGATGTCATTAAGCGCTTCAGTCCATATTATAAAGTTGTTTGATACCAGCCATAAGGCCAGAGTGGACTGCTTTGTTGCTTTGTTAAATCAGTCATAAGGTTGGATGTCAATTTAAAGGTCACATATTGTCAAAAGTATTTTTTGATTATAAAATGCTGAGTCTACAGAGAAATGCACACAGCTCTTTAAAGGAGCCGTCAGGACTTCTGTACAGTTGTGTTGTCACAACTATACAGAGGGGGTCTTAAAGAGACAGGCGCTAAAACACAACGTTTCAGACACAGGGTGTATACAGGTATATTCAGACAGACAGGATGGGAAAAATGGAGATGGAGAAGCAGTCTGCTGATTGAATTTCTTATTTTTTCATTAGTGTTGAACTTCTTAAACACAGATACAGAAAGGGAGACAACCTTAACCTCTCTTCCTCTCTTCCTCTCTCCCTTTCAGCTGTCATCCATCTTGTGGGTCAAGGTGCTCAGGCCGAGCTCCTACCATGAAGCCAAGCAGGCAGCCACAGAGTACCACTCTGCCAAGCAGGCACTCATCAAGGCCTTCCACAAGGCCGGCCTGGGAGCCTGGGTCAAAAAGCCCATTGAGCAAGACCAGTTCACCCTCTGCTCCTGAGAGAGTCAAGGGACTAAGGGATTCCTTAACCCCCCACTCCTTCTCCCCTGACCCAGGCCTGAATGCAAGAGAGCCCCCTATTAACAACCAGCCCACAGAGACACTTACCTCCGTCCCATGTGTCGCCACGCACGTGCACTTTGTACTTGTGGAAATAAACGTGCGTAGTTTCACAAACCATCCATAGCTCATCATTCTCATTCCTCAGAGGACCTCACCTTGTCTTTTCTCTCATAATATTGATTTTTGTCCTTTTTTAATTTTGATTTTAACGGATGGTGTTTTTCATCTACTCGTTTTCTGTTTTTAAAACTGGAATTCATGTTTTTATGCGGTAGATGTAGAAGTTTTGTCTATTTTCTGGATCGACCAGTGTAGCCAGTTTAGGGTGAATTGTAGCTTAGAAACACATGATATTTGTAAAAGGAAAAAAAGAAAAAAACAATGTTTATGGACCTGGAAAAAAATCTGATTGCTAAAATGAATGACTATGACAAACTTTAATTTAAAGATGCATAAATCTTCAGGATGTAAATCTAGTGCTGAAAAGAAAGAGAACATAAAATAAGTATATGTGTGTTATTTGGTACATTCCTTAGATGAGACTACATGTTCTTAGACCCTGTATTAAAGATGACAATGTTCCAAAATACTGTGGCCCTGTTTGATTCACTGGCAGGATACTAATATGCAGGCCAGGCGTCACAGCAGTTTAGTACACTTTTGTTGTTTTTTTTTCATGTCTTGTTCATAAATTTGTGCATATGTTCTGTAAGTTATTTTTTGTCACTCTCATCTCATACTTGAACAGTTGGGGGGCGGGGTCATGTTGAGAGACTCCTTCCCTCGCCTGGGTCTTGGGATAAGCTTTGGGAGGTGCTGCACGTTGTATTTTTCCTCGATCTAAGCCATGGCTTTGCATGGGACATGAACTGGGAGCAGAAACAGGTGGTGGAGAGCCCCCGTGCACCCGTCACTGAATGATTTTGAATGAATGCCAGCATCTTCCTCCACAGGCAGCTTTGAATCTTTGTCTCTATTTTCTAGATTTCTTGTGATTGTTTGTTTTAGGTGGGAGGGTCAGGGACACTTTATTTTGTTTGTTTGTCTTTCTGAAGATTGGATATTTGAGGACTGGGGATAATGCTGCGATGAAAACAGACCTCTCAGATCTTGTAACTATGTCACCTTGTGGCTTGGATCCATGATAGCTGCCAATTGAACTAATAATAGAAGGCATCGTCTATGTGCTGTCGTGCCACATACAGTCTGTGAAGTTCCATTCACTACATATTATGCCAGTCTGTAGTGACGGTCTGAAATGCAAAATCATGTTGTAATTCTCTTTGAGGAACAGTGAAGTAACATAAACAGACTCACAAGTTGTGTGCTAATATCCGCTAAAAACTCCACCTGTCAGTTAGAACCAAATGTGTGTCACAGTGTGATGTCATTCTCGTCGTCTTCTCTTCTACATCTACAGAAACAAGTCAGGAGTTCAAGAAGACCTGATCTGATCTTACCGCCCGCTTTGAATGTTCTCACTCTATCAAATGGTCATCGGTGGTTATCAGCCTCATAGATCTGGGTTAGAAGGAACCTGCTACACCCGCTAGTAGGTTCAGAAGACCGTTGTTATCTATTCACATGGTAACAGTTTCCGTTATGGCTCAGTTATACTCCAAACGGAAGTGAACATGGACAGCTGTGGACAAGACGTACTTCTCTTTATACTAGGGACGAAGCATCGATGGTTGAAGGGATGGCGCCGAACATTACAGCGGGTTTTTGACGTTGTAGGCCAACTGTACTACTAGAAAACAATCTGTTTGCCGTACCGACTACAGCGCCGATCTGTTTGAATGTTTCTGGAACGCTGGTTGAAGTGCCTTCAACCGTCACTGCTTAAAGTCCCTACTATTCGCCCGGAGGAGGAGTTTCATGCATGCACAGTAGATTGTGATGCTACAATTTGCGGAGTAGTGGATGTGCAATGTCAAGACAAACGCAGACCCTTGCGTACTTGCCAATGCAGACAGTTCATTTCTGCTTTAGTTTGATCAGGACACCTTGGCGTCACTTTTGAATGAATTCAAACAACAATGTTTGGTTACTTTTTTTGCCAAGAAAACTACTTGGTTAGGTTTAGGAAAAGATCATAATTCGGGTTAAACTGCTGTGTGACGTTCATTAAGAACCTTATGTGAGAACATTGCGAAAGAAAGTCAACCTTCTTGAGGCCATTGCACACAGAGTCCATATTTTCCATCCGAAATAGTTGCCTATTAAAAAATTAATTCGACCTCACGTATCAATCATGTTAAGACCCCAACTCCAAACTTTCGTCTGCGTTAAAGTTCTCTCAAGAGGTTTGACATTCTTCGTTTTTTGGATGTCAAAAATCTCCAAGCACATAACCCTTTACGACAGAGAGATGCAGACTTTAAAGTATCATCGCATCTGAGTATCAACTTCAGATTACAACGTGTGTGTTCCAGTTTACCAGTAAACATCTGCCAACTAGGAGGTAGAGTACCATCTCAAATCGACAGTGGTGTCAACATGATAACGCCCAATTGGTCGACTGATAACATTCAAAGCGGGTGCCTTTATACCCTCAGTGCGTAAATGTCCTTGTGTTTCCAGTTTGTAAGTGAGGACATATTTCCAAGTAACTGCAGTCAATTCCTTCTCCCAGCTGTAGGAAACGTATGTGTGCAATCTACAGTACGTGTGTGCTCAGACGTCTTTAAGCATACTCTGTGGAATCTTCACCAAAGATGATGTCCATGTGTGTTTCTGCCCCGGTAGTTTCCTTTTGATTTTTGAATCAACCTTTTACTGTTTGCTTTTTTGTATATCCACTGAATAATGTGCTTTTAACTTCTACAGTTCCGTTTAAGACGGGGGAAATTCAAATGTCAGGCTTCCTTAGTGCACCTGTAGCTGTCAGTGGCCACGTGCGTAGTGTGACCTGCGATCATCACTGCTGCGGTATAGTAGTTCTCTGTATATAAGGAACAACAAAAATGACTAATTCTGTTCCCTTTACAATCAGTTCATCCCATCCCGAAAAACAGTTTGGACTCATTCCCTGTTGCTGGGTTTGTGAAGATGTTGATGTTCCCCGAGTATACGTGGTTCTCTGTGACTCACTGGGCACCGTAAAGCGTGGCACTAACACTGCCGAGGTTAACAGGCTTCACCCCCATTGTAGCCACCGATGTTTAAAAAAAATATATGCACTGTATGGTGCTTCAGCTAAAAGTGGCATCCACAAGCTGGCACGTGTGATGTCAAATATGTACCCTTTTTTTATATACTTCTATTTCAGTATAGAGA
The DNA here is from genome assembly GCF_963691815.1 of Echiichthys vipera. NCBI lineage: Eukaryota > Metazoa > Chordata > Actinopteri > Perciformes > Trachinidae > Echiichthys > Echiichthys vipera. Next base: position 9,635,758 of record NC_139835.1, on the reverse strand, counting down.
AGCAGGAAAGGGTAATCTAGCAGAGTTTACTTGAAGGTAGAAACCTTGAAATTTGGATCACAGAAAAATGTGAGATCCCCCCCCCCCCCCCCCCCCCCCCCGTGAAAAATAGACCCAGACCAAAGTCACAAGCAATACTCCTGATGTCTCCTTTAATGTCACCTGTCACCAACAGGAGTCTGAAGTCTCCCTCCCCCTCTGCCCCTCCACTCTTTGTTCTCTTCTCTCTCTGCAAAGCTGTCTGAGGTTGTTTTTCATTCTTTATTTATTTTGTATATTTCCCCCCTAAAGACTGCCTGCTTCTAGAGTTTTTTTTTCTTTTGACTGCACTAATGATGTCAACTGATGATGTCATGATAAAAAACCGTCCCCGTTTATGGATTGGATGGCAACTATCAAAGCAAGAACTGAACTGCTTCTGCTTTACCCTTTGTGAATCCCCGATGATGGTCGTCTGTAGTGGATTTCTTCTTTTCTGTCGGGCGGTGGCTCCAGAGCGGCTGGTGTTCGTCCTCTCTGGGTTTCAGAGCCACCGCTCCCCCGTACTCCCTCTCTTCAGTTGTCCGATGTGTGAAAAACTCCACAAACAAACAAACAAACCTACAACCTTGCATGTACTACCAACACTGAAGCTGCACCTAGCATGATGACAACATTTTAAAGGACTCAAGTAGAAGAAAAAAAAACAGCTAAAGATAGATATATAAAATGAACAAAAAAATAAAAGAGTTCTTAGTTTACTTTTGTACATGGTTGGGATTCTTTCTTATCACTCTGTATGTGTGTGTGTGTGTGCGTGTGTGTGCGTGTGCGCGTGTGCGTGTGCGTGTGTGTGTGTGTGTGTGTGTGTGTGTGTGTCTCGCCTCAGATTGATGTTGCTGTGATTAGAATGATGACAGTGTTGTAAGCAAATGTCCTAAGTGGTGGGAAATATAGATCCTTTACTCAAGTTTATTTATTTATTTAATTATTTATAACCTTTATTTAAACTCGGGAATATACTGGGGAGCAACCTCATTTGCAATATAGCCGGGATAAAAACACAAAACATTTGAAAAATACATGAGCAAATCTGAAATATCAGAAAAGTAAAGTGACAGAATGTTTTCCTAATTTGGTGTCACCAGAGGGAAGCTGCAGTGTGAGTCAGTAGCCTTGTAACTGCAAACAATTTACAGACATCTAAAAAGTGACAACTAGAGTACTGTTTTTGTCTTAAAGTGTAATTCCGGAGTATTTGCATCCCATGGTCTTTTCAGACATGAATATACATCAAATAAGTTGATGAGCGAATGCACTGGAGTTCAGTTCAGTGCTTTCCGTCTTGAACTGAACTCCAGTGCCCTCGGTAATCGACTCGTTTGGGCTGCCTGTAAATATGAACAGAGCCTTCTGCTAGGGCTTGTAGCATTGTAAAAGTCTCTTTTAATAAACTCCAGGTTCTCTAACTACGTTGTTGGTGCTGTGCTTTATGTGAAGGGACTCTTCTCATGCTACTGCAGAGGTTTGCTGTTATTTGGAGCAGTATTAGTGGCTAAAAAAGACGTTTTGGATGGTTCAGTGCTCCGCCCTGAGCTACTCCGTGTTAACCATGTCTGGCTTTTAGCATCTCTCTGGGATTTCTCTGTTAATAGAACAATCATCAATCATGATCAACAGAAAAAACTGTCTCGATGGCTTATTCGATGTATGTTCAAGCCGAAAAAGACCATGGAATGCAAATGCGCTGGAGTTACACTTTGAGGGTGTCTTAATCCAAAAATGCTGGGAGTCACTGGTTTAATCTTTAATTGTTTGACGTGTTGTTAATTCCCCTCTAAAAATGTAGCGGGGTAGAAATTGTATTGAAGTAAAGGAATTGACTCTCCACCACTGGATGTCTCTATGCGTATCCACAGAACAGGGTAAACCTAGAAGAGTTACACCTTATTATCATCCATTCGGCCAGTGTGGGTTGTAAAGGTAAGAAAGGCAACAACACTTCAATACAGCAGTAATTGTGCACGTCCCTAAACCTGTGGGTCTGTTACTGAAGATCTCTACTGGTGCAGGTAAGTCCATACAGAAACTGCCTGCATCATTATTTAAATGCACCTCGGCATACTGTCATCACCTTTACGAGGACTTGAGGATCTTGCATTTTTTGAGTAAAGCGTTTGTTTGTTTATTAATTAGTTACACCAGTGATTATCATAAAATAGTTTGTAGTATATATTACGAATATATTTCTTGTCGGTGTTGCGCTCCATGTTCAGTAGAGGAGTTAATTTTGCCTGCTGGGAGAAAGATTTGAGCAGACACAAATTTGCAAGTGTTTTTTTGTCCATCAGACTCAACGTAAGGCTGGATTAGTCAGACAGAAGTGTCTCATGCATTTTACTGCTGGTTTAATCGGAAACTCACACAGGGACTGAAGTCAGGTTACCAGGTTTTCTGTGCGTGTGTGTGTTTGTAGAACTTTTTATATGTTGGGTTAAAGTGAAATTCCGGTGCAAAATCATCCCATGGTCTTTTTCGGCACTTACATACATCAAATAAGCCATCGAGACAGTTTTCTTTGCGTGTATAAACTGACAGAGAAATCTGGAATTAAAACGTCTTTTTTAACCACTAACTTTGCTCAAAATAACAGCAAACCTCTTCAGCAGCAGGAGAAAAGTCTTTACACATAAAACAAAGTAGCAACAACGAAGTGAACCCAGAGTTTATTAAAAGAGTGTTTTAAAGACAACTGGCCCCGGTACCAACTCCTCTCATAGTAAAGTCCATTCAAGTGGATTACCAATGTCAATCCAAAAGGAAGGAGCCCATTTATGCGTTCTTTTCTGTGTAGGGACTCTTCTCATGCTGCTGCAGAGGTTTGCTGTTATTTTCAGCAGTATTAGTGGTTAAAAAAGCTGTGTTAATGCCTTCACCGTACTGCCCCGAGCTAATCAGTGTTAGCGACTTTCCCGTAATTTTAACAGTTGTTACATTTAAATAAAATTGCTTATTTGATGTATGTAAATGCCGGAAATGACCACAGGATGATTTTGCGCCGGAATTACACTTTATGGCGTAAAAATTAGATGTAATCATCATCAAATGCCTCTCTCACTTTATCTCGGTCCAGCTCAAGCCGTCCCTCTAATATCCTCATTTCTAATCCTGTCCATCGTCATCACTCCCATCGAAGATCTTCTTCAGCTTCGCCTCCTGTCTTTTTGCCAGTGTCCGTTCCGTCTTCACCTCTCTACCAACACTTTCAGATTTTCAATTGTCTGTTAATCTGAGAGACACCTTCCAGCAATCCTCAAATTCAGTCGTTAAATTAGGATTAAGAAAGTCTGGAGCGTGAAAGGGGACAGTAGTAATCATGGAAAGCATGCAGTCAATAGATAATATTTTTCCAAAGTGAGGTGCTAGTGTGTTTGTGTGTGTTCAGTTTCCCAGCAGATGCTATCCGATCAATAATAAATCACACATCGGGCTTTGCTTTAGACACCAAGCCCCCGTCCTCACACCCCATTGACACGATGAAAGCTCATGAAGAAGCAGATTCAAACGGTCATAACAGTCGAAAACAGCCCGGACCAAAACACGTTCGTAACCCTCTCACTCTTCAATAATTCAACACCCCTCTGCTGAGTCTTAACAGCCATGCTGCTGTTTCCATAAACATTCATTTTATCACATCGATCAGGACACGAGTACTACATCTTACACCAGATCTCGTTTACAACAGCCTGCAGCCACACACATCATATGTGCCTCGGGTAAAGTTGCTGTCGGGTATTTTATTGGATTGTAACAGTGCACTTTATCAGAGCGCAGATTTCCTTTCACATTTTTAGCACGGGCGGGGGTCCTCCCCCAGAAGGGTGGATATTTTTGAACCAATTTATGATGGAAATCTCCTTATGTAAAGGAAAACAGCTGACGATTTAAATGACAATTAAAACAACAATATGACAACCTATTCTATTATGACTTTATTCTCAAAACCTCAGAGTATGATATCCTCAAACAGTGGCCCTAATACAAGGCTAGAATTTGGCCTTTTAGTTATTATTCTCTCTCTAATTTGCAGCTGTTTTAGAGGCGCTTTTGCTCTTATCTCTTTGCAGGTATGACAGGTTGGGTTCCCATATGATTTATTTAATGTGTATATATAATAATATAATTATTTGATTATATAATATATAATTTATTTCCCCAAAAGTAAATTTAATAAATGTGGTGGCTGTGCTCATTCACTGTTCCTACATATACCTACGAAAATGTACTGTAATTTGTATGTAATCCATGTATTTATTACTGTAGAAATTACGTTTGGAGCAAAAGAAATCAGGGGATGTAGCACAAGAACGTCAGAATCCACGTAAGGGGAGGGTGGGTGTGATGGATGGGACCCAAAACACAAGCCTTTAATCGGGGGGGCCGGTGTCTGGTCACGTTAAAGGACACATTCAATAGAACGTCATATTTTCTAATATATCATACAAATTGCTGTGCACCAGTAACGCTAACAGTAAAAAGACTTCTATCATTGGACCCCGGACTGAAGCAATCGATGAATGCAGTCAGTTGTGCAGTTTTGTGGCTGATCTATCATGCACTAACACGTTTTAATGGCCATATTACAATAAAGTCTTCTCACATTTTACTAGAAGCCTCAGCCAGGTTTCTATAATTCGAAGCCATATTCGAGCTTCGCTGTTAACAAAATGCTAGAGTTTAACAAAAAGCATGCGCACCGGTGATATGTAATATGCATACATGTAAGAACATAAAGTACAGTAGAGGATGGCGAGGCTGCCCAGCTCTCTGGTGCCGTGTGCACAGTGTGAGAGAGAGGGCAGCAGCTTGTGCCCCTGAGAGAAATGACAAATCATTAGCTCTGGTCCAGGGGTAAATGGGAGCCACACTCTTTCAAGGCCCACATTTCCATTTCAATTTTCTGCTCAACGGCGTTGATGTATGTGGCGAATCACATGGCAAGACCGCTCACCACCACTACCGCCTCGGCCGGCTCCGGCTTCCTGTGAGAGTATCTCTGCGACCTTGTGTCTCTGAGTCTTTTATACACTGATGGCATCAAAGCTATTGTCACGGACTCCAAGGCAAAGAGACAAGTGAGGAGAGTCTCTGGGTAGAAATGGGCTTATCAAGGGGAAAATCAAATCCATGTGTCCATAGAGGGGCATCATGTTTCAGAATATAAACTGATCTATACTAAAGAATTAAGCAGTAATAGAGAGGCGACGTCCCTCCCCTTCCAATGTACCCCATGGGAGCCCATTTTGGAAAGAAATATGTTTGATAGTGAGCAGGGAGAGTTTAGCAATAAAAGATAATGGTGCATGTAAAGGAACGATATGTTTATTGACGTTTTACCCCAAACACACGTGTACAGTGTACTATTACAAACTCACTGCAGTGTTCCAGACTACACCGAGACACAGGGACACACAAAATTTCAAACAAACGACTCAAGGTCAAAGGACCAAAAGAAGAAATAAAATACGTACAAGATACAAATGAAAATATAATAATAAAATGAGTAATAATAAAAAAAAAAAACAGGAAAAATATAATTCAAATAAAATAAACCTCTCAGATATTAACAAACAACAAAACATATTAATTCATCTTCAACAACTTGTCCCTATCGGGTGGGCTGGAGCCGTTCCCAGCTTACTTCGGGCGTGAGATGGGGTACACCCTGGACAGGACGCCAGTCTATTACAGGGCACATAGAGACAAACAGAGACAGACAACCATTCACACCTACAGGCAATTTAGAGTCATCAATTAACCTAATACGTGCATGTCTTTGGACTGTAGGAGGAACCTGGAGAAAACCCACGCAGACACAGGGAGAACATGCAAACTCCACACAGAAGGGCCCCAGCCAGAACCCTGTTGCTGTGAGGCGACAGTGCTAACCACCACACCACCTTTCCACCTTGCCACCCAACAAGAAATCATAGTACAACCAATTATTGTCGAATCCGTCTCATTCAGAGGTAACCTCAGCATCTATACTCTCATTGGCCTCACTTAGAGCTTTACATTGACTCAAACCTCCTCCTCGTCCACTCGCTCCACACCTTTTACAAACAAATCAAATGGTCCCCAAACCTTCTCACAAAGTTCTTGCTTCCCTCTTTGTATATATTTTATTTTCTCTAAAGGAAAAGTTATTAACATTTGCCTGACCCAGTATGTGACGCTCGGTCTAGTGGATTTCTTCCAAAACAATGCAATTGATTTTTTTTTTCATTGTAAAAGACACACATCTATCATTATGTGGTCACCCTTGGTGTACTTGTGATTTTTGGAGTAAAGTCCTAAAAGAAGAAAACTTATCACAGGATCTTTGGAGACGATCTTTTCTATTGCCTTTGACCTCACTGCATGCCCATGCACAGTGGAATAGCTTCCACTTTTCCTTTATACATTTTGTACGGATAGATCAGGAATATTACTATTATACTTATTCAATTTAGCTGGTGTGATATAAGTTTTCATTGTCCATTCTTACCGTATTATGTTGCATGTTAAGCCACATAGTTTGTCAAATATTTCATTGTTGTCATAATACTAGTAATGTCAGAATGAAGCTACACAGGGGGGCGCTCTTGGTTTAAAGAAAAAGGCTCAATGAATGGTAATTCAGTGTGTTTTCAACCCTTTGGTGAACAGAGAGCTCCATCTAGTGAAATCAACCATAAAGTCTGACGGATCCTTTGGAAACAATATGAGGAATGTAAAGTACACATTATTAAAGAGCGTATGTGTTAAAAAACAGCAGACAATGCTTCATGAAGCTTCTTTAGGACATCACTACATAATACCACTGAGTTTTGTGTGATCTGCTCAATGAACTTGTCTCTTGTGTCGCACGATATACCGTACGGCACCTTACTTGCTCGGTTTACTAGCTAGCTGGTGTCTAAGAGAAGTCTAAGTCTAACTTAGCTATGTTCCACGCACAAATCTCAAGTTATCTTGCCTGATGTGTTTTATCCAGCAACTCCTGTCTTTTCGAACGAGCAATACCCGTGTGCTCGTGTACGCACAGGTACTGTAGCTTCAGCGAGACGTCACTTACGTACCTGACTCTTGGGCGTGCAGTCTTTCCAATGATGTATTTCCACAGTTTTATACTTCAACAAGCCTGTGAATGTTCTCATTCTCACTCGGAGCACAAAGGGTTCCAGTGACATCAGCGACCTTGTGAGAGGTTAAATCCCTGGATCTCCACACCAGTTAGTTGGTCCAGTCCCATTCTGCTCAGATGCCAACATGAACTGATGAAGTCCCAGCCTGGTCAGATGCGTACATGAACTGATGAAGTCCCAGCCTGGTCAGATGCGTACATGAACTGATGAAGCCTCTTGGATGAGAGGTGAAACGTCTTCCTAGACAAATAACCAAGTCCAGTTGCTTTTGACTGAAATTGCTTTGGGGTTATACTTCAACAGTTTTACGACAACCTGCAACTTTCTTGACTTGCTAAATGATCTTTTAAATCGCTAAATATGATTTCTGTTATTCATGGCACAATCCAAACGGGAAGAAGATGAAACATGTCTCATTAGAAGTAAACACATCTGTAGGAAGATTACAAAATGATATGCTGATCCCCATGTGCTGCGCTGACTGACCTGATTACAGAGGTGCCATGAAAGCTAGAGTTTCACTCCATGAATTCGCTCAACATGTAAAACTTTTCTTTTGCTTTTGATTATGAAATGTTGTATGAGATCACAATATATTAATGTGTCACAATGTGCTGTTTTTATGTTGTCTGCAGTCTGCCCCACTGCAGCTCATTCTGTCCCTCTCTCACGTTATGTTAGGCATCATCCATCTGTTATCAAACTACATTATCTGGCATTCATTTTCCATTTCAGACTTTTATTTCATTATCAAAGTTCATACTTCCAAAGCTACAGCAGTGAAAACCGCCCCCCTGGCTGTTCTGTTTAATACAGTATGTTTACACAATACGGTTGCAAAAGTAAATGATTTAACTGAAGGCTGCAGTGCTTTCTTTTATTTATTTGTTTCCATTTTAAATACATTTTTCTCTGTGGCCGTGTTTCGAAATGCTCTTATATTTTTATTGCTTCATGAAACAGGAAAAAAGAGTCTTAATCCTTACTGTGCTGTGTTTTTAAAATCAGAAACATGGCCTCGGATTTCATATTTGAATGTGTTTATGTGACAACACAGTGAATAAAAAAACAAATATTGAGAAAGAAAGACAAAGGAGATCCAATGCCTGCTCACACACGCATTACACTTCAGATATTTAGTTCAATAGTTCCACTACTGTGGCCTTTATGTGGGAGGAACAAACTCAAATGCAGAACTAACGGGAACAAAATCGATTTTAAGGTCTGTCCTGTAAAAACAAGATAAATTGTGAACTTTATTCGTTGAACAGTGCAGATTATCCTTCCTTTTGTACTTATCAGAATAATAGAGAGCTGATCTGTAAGTCGGAACTGGCTCTATTCTATATGATCTGAACCGACAATACTTTAATCTTGTATCGACTGAGTTTTCAACATCAGAGAACGAGACGCCACCCCGCACGGTGTAAATTAATTGACTCAACATCTGCCGTCAGCTGGTAATTGCAAAAGCGTCTCTTTTCGCCCCGTGTTCACACTGATACATTGTAATTTACTTTGAGGTAATGCTAAGTGTCGCCGTGTGTGAGCGAGGAGTGTAGATAGGCTAAGTATAGAGAAGGAAGTGTCAAGAGGAGAGGCAGATTGAGCTTATCTGTGAGCTCAGGCCTTCCTTTGTCAGAGCAGCTCCTTTCTGATGAAGACTCTTTGAACCTGACAGAATAATTAAAGAGGAAACGCTGACATTTGCATTTTGACCTTTTTGATTTACGTGACGAAAATTGCTTCCACTTTCCTCCAGAACACATTAGAATATCATTCTGCGCTCGTATATATATATATATATATATATATATATATGTGTGTGTGTGCGTGGGTGAGGAGAGCGTGTGTCTGTATGTAAAACTATGCGTCTAAGTTTGTGTTTAAGAGTCCGTATGCGTAGGTGTATAATAGTTCTATATGCGTGCAGGCAGTGTGTATTTATGAGTAAGTGGGAGAGAATAAAAGGGTAGATTTATAAAAATATTACCCAGCCCATCTCTTCATTAAGGAGCTGTTTTCCAGTAAGAGGGCTCTATTTGAATAGCTAAATTGTCCAAGCAGTGTGCAAACGAGGACTAATAGCCCGGTGCCCTTGTCACAGGCGGCCCCACAACCAAAGTCAAAGTACCTTGTACTTCAGTGTTTGTGTGTGTGTGTATGTGTGTATGTGTGTGTGTTTGCGTGTGCGTGTGCGTGTGCGTGTACGTGCGTGTGTGTGTGTGTTTGACAGCATGTTCAGTAACTGTATTTCTTTAAATTCAAGGATTCCTGCTTTTTTTTTTACATGAGACTTCTTTTTGTAAAGTCGTCAAACTTTTGCAAAATAAAGCTATCCACGCTAATCCTAGCCCCATGATACCCCGCGTGAAATGTAGGCGTGACTTCCGGTTTCCCCTGGTATCTGCAACTAGTGGTGTGATCGGCGTCTTCCATGTTCCGTGCACTTTTTTGGAAATAGGTTATACGGGAACCCAACTTCTCATACTTGCAAATGGATAATAACATGCCTCTGCCCTTTAGGCCGTCAATGAATATTCTGAATTTGAATATATATTAGAATATGTAAAAAAAATGCAGACGTTTGAAGATGAAAATTAATATTCTATTGTGGAAAAAACTACTAACTTACTTTTCTGATGTAAAGCGGACCCTGGAGAGGGACAAGATGTGCGCTCGAGCAGCCGTCAGCTCTCCTTGTGGTGAAATAGTCTACAGGGGCGAGTATGGAGGGAAGGAGGGATGTAAATGGACCACCAGCCCACTATATAGCCCACTACTGAACGCCGGAGGAAGTCTTTTCTTCCGGTGGCCATCAAACTTTATAATTCATCTCCCCCCAGTCAGGTAAGGAACAGTGGAGACACTGTATCCTGAAAATGTCACTTTATTTCATCACTGCACCACTTTATTCAGTTGTACTGTAACCTACTTCAGTAAGAAATGCTGCTATACTACACTGTCACTTTATACCACCACTACATCACTTATTTGGGGTACTGTAACTTACTGCTGCTACACTTTACACTGTCTCTTTATATCACCACTACATCACTTTATTTATTTATTAATGGTGTACTGTAACTATCTGCTGATACACTTACTGTGCTTTAGGACATGCTGCTACATTTCACTGTGGTTTACTGTAACTGACTTAAGTACGAAATGCTGCTACACTCCACTGTGCCATACTGTCACTTAGTTCTGTAGGACATGCTGCTACATTTTTAACATTTTTAACACTTATAACTTATCGCTCCTTCTCACTTATCTAGTTTGTACTTATTTTTTTTCAATCTGCTGCTAAACTGCACAGTGCGTATTGTTGTATATTGTATATACCTACGCTTAACCACGATGTCTGTTGCACTCTGTCACACTTAGTTCATTGCTTGATTTATCTGATGTTAGCTTTATTTTGATTTGATTTATGTTTATGCTTATTGTTACTCTGATCCTTTTCCGCCTTTGTATTGAAACTGTTGCACAATAATTTCCCTCGGGATAAATAAAGCTTCTTGAATCTTGAATCTTGAATAACCAGCCAATGTGCGGAACTGTGGTCAAGCCAGCTGACACCTACTCCTCATCTATGGTAGAGATCCATTAACTCTGTCAAACTAACGTGACCGAATTCAAGATGGTCACAAATGTTCTCATTTTACAGGTAAACAGCACATGAAGATACACACTCCAATTTGGCATCAAAATGACTGAAAAAAAGATGGCAACTGGGCCAAAATGATGTTTCGTGCCCCATGGAGACAATGGAGCTATTGGGTTGAGGTTGTTGAGGCTTGACTTGATTGACAGATTTCATCATCGCCTGCCCAGAGAGACGGTCTAAACATTTTCTCATTTTACTCATCAGTGTAATTACTGTGAATCTTGACAACATGTGTAACATTTGTATATTCTCAGAACAGCGGTGTCATCTTTGAGTTTACAGCATGACTCTGCCATTATGAGCTCACTGGATAGACAAATGTGCACTGTATCCGCTGACAGAGATTGTGTCCATGCAGTATGTAGGCCTGTATGATATATTTACAGTATTTTATTGCAACATGGCATCAGTCTTTATAGTTTATGTACCATACATTTATAACTTATTTATGGAGTTTTGACAACATGGTTAACCTTTTAAGTTTTATCTTTTAAATTTTAGGAAATAGAAAAACTACAGTATAAATTAAGTTTGCTGTACTGGTACACTGTTAGTAGGGCTTACTAAAAACGGCACTGTAAATTGTAATCTACAGCATTAGAAATTTACAGAATTTTTCGTTATCGTTTGGAACAACCTAGTGTTTGAAAAAGAACCTAGAGAAAGTTTAGGAATGGTAAAAACATGGTAAGACAGGGTGCTGTTGACAGGATGTTCCCATTCATAGAGTGATGAAAAGCGATGTCCAAAATGTCCTCTGTAAAAACCTTTGACACAAATGTGGCATATTTAAACTTAACATTTCACAAAATGTGTAATACAAAATACATTTTTCGTTTTCATTTGGAGCATCTAGTGTTTGAAAAAGAACCTAGTTTCACACGACCATTGTTCGTGTGTGCATGTATGCTATATAGTAAATCATGTGGCAGTAACATTTTCTTGTTTAGGATTGGTCATCAACTGTAAAAAAAAACAAAAATAAAACGGAAAACATTTTTATTTCCACTTTCATCCAATGATTTGTATTGTTTGTAAAGTAACAGTACACATACTTCATAGTCCTAAAGCAATATGACACTTTTTTGGAGGCATAGAGTGTTGAAAAAGATTCTGGAAGCAGCGTTTCTTTCACAGAGCAATGAAACAACACAATGAGCCAGACAGGGAATTGTCAGGCCCAGGATTTGAAAGTCTGAGTAGAAGAAACATTTGTTCTGAACCCAGGAGTGTAAGCTTATGAAACCCTTTTCTTGAGAAAAGTAGTGTGGGGAGGGGTGAACAGTTGCAAAATCTCCGGAGTTTCTGACAAATCATCTTGGGTCCTATATACTGAAAGGCAGAAATCTGAAACACACAAGGGAACACAAGGAAAAAGGGGGGAAAGGCATTGTAAGTGTGAATAATTCAATCATTTCTCAGTGTTCAGTCCTTCAGTAGATGTTAAGGGAAACTATATTGAGGAATGAAACTTACTGACCCACTTGAGAAGTTTCTCTGTTATCTGCTTTCCTCTGAATTCAAGGAAATGCAAAATAAATGGGTTTCCAGGATGCATCTTATTAGTTATAATAAGGTTTTGAGTTTGCAGAGCAGCCACTCCTGCTGATGCATGTCTGAACCAGTCAGCTTACTTTTATTAAAAAAGGTGAAGGCACAAGAATGCTTCACATAGTGCAGCCATTACAATTAAAACAGCTCATTAATCCTTGCTATGACAGCAGAAAACTGCATCTTGGCTATTTTTGTAGCATTGCAGCATGGTCCCATTATGTAGAGGCCTGAGTTGAATGGTATTTTTGCAGTTGTCTGGGGGGGGGGGGGGGGGGACTGTTTAACAGTGCACATAATGCACGTACAGTATCTGAAGAAGACTGACCGGCAATGTTCAAGAAGAGATGCTAACCTTTAAACAAATGTTTGATGAACACAAAGTAGAACACACATGCACTAATGGATGATAAACTGTATACAATGCACGATTAAAGAGTGGATTGTATTCAAATTCAAAAAACTTTATTTGTCCCCTAGAATAAGTGTCAGGATGTTAGTTTGTTAGTACAGGTTAGAATAAGTGTCAGGATGTTAGTGTGTTAGTACAGGTAGAATAAGTGTCAGGATGTTAGTGTGTTAGTACAGGTAGAATAAGTGTCAGGATGTTAGTGTGTTAGTACAGGTAGAATAAGTGTCAGGATGTTAGTGTGTTAGTACAGGTTAGAATAAGTGTCAGGATGTTAGTGTGTTAGTACAGGTATAATAAGTGTCAGGATGTTAGTGTGTTAGTACAGGTAGAATAAGTGTCAGGATGTTAGTGTGTTAGTACAGGTATAATAAGTGTCAGGATGTTAGTGTGTTAGTACAGGTTAGAATAAGTGTCAGGATGTTAGTGTGTTAGTACAGGTTAGAATAAGTGTCAGGATGTTAGTGTGTTAGTACAGGTTAGAATAAGTGTCAGGATGTTAGTGTGTTAGTACAGGTAGAATAAGTGTCAGGATGTTAGTGTGTTAGTACAGGTTAGAATAAGTGTCAGGATGTTAGTGTGTTAGTACAGGTTAGAATAAGTGTCAGGATGTTAGTGTGTTAGTACAGGTAGAATAAGTGTCAGGATGTTAGTGTGTTAGTACAGGTAGAATAAGTGTCAGGATGTTAGTGTGTTAGTACAGGTTAGAATAAGTGTCAGGATGTTAGTGTGTTAGTACAGGTAGAATAAGTGTCAGGATGTTAGTGTGTTAGTACAGGTAGAATAAGTGTCAGGATGTTAGTGTGTTAGTACAGGTTAGAATAAGTGTCAGGATGTTAGTGTGTTAGTACAGGTTAGAATAAGTGTCAGGATGTTAGTGTGTTAGTACAGGTAGAATAAGTGTCAGGATGTTAGTGTGTTAGTACAGGTAGAATAAGTGTCAGGATGTTAGTGTGTTAGTACAGGTTAGAATAAGTGTCAGGATGTTAGTGTGTTAGTACAGGTAGAATAAGTGTCAGGATGTTAGTGTGTTAGTACAGGTAGAATAAGTGTCAGGATGTTAGTGTGTTAGTACAGGTTAGAATAAGTGTCAGGATGTTAGTGTGTTAGTACAGGTAGAATAAGTGTCAGGATGTTAGTGTGTTAGTACAGGTAGAATAAGTGTCAGGATGTTAGTGTGTTAGTACAGGTAGAATAAGTGTCAGGATGTTAGTGTGTTAGTACAGGTAGAATAAGTGTCAGGATGTTAGTGTGTTAGTACAGGTAGAATAAGTGTCAGGATGTTAGTGTGTTAGTACAGGTTAGAATAAGTGTCAGGATGTTAGTGTGTTAGTACAGGTAGAATAAGTGTCAGGATGTTAGTGTGTTAGTACAGGTAGAATAAGTGTCAGGATGTTAGTGTGTTAGTACAGGTAGAATAAGTGTCAGGATGTTAGTGTGTTAGTACAGGTTAGAATAAGTGTCAGGATGTTAGTGTGTTAGTACAGGTAGAATAAGTGTCAGGATGTTAGTGTGTTAGTACAGGTTAGAACAAGTGTCAGGATGTTAGTGTGTTAGTACAGGTTAGATACGGAGAACATTGTCGGCGTGAGATGTAGAAAGACATGTGTGTATCAGATGTAAGCAGACATGTGAACAGGTGTATATGATGTAAACATGCAGTAGACTGTTGAAACAGGTATAAACAGAACTGTAGTGCAGAAAAGATATAAGTGGATGTATGGGTGATATATGTAATAACATACAGTATGTTATTTGTGTTTATGCTGTAGTTGTAAACTTAACATAAGTAATACAACCAGACCTATATATAATCCTAATGAGCAAGCATAATAATCAGTACCAATGTGATTTCAGTGGGAAAAAGACACACGTTAGATAGCTATATTACACTGCCACCTAGTGGTAAAACATGGCCCTATCTGTGCTCACAGTCATATCCTCTGAGACTGTATTGTTTCCTTGTTGTTTTAACTGTTTGTACAAGACTTCCATGAACATTTAGCACTTTAATGTGTTGTACGTGAAGGATCAGAAAGGATCAAATATATTTCAAACTCAGGTGAGACTACCTATTTTTTACACTGGTCAAATTTGAAGGTTCGGGGCTATTTTGCTTCCATAACACGTCTTCTTCAGACTAGTGGAAAGAAAACATCCAAAAGACACTTTTAGGTTTTATTTTACTCCACTTTTTCTAACTGTGTCTGTAGATTTCTCGTAAATTCTCCAAAAGTTAATATTAGGTAATGTCTCGTTTGCATATTTTAAAGATAACATTCCAGAAAACTGTGTAGTAGTGAAGTAATCAGCTAGGGAAGTTTCATGGTGACACCGATGAGCTCATTTGTTTTTCACCTGTAGTGTTTTAATAATAATAATAATAAAATAAATCTTTGAAGGCCTTTTTTGCCAAATAATCATTTACTTATTCTTTTTACTGAGGGGTCTGGATATACAGTATATGCCATCATCCACAGCCTGATTTACACAACATTTGATTCCAAACACATGTAGAAAATGGCTGTTGACAGGATGTCCTCATTTAAAGAGTGATAAAAGGCCATGTCCAACATGTCCTCAACATATTTAAAGATAACATTTCAGAAAACTTGTAATACAAAAACAATTGTCTTAGTGAAGTAATCAACTGGGAAAGTGTCATGGTGATACCTATTAGCTCATTTGTTTTTCACCTGGAGTGTCTTGCATGTCTTGCAAAATGTTTGGAATTTTACAATGCAAATCTTTGAAGGCCATTTTCTCCAAATCATTTTTTATTTATATCCATCTATATTCTGAAGCTTTGGGGGTCTGGATATACAGTATATGCTACAACATTTTATTCCAAAAACATGTATAAAATGGCTGTGATGAAAAGAGATGTCCAACATTTCCTCTGCAAAGACCTTTCACACAAATGTGGCAAAAATTGCAAATTAGCACATATTTGATAAGCTAATCCATCCATCCATCTTCAACCACTTGTCCCTATCGGGTTCGCTGGAGCCAATCCCAGCTGACATCGGGTGTGAGGCGGGGTCCACCCTGGACAGGACGCCAGTCTATCACAGGGCACATAGAGACAAACAGAGACAGACAACCATTCACACTCACATTCACACCTACGGGCAATTTAGAGTCATCAATTAACCTAACAGCTGCATGTCTTTGGACTGTGGGAGGAAGCCGGAGAACCCGGAGAAAACCCACGCAGACACGGGGAGAACATGCAAACCCCACACAGAAGGGCCCCAGCCCAGATTTGAACCAGGAACCGTCTTGCTGAGAGGCAACAGTGCTGACCACCTTAGCACTGTGCTGCACAAAAAGATCTTAGTCTTAATGTCAGTAATCAACTGAGGAGTTTCATGATGAATAGAACTGTATAGTGTCAAGTTATGACATTGTAATGATGCGTGCAAGCTTCAGTACCCCCAGGATTCTATTAGCACAGTTACAAATATGTGAAAAAAAATCTGACACTTCACTTTATATGAATAGATTTCTCTTTTATTGAGTTCTAAAGAGCATGCACACATGTGGGTGCTGACCAGTGAGCCGCTGCTCAGCGTGACTGCAGGATGGAGAGATGTCAGGTGGAGCCATGTTAGAGTTCAGAGTGCATCAGGGCTTTGGCTTTTTTCATGTTGTCGGCCACTGTTGGAGAGGAGAGAACTAATGAGAACTTGCTGACAATACAAGACGCAGGTTCTGTTTTATTTTCACCTTGGGGGTTCAGCCACAATCACACATACACTTACTGTATGTGTGTTTCAAATGACTTTTTTCAAAGTGCCAATGTCATCAATCATATCAGTAACTACTACTTGTAGTAGTAGTAGCATAGTAGTAGTGTAGTATTGTAGAATACATATTTAACATATTTCCTTCTGCTACTAAATATAGTAATATATTTTGTTTTAATATTACTCACAAGACTTACAGTATGTCTTGCTCTGATTTACATACAAGTTGATATTCACTGCAGCTAAATGTACATATGAATACATGTTCTATTCTATGTTATTCTTTATTTCTAATCAGTGTTATTTATGGTTGTTATAATTTCTCTTTATATGTATATGTATGTTTTTCTATTAGAGAACAGTTATTGTAACAAACAAAATTCTACTTTGGGGATCAATAAAGTATTTTTTTTCTATTTCTATTCTATTTCTATTTCTATTGTCATTAGGTTACCTTAAAGGCACCCTGCCTCCTGTTTATATAACTTCATTCTGCAAATTGGACACAAGGATGTGTTGAGAATAACACACTTACAGCCCCCACTTCCCTCTGTCAGACCCATCTCCTACAAAAAGTTTGTTATCTCTGTCATTTTATCGTCTGTCCTCACACAGCTGACAGGTGGGGTGGGCAGCACCTACACCTGTCACTCCCACACACCCTCATTAGAGAGCGTGGACGGTCACTCACAGTGTGCCATGTCACCAGGCTCGTAGGCGTAGTTGCGGTTGGCGTACTTTCCTACTATGTCTGTGCGCACAGTCATAGACGGATCTGTATGAAGACATGTCAGACACACACACACACACACACACACACACACACACACACACACACACACACACACACACACACACACACACACACACACACACACACACACACACACACACACACACACACACACACACACACACACACACACACACAGCAGTCATTAATGAAATGATGAAATGACAAAGATGCACAGGGCAGGAAGAAATAAAAGAGAGAAAGGGTGATCATGTGAAAAAAAGAAACAAACAGTCGACAGGTGAAAAAAGGAAGAAATCGCTCCTGAATGTTTCCAACTATACACTAACTTTTTGATTGGTTTGAGTTGTGTTGAGCTCAATGATGCCAGAGAGTTAATAAAGTCTTTGCAATCTGATCAAGTCTGAATGAATCTCAAAGGACCAATCAATCTCATTTTTTAATTGACTGTTCTATTAGACACATATCGCAAAAACTGAATTCTAAATTCTGATTAGCTTATTCTGAACGGTATAAGTATTTACCAACAAAGAGGATTCTGGGAACATAGTAGCCATCATGGGCCAAGTTCTTGTCCGTAGTCTCTTCCTGTAAAAACAGAAATAGTTAATTGTGTAAAAAGGATTTAGCAGATGGTTACTTCTAGATGCTATTCTTCTTTGCACATTATTGTTCAATTATGCCTTTTATTGTTATAATGTTTACAATTCCCCTTATGATACTTGACTAATTAACGTTGCATATGAATTGTGCTGGAAATGATGCATAGACTGATACAATTCTATGCTTAAGCCAAAGGAAAGGGTCAGAATCTTTTCCTTGTACGACAGGAACTCCATACAGAGTCATGCTATGTTTTTGTATCAGTCACTCAGTCAGCGTTCCTCAATACTTGCACTTGCATTTCCTACACGCGTGCACCGTTTTATTTCTTCATGTCCAGTTTACTTACCAACAGGTTGAGCATGATGAAATCCTCTTTGGCCATTTTCTGGATGGACTTTTCAGCAACAAAAGCTTTCTTCAGTGCTGTGGAAAGAATTCTGATTAGAAAAAATGACTGGTAATTATTATAATAATACTTTATACGCTTGTATACCTTTGGACTTAATGACAGAAGGGGAGTTAGGAATAAGTTTCACAGGTGGGACCTACAGAGTATCCATGTGTAGTTATACATGTACGTATAATCAAGTGAGCAATGATGAGTACTGGTATGATCAGGGAATTAAAGGCAGGCTGTAAATATTCTGCTTTCTTCTCAAACCTGAAAGGTCAAACATAAAAGCCATATTTTGCCCTGTAGGTTGTCTTTATTGTTTGTGTGTTAATAAACACCAGTGGAGTTTTCCATTGAGTTACTTCCTGGAAACCAGCTGTGTGATTATTGCATATAATTAGACTAAATGTCCATTTCCAGTTTGGCAGGTATGAACCACCCAGCCCAAGTGTGGGTTAGATGGAGAGAGCAGGGTGTGTAATACCATATTCTTTTACATTTAATACTTTTCAACTGTAATAAAGCAGAGTGACTGCAGTACCTTGGCTGTGTGGGCAGTCCATTTGATGATGGATCACCATCAGAGGCTTCTTACTGTGAGAGCACAACCACAGAGAAACAACTCAACACATACCGTAACACAATAAGCACAATGATGGGTGTGATTGCAGTATGCCACATTTTAAAATGAGAATAATGACAAATAAAAGTTGTATGCTTTTGCTTTGCGATATTCTATTGCTAATAGCCTATATGTTATGTAGCTATGCATAATGCAATACTTCACCCCAACTTGATACATTTCTATTTCTACTCCTCAACATTTATCTGAATGCTGGAGTTACTACATATTCTTTATCATAAAATCTATGTATTTTACACACAAAAGACATCATTTATATAATATGATACAGTGCTATAGATTGAAATATCCAACCGTTTACATAGCAGTTTATATGTGCTCTCCCTTTACCAGCTGTAACATTAAAATGCTGCTTACATGGCAAAACATCATGGAACTTGATCAAGGAAATAAAGCGCCCACATTGCAGTTTCACATTCCCGTCAACAGATATTTAAGGCTGTTATTGAGGTGTAGAGCAGGTGCCTCAATCTGATCCAGGTTTTCATTCCAACGGAGCAAGAACACACCTGACTAGACTTATTCAACCAACTGAACCGCCTTCACACAGTTGGATTTGTTGGATCAGGTGTGTTCTTGCTTGGTTGGAATGAAAACCTGCAGCCACAGCGGCCCTTTACTGGATTAGTTTGAGACGCCTGGTGTAGAGTCTTACCTTTTGGCCATCTTTGACAGGCCCTCCTCATAACTTTGGACCCAGTTTATACTATTCCCCCATCCTGCAGGACGAAAACAGGACTGAAGTTACTGTGGCACACTGCTGTGGTTCCATTACATTAACCACTTCAATGACAAGTCATGTTCACATTCCTCTGTATTTGTGTGTCTCCTCAGTGACACAAGCACACAACTATACATTCAGTGAGTCAGTGATTCTTGAGATGGAAGCTACAGCGGAAACAAAAGATCACCCACCTCTTGAGAAGGACTCAGGCTTTGCTTTCTTCTTGTCCTGTTCTCCAGCACTGGCACAGATGCCAAGGAGCAAAGCAAACAAGACCCAGCGAAGCATCACTTCCTCTCCGTTTAGACAACTGCAGTGACGGTAATAATTATAGAGGAAAATTCGGTGATATGATAATTTGAGACCAATTTTTGACCCACTGCAATCACAGGGTTTGCTAACAGCACACTTGATAGATAGCTGCAGTTCACGTTTTCCTCTGCAATGCCAACTGACCAAACAAGCTTGGCAGGTTGGCATTACAACGGCTGTGTGTTACGCCAACAAAAGAAACTCAAATGTTGTCTTTATATAAAAGCATTACAGGCTCCAGCTGCTTCTATTGCAGCTGTGGATTTACTGACTGATTCTTTGTATCAGTTGAATAAAAGCTAATGCGATACCTCACAGTACATAACGATCACTTAAAAAATCTGACAAAAGTAGGATTAAAACAATCACTTATCAAACACACCTTTAGTAAGACATTTATAGCTCTACTGCCTCTAGCTATTATCTACTATTACGTTTTTCTGTCCCCTGAAATCACAAAGTAGTTGTCTTACCTTGGCAGCATGAAGCCACACGTATCACTAACGCTTCCATATACCTTCTCTTTTGTCAGCTGTTTTTAATTTTAACTTAACTCACCAAACAGGTTATATCCAAGTAGTGTGCTATAAACGATGAAGATAAATCACTTACCGAATCACACAGTTTGAATTACTAGATTTATACTAGTAACACACCACCAGAGGGCTCAGCCACACACTTTGCACTCATCTTACACATAGGCCTACATCATACATTGGCCTACATGTGATCTTAACCCTGACCCTAAACTTGACTGCTCGACTCTTATTGCTGACCATAACACCTAATGGCAGTTCTCCAAGGAGTTCAGAAAAATATATGCAAGCACATTGGCTTGACCATATATCTTACGACACTGTTGGTTGATAGCTTAGTCATCTTACAAATCATTACTCACACTAAGGGCAGTACCAGATGAAAAGAAGTCAGGAAATACTAATTTCTTGTCTTCTTTACTTCCAAAAAATATAATATTGCTATTATTTGCATTATATTTGATATCAAAATCTATACCATATTGAGAATAAACCTTCAGAAGTCAGTGTAAACCAGCACTTTATAGGCGAATGCATCCTGTATTCCATGCATTTAACTGTTGTGTCCAATCATCCATATACACATTAAAAAAGAAAAGGAGCCAAAATTCCACCTTGACAAACTCCAGTACCCCCCATTTAACCTACATAGGCTGATGAGCATACCAGTAGTTATAGTAGTTAATAATTGTCATGATGTATGCGATGGAAGGCCTTAGAGGCATCTAGAAAACACACTGGCCTACAAAGTGTGGAATTAGTGCTATCATAATTCTCTAAAATTACCTTTAAAGCAAATGTACACATGTCTTTACCGTGTTGCTGTTTAAAAACATGTTGGTTGTGTCATTGGTAAGCACGTAGTAGTAGCAGTAGTAGAGTGGGTCGTCCTCCAATTGAGAGATCGGCGGTTCGATCCCCAGCTCCCCTGGTCCACATGTTGAAGTGTCCTTGAGCAACACACTGAACCCCAAATTGCTCCCCGTGCTGCGCACAGACTAGAAACTAGACTAGACTAGAAAGGCGCTATAGAAGTCCATTTACCATTTACAATGCAACTAGGGCTGTAGGCCTATACTTGTCCATGCTGTTTATTTGATCAGCTTTCTTTTTGATGACAGGCACTTATTATAGCCTTACAGGTCATCCATCCATCCATCCGTCCATCTATCATCTATCCTTCCATCCTTCCGTCCATCCATCCTCCTCACTCCAATACAGCTTTGTTGCAGATTGTTAGCTGTTGCTATGGGCACAAGCAGCGCTTAGCAACCGTAACTCTCGGCGCAGGCGCAGTCTTCATTAATGATGCACTGTGGGATTGCAGAATATTGACATAGCAACCAGGCGACAGAGCCACCGCATTTTTCACTCCATATTAGTTTTCTTTTCTCTTCTGCATATACGTTTCTTTGCTTTACTTTGGACTGCTGCCATGAGCGGAGCAGTGGTTAAAAAGACCCAGGACACCCTGGGCAAAGTGATAAAGAAGCCGCCTCTCACGGAGAAACTGCTAAACAAGCCGCCGTTTCGATACCTTCACGACATCTTCAGCGAGGTGAGACTGATATGCTGAAGTCACGATAACGTTAGCAAGTGAACGTTTGTTTTACTAGAAACACGGGGCACCCTTTCCTATTTGTAAGAAAAGGCTAACGGCACATGGACCTATGCCTTTAAAAAATACGGACAAGAGAGCCAGTTAGCTGGCTAATACAGCAGCGTTAGCATGCACCATGCTAACCAAGTAAGTTAGCTAACATTAACTTTGCAGTAACGTTATCGCCTCCGCAGCTTCACTCAAACCTTCTATCAGTTTACCATTGTACGAAAAGGTTGACCAAGCAGTTCAACCATTAAGATCGAGCATAACCAAAGAAAGAGTCGCTAACGTCCACTAGCACTTAATTTATACATTTTTAACGGTAGATTGCCCAGTAAGTGAGTGGATAAGCTAGCCAGCTAGCTGTGTATACAGCGTCGTCTAGTTGCTAGGCACTAAGTTACCTGAGCACACAGGGATCAAACCCATTTTATCCTCTATTAGCTAACTAGAGTGAGACCTATGTGAGTACTAAGTTGGCTAAATCTGTTAACATTTGATAGCTAGGCTGGATATGCATTGCAGATCTCTTCTTGCTATCCAAATTACAATGACAGATATCCAGAATGTTTATTGTAGATATCTAAAATGTAATTGTAGATATCTAGAATTGAAAGCCCAATACACATGAATAGCCGTGTAAAAAAAAGAGTCATTTGTACTAGTAAGATTTAAGTGGATATCTGAAATGACAATTGTAGATAGGAAGATTGTCATTGTGCATATCTTACATTGTCATTCTGACTAGCGAGAATTCCGTTTTGACTAGGAGAAATGGTGTTACGGATGATAATATTTACAGATAGGAGTGTAATTCGGTTAAATATTGGAACCGTTGGCCATACTAAATCTGTCTGGTTCTTAGAAGCCGTCACGTTGAGCTCACGAATGCTGAGCAGCTTATTCTAGTCAACCTGCCCAGGGACAACAGATGTGCAAATCTCGGTGCAGTTTCAATACTCTTGCAAAATTAAACAATATGTTAATTAAATACATTTTTTGCAGCTGGGCTGGATGTAAAACTAACGGTAACGCTGTGCTATTACATTAATAAATTGCTGTGTAAATGCAAAACATTGTTAAGTTCTTGGACTGTGTCAGTGTGTCAAAGCTGCTTGCATAGTAAACATGAGGTTATACATGTGAGCCGGTTACAGATGTACTTCAAGCCTTTCTGAGGGATCTTTGGAAGTCAAATGTCTGATTTCTTGGCGGTTGGTAAGCTATCACTTGTGAAAGCCATAGCAGCTGTTACTGTCAGGTCAGGCACAGACAGAGGTCAGCTTCTTGCTACCTTGTAATCTCCGACACTTGTGTACATCTACATGGTGTACAACAAAGAGGTGATATGAGCCACTTGGGGACTGGATGTGTTAAACACTAAATAAAGTTGTTATTCTCTGATAGAGGATGTAGATAGAATATATGAAACATAAACCCATAGCATTGTCCTAACTTTCAAAATACAGATTCTATAGTCTTGTAGGATTAGTACGTCTCAGCTAAGTGCGTCCTGTAAAAGGTTAAAACTAAAGCTTGTGTTGGTATTTTATTTGATAATGCCTCTGCATCATTTCTGGCCAGCTTCAGAAACGTAATAGTAACTGCTTCTGTGCTCTGATTTGTCATCTAGTGTATGGATATCATTGACACAGATTGGACTGAATTGGAAAGCAATTAATCAACACAAACACTGGTAGAAGAAAATCTGTAGGCTAAGTAACATGAAATAGAAGTGCTACATAAGACATAACACAGGAAACACAGCATTGACTATATGGCCTATTATGTTCTCAGTGCCCTGAGCCCATAACTTAGTTTTTATCATTCGGAAATATTAAAGGTCAGAAAACAATCAAATCCATTATGTTATGTGAAACGGCTTCATCTCAGCTACATTTTCTTTCTTTTTCATTACTATCGCTTCACACACAACAAAACCCTTTAAATATAAGGTGTCAATCACAGTAAAGTCTGTTTCACGTTTCCAACAGAAGTGAGATTTAATTTTTATGCTTTTCTGTTGATTAGTCTGATATCTCCTGCTAGATTCATGTACTTTTGATTAAGAGAAGCATGTTGGCATGTGTGACTCCTTTCCTCTGATAAACATTGTGTTTAACTGTAGGAATAGGCTATCAAACAACTGAATTCTCACCATAGTCTCTGGACTATTTAAGCTAGAACGTTATTATGAATTATTATGCTTTTTATGTTTCTGCCTCATAGGGTATGAAATGGTTCATATTGCAAATGATCCTACAGCTGAGTGTGACACAATTATTTCTCACCACTTTCAGGTCATCAGGGCCACTGGTTTTATGAAAGGCCTGTATGGAGAAAATGAAATGAAGTCAGATAATGTTAAGGTAAGTTGACCACAGCACACTCTATCCACCTGGTTAAATATTTGTAACCCCCTCCTGCTAACGTATAGCACTACTCTTTGGTTAATAGTCCCCCCCCCCCCCATTTTCATTTGCCGTTGTTAATGTGCTTGCTTGTACACACAATGGGCCTCATTTAACAATCTTGCGTGAAAACGGGCACAGATCTGAGCGCAGAATTGGTCGTACTACAGGACCCACATGTGATTTATGAAACATTCGTATATGACCAATCTCAGCGTACGAATGAGTGGGCCTTGATAAATGCTGTGGCTGAATTCGATCGTTATTAACATGTTACGCCCTTAAATATTCCTGGTTCGGAGGCCTCGCCCACTGAGGTCAAACATGCAGAGGAGAAACGCTGGTACGAAAAGAAACTTTTCCGACACGCAGATCGGCATCCTGACATCCTACATGGAGCAAAATAAAGATGTGCTTCTTGTCAGTCTTAAGAGTGGAATAAAAGGGGCCCATAAAAACGCTGTATGGAAAAGAATAACGGAGGCAGCTGAGGTTTGTTAATTATTTTCAGCCAGATTTTGCTGTGCTTCACCGCAAATACACAGGCTGAAATTTGCGTACACGACCTCAGACCAGACGTGAGATGTGATCGTAGCTCCCGCTCATGTCCAAATTGATAAATGCCGAAGTTTGCCAGGAAATGGCCGTACGCACGTTTTTCTGCCATACGTTCGTTTGATAAATAAGGGCCAATGTGTGTTCATGTCCTAAGCAGCAGCCTTATTTATGAGATCACCTGTGCGTTACACAGAGTCTGAGGGTGTCTGTGTGGGAGTAACTCTACACACTGCCTGTGTGACTCACTGAGTGAGAGGATTTGGCAGGACATAACTGAGAAGGCCTGCCAAGGTGTCAGAACTCAAGTGTGCTGTTTGAGAGCTGACCCAAAGGCTATACTGATTGGAAGATGCTAGGCTTTGATAAACGTCACTGTTTGAAATCGGATGCCTTACAACAGGCACGTCAATTAAATAATGTTAATTTGTAGTTTGTGCGTTTACAATTTAACATTGTTTCATCATGCACTTCTGTCATAGGCCTTTTCTATGAGGTGCAACATGTTAATTGACAAGTAGAAGCATATGTTGAGTAAAGACAGAATCCCCCCCAAAGATTTTTGTCCTGTTCCTCAGAATGACTAAAATGCTCATGCCAAATGACGGGGGTCATCCCGGTTCATACATAAAAAGTAATTACTTTGATGCAGCACTATTTAGTGTTTATGAACTAGTTTTTAAAATTATTATGTAAACCATCAATGAATTGATTTGGGTAGACCTGAGAGAACAACAGAAGATTCTCTGTGTCAGATGCATTCTCACTCACTGGAAATACTCATGTGCAGAAGTCAGGGCATGACGTGGATTACACCGCTGAGACAGAGCCAGTTCATAATTTGTTCATAAACAACCAAGTCTTGCCGTTCTTTGAACTTGTCCGTTGATTTACGACATTGGCCCTGGCAGAAGTTCCCCAATCTTATTGTTTCTCCAGTTGGACATTTTCATTGTCTCTGTGTAAACGACCCTCCCTCTTCATGTTCAGAGGTTTGTTTTTGTTTTGCAAGTCCATCATAGCAGCGTCATCAGCACGCAGACTCACTTGCTGTGAATACTCTGGACAATACGCGGCTCTATTAACGCATGGACTCACTTGGAGGTTACACAGACTTTTTACTAGGGAGCTGGCAGGGTAAACTCTGTTTGATGTCTGGATGTCACTTAACAGAGATGTCAGAAGTAAAGGGCAGCCTATAATCAGATGTTACATAGCAGGGCCAGATGGTTGCACCAGCTACAAGTCCTTATGTTACACAGGTGGCAGATGCAGTGACCAGATAGACTAGAAGCACTGCTTAGCCGGGTCATTTGTCTGGAATAGGGTCTGATTTATTTACATGCATACAAGAATTAAATGATTAAATTAAAGCAAGGGAGGATATTTGTTCTGGATTTTGTGAAGGCAGTTCCTGTTAAATATCCCGGTTTTCCATTTCCTCTTTCATGCTGCCTTATAAATGCCTTCATGTCACTCAGTGGTCCTTCGAACTTCAGGATTTTCCCCTGTTACACCATAGAAACAGTTAAGTCACATATATAATGTGTAGCAAATGATTTCCAAAATGTACACATTGCATTTATTTAAATGTGTTTATTGAAAAACCCTGGTCAAAGCAGAGGAATCACTGTCAACTATGCACGACTATGCACACTGTGTAGCATGTCTGGAGTATAACTCGTGTTGAACTCTGCAAGGATATACATATCTCAAGGGTTTAATTATTCTAACTGTGTTGGAAGATAACTCCCGTTGGAGTTCCTTTACTTTAACAAACACGACCTATCTCTTATCTATCCTGTGCACTCTCCAGTTCATCACAGCATATTTTCTCTTCCTAGGATAAAGACTCTAAGATAGTCTTCCTCCAGAAAGCCATAGATGTCGTGATGCTGGTGAGTGGCGAGCCCTTGGCGGCAAAGCCAGCACGCATTGTGGCCGGCCATGAGCCTGAGAAAACCAATGAGCTGCTGCAGGCCATGGCCAAGTGCTGCATCAACAAGGTCAGTGTTCTTCGGTGATTACACATAGAACAACACAAACAGGCACATACTGAAAAGATGAATGGGAAATTAAAAATGCTTGCTTTCCAATTCTCCAATGTCTCCAGTTTCCATTCTGGAGAAACAGTATAGTTATAGCACAACATAAAAAGAACAGTCACAATCACGGTGTGTCATTTTTCACATAAATATGTTATACTCTTGGGGAAATTGTCTAGCCACCTTAGGGAGAACTTTGAAATATTTTAATTGAACCCTGGTGATGGAGTGTAAACAGATAAGCTGGTGCCTGGGGGATAGTATTTTGATGTCCTGTCATGTGGAATATATTCCTCTCATATCTTATGCGACAAGACATCTAGTTATCAACATCGACATTGAGATATATTTAGTAAGAGAGATACTATTTCAGGTTTTTCCAACTTGTGGGGAATAAAAGTATTGAAAATCTCACAAAACCATGAGAATGTCACCAAGGTTCATTTAGCTATGTAAGTAAGATACATTCAGATAAGTAATGGATAAGCTACGTCAAAGCAACTGTTCAAATACCGTATGCGCTCTATGCTTACTGATAAATCCAATGAAAATGCTTGCTCCTTGTTACATATCATAGGCAGTATAAAGCATGGACATAGTCTCCGGGATGTGACCCATAGGTTCCCGAAGAGCCAAAATGAAGCTCAGTGTGGGGGGTTCCGGTTGTTGTCACCTTGGCAGTGCCTGACACCACCTAACTACCGACCTATCCAAAAATGGGCAAAGAGATGGAGCGTGAATGGAGCTAAGAAGCCTACAGTCTATGCTTGACACCTGTGAACGCACCTACCTGTCACTTAGGGCGCACTCACACTGTCTATTTGTAACGTGCCAGCATTGGAGGCGGTCCTGATTTCTATCCAATACATCTGCTCCACGCAACGGAGATTTAAAAAGATGCAGCCGAACGGTTCGCGGTGGTTTGATGCGGAGGTGGAGTGTTTACAGCAGATTTGGTCAGAAGAAATGTTCAAAAACTGTCATCCATCCATCTTCAACCGCTTGTCCCTATCGGGGTCGCGGGGGACTGGAGCTGATCCCAGTTGACATCGGGTATGAGGCGGGGTACACCCTGGACAGGACGCCAGTCTATCACAGGGCACATAGAGACAAACAGAGACAGACAACCATTCACAACTACAGGCAATTTACAGTCAGACAGAACTAAATCTCCGAAGGGTGATGACGTATAAGCAAGAAGCATTTCAGCAGAGGCTCGC
Source organism: Echiichthys vipera (assembly GCF_963691815.1). Taxonomy (NCBI): domain Eukaryota; kingdom Metazoa; phylum Chordata; class Actinopteri; order Perciformes; family Trachinidae; genus Echiichthys; species Echiichthys vipera. Next base: position 9,607,410 of record NC_139835.1, on the reverse strand, counting down.
ATCATTTCAAGTAATGTGAGTACAAGCGGGCCTGGGTTGCGGGGGAAGAGGAAGAGGGGACAATCACCCTGAAGCATGGAACGGTCATCTGGGCAAAGTGTGAGTGCGCCTTCAAAGCAGCCATGCCCTTAATTATGCAGAACTTTAAGCCCTTATATCATTTACATGGGTGAGTTCCATAAACAGTCATCATGAACGGGGAAATTAGCTATAGACAAAAACATCTTTTGTACCAGGGTTTAAACATGTTTATTTCTGCTGTATAACTTGGTATTTTGACATGGGGTTCTATGGGTATTGACTAGCTTTTGGAGCCAGCCTCAAGTTAACATCCAAAGAAGTGCGGTTTTTGGCTCCTCCCTGTTGGCTTCGTTGTTCAACAGCCAAGGCTGCTTGGGAAATAGTCAAACAGTTGATATTGCTCATTGATATTATTGCTGTAGTAAACTGAATAATTCTCCTGCACTTGATTTACAGATGTCCAGTGACGATGCTGTGAAGCGAGTGCTTGCAGGAGAAAAGGTGGACATTAAGATCAAGGCCAGTACCTCTAGGTCCCAGGACAAGGAAAATAGGGAAGGACGTGAGCGCCATGTGGATAGAGAGGTGAGAGTCCTCAGCCCACTCCTATTACGGAATTACACCCAACAATCAAAGCGTTTTTAAAAGCAGTCACCGCCCGAAGTTCAGCACGGTGAACTTTGGGCCATGGTAAGAAATGCTTCCCCTCTGCTGCATGCCTTTCATTGAAGTGACTGGAAGTGGCAAGTTAATGCACGGCAGTATGAAAGCAGGTCTAGGATTTGGACTTGTGAGCTATAGGCTTGGTTTAAAAAAAGAGTTTTCTAGTATGCAGTCGTGGCCGTCTTTAAATCCTCACCCTATGTTTTGGCATTTCAGGAGATGAAAACCATTACAGAGCGCAGCGGGAGCCGGGACCAAAAAGACCCGGACCAGCTGAAAGAGCAGGAGAGTCGGCGCAGAGATGGAGAGAAAGAGCACCACCGTGACAGGGAGCGCTCTGACAAGCACCACCGCAGCGAACAGGACCACCACGCCAAAGACCGCGACAAAGACAAGAGCCGTGACCGGGAGCGAGATAAAGACAAAGACAAAGGACGAGTCAAAGACAGAGACAAGGAAAAGGACAGAGAAAGGGAAAGAGACAAAGGCCGAGAAGACAAGAAGACAAGAGATAGGGATTCTCGCGGAGACCGTGGAAGAGACAAGGAAAAACTAAGAGACAGAGACAAAGAAAGGGAGAAAGAGAGAGAGCGACACAGAGAGGGGGAAGATACCAAGGTATACCCCTTAACCCCACTCACAGCTTAAATGTTAATGTCAAATGCTATTATTTACATTCCCTGTGTATGTTTGTGTATAGGCCAGAGTATCAGAGGAACCACAACAAAAACCCAGCCCCGAGCCAAGCAAAACAGCCAAACCTGTGCCAGCGGTAAGTTCTGTCTTTTGGCAGAAAATTCACACGATGGAATGTTTATTCTCCATTTGATTTTCTCATCCGCATGGTATCATGGTATGGCAGAGTTTCCTGTATGTCAAGTCAGCCAATTAGAAAAACAGAGTTGGTCACGGATTTTACATGTTAAATTAAAAAAATCAAATGTATTTTCTATTTTTATGTTTCTTTATCCTCTCAAGGAACCAAAACCAGATGAAGAGGTATTCAAGCCTGCAGAAACAAATTAGTGTTAGAATGTAGTGATTATTGCAGTGGCTTTGGGGTGGCTGACTACTTGGTTTAGCACTAATTTGGGCTATAGTGTATAGTAGACATGCAGACAGTATAAGTGATAACTATGACTATTAAGTGCATGTTGTAATGCTGTGTTCTTTTCCTGTGCAGCCTGCAGAAGCAGTGGAGAAACAGGTCAGAACTTGGTGTACGAATTCCTTCATTACCAGTTTTGCTTTGTTGCTATTTCAAGGGGGGTTATTACACTTCTTCTTTAAATTCTAACATATATGTATGTATTCCAACATATATGACTTATTGTATTTTTTCAAATGTCTGATCCAGTATGTTTGGCTGTTATTGAACTTAAGCCAAACTGTTGAGCCTACAACCAGACTTTTATGTTCTTGCTTTATAACTTTTGTATTTTCCATGGAGAGATTTGTCTGTAAAGATCATTTTCCACATTTATCAGGGCTCAGTAGCAGTGTGCCACACTTCCGTCTACCTTAAACTTACCAGAGACAATGATAAATGATGATGAATGGTTAGCCCAATAGAGAGATATACATGACAGGACTTCTCTCAACAGGTAGTGATGTCTTGCTTTTCAGTCCTTATTGTCCTTAAGTTGTTTTCTTTCCCTGCTTGTCTTTGCTCCCCTCACAGTCTGACAGTCCAGCAAGAATACCTCGGCCTTCATCTGCCAAAGGGCAAAGGCGAAGACCCAAAATTGGAGGTCAAGGTAAGCGCCTTCCACTTCTAATCACCTACACCAGTGACATATATCTCACGTAGTTAATACAGATGTCTAAATATATAGACAGAAGGTTTCTTTAGTGCGTCCAAATTGATTTAACCTATTTGCACTCCACTAATAATAACTACTAATAAAACCACTGACTAGTTTCCCTCAGTAGGAGGTTGTAGGAGTGACTCATCAGGATTACTGTTGGTGGGAGCAATACAAGAACTGCCATAAAGAAAAACACAAACATACACATTACATTGGTTTGTCTGTTTTCATACTCAATACTCTGTTACATTGCTTGATAATAATTTCATAGTTTTAGAAAGGAAACTAACAATGCCTTGTCCTTTTCTGCTCTCCAACAGATGAATCGGACAGTGAAGGAGGTAACTCTCTCTCTCATCTCTCTTGTGCGGTTGCATGCAAAAAAAAATAGAAGAAAGGCTTTTAACAATCACACAAGAATTCTCCATGTGGAAATTGTGTCAGCATGCCAGGAGAGTTGGTGCACTTGATCTAAAATGCATTTTGAGGATCGCTGTGGTAAGTTTCAATAATGTAGAATGAGAATATTGAAAGTGATAACTCTCATAAATAAACCAAATAACCCATATTTGGTTATGACTGATGAATGACCTTCTAATCTGTCTTCTGCGAAGAAGTGACTTCCCCAAAATGTCAGAGTGCTCATTTGGGTACAGGCTCCACATTGAGTCACAGAACGAGTGCAGTCACTCACTGAGAGACACACTCAGTGATTGAGGGCAACTATATTCTTTGTTAAAGTATCTGAGCAAGTCAGTCAGTTTTATTTGTGAAACCCATTATCAGATACAATGTCTCAAGAGTTTAACAGGCTTACAATAGCAATGGCTCCCGACCCAGCCTAAACTAAGATTAGGAAAAACTTCTCAAAGAAGCCCTAAGCACAGAAAGGAAAAAGGAAGAAATGTCAGGAGATGCAAAACAAATAGACATCCACCCTCTATACACAGTCAGGCATGCAATCGAATAGACCTTTTCAACGGAACTCTAAGAGATCAACAGCCTTGGTCCTTGTTAACTACTAAGTAATTTGTGTCCTTTTATAGACGGAGATGCTCTGTCAGCCCAGAGAGCCGCGCCCCAGGAAAATGGAGACCCTGCAGGCTCCTCAGTACCATCCGACATAGCCTCCAGGTCTGTACGGTCACCACTGAGCCTTCACTCATTTTGCAAACACTTGGCTGAGGTACTGTACAGGGTACTAATCAAACATCACACTTCTAAAAAAACACAGCTTCCGTTAACTGTTTGTCACATAAAAACAAATGCAGTTTAAAACAGGTACAGGTCCAGAATACTGGTAACAGCAAAGTAACAACAATGTCACCACAGACAGTTTCAAAATACTGCAACTATGTAAATATTGCAATATTTTGATTGGTAGGCCATAGGCTCAATCACCTTTGTGATACCTCATTCGGCCTTAGATAGTGACTTAAAAGACATTGATTTAAATAAAAATCTTTGTGATTTCCATTTAGAGCTGTTCTCACATTTATCTGCTAAAGATGTATACCAGGCTAGACACAATGTAAACAACACCTGGACAAAATATAAAGCAATATTATATATATATATATATATATATATATATATATATATATATATGAAGTGTATAGAATTTTGTGAAATATATGGAGATGTTAAGTAATCATTTCTGAGGGTGAAGAATGAATGTTATTGCATTTCATGTTATCTTATTTCTTTATTTATTTCAAATTTAGGGGGTTTTTGTTTTTGAAACCTGGGTTTGTTCCTAGGCCCGAGGATTCAGGATCAATTCCAGCAGCTCACACAGTTAAATATTTGCCTTTGATTGTGATAATTACGAATGTTCTGTTTTTTAACTGACTTATCAGTGATAGGAACTGATTGGCTGGGCAGCGGTGTTATGGCGTTTATGCTGTTATTAATATTGAGACAGTTTATTGTTCCAAGGAGCAGTTATCATCCTGAAATCTGACTCAGTGTAGCTGTCACAAAAGTAGACTTTTGGCAAATCACAGAGAGCTGTTGACAGTGAGTCGAGAAAAAAATAACACAACTATTTGTATTAATATCAACATATTTCATTTGAAAATGGTTAGTTCAGCAGCATATTTCACTAATGTGTATAATTATTACAATCTACAGCAACAGGCGAATACCACGGCCCAGCAGTGCTCGCCCCGCACCTCCCAGACTCAAGAAACAGGAAAGTTACTCCGACGTGGCCCCAGCTCAAAGGTGACTTCACACATTCACTAGTGTCATAAGTCAAATTTAAAGTGGCACAGAGGAAATCCTCACCTTGCACAGTCGCCAAATACTCGCAAATACACGATCATTGTTTTGGCCACTCACACAGCCTATCAGCGTCTTGTGATGGCTTGTTCAAAACAACAATGGCAGCTCGTAAAAGGATTAGCTTAGATGCTAAAACAGCAACAGTTTATCAGAACTGGAGAGTCTTTCTTCATTGAAAGAAGAGAACAACACAGAAGGCTTTTCTCAGTGGAAAAGATGATTTTACTCTTCTTCAAACTGACTTTGGCGAGAGTTTGATAGACGGATGGTTCATCCAGTCACCTGACCGTGGTTCTGTGAAACAAACCTTCTGACGAGACAGGTTAAGGAAATCTTCCTCTTCTTTGTAAATACAATCATAGTTGGGCTGCACAATTAATCGCAATTTTATCAAAATCACAACATAGACTAATGCAATATCTAAATTGTCGCAATATTTGTAAAAAGTAAAAAAAAAAGGCCAGTTTTATACCACAGACTCAAGAAAAAAATCTTTGTTTGGTAACGATCCTCACAAAAATCACACCATTTTAATGTATTTTTCGATGAAAATTATATTAACAATGCAAAAATTATAATTTCCTTTAATCTGGTGAATAGGGGTGTCACGATAATTGTGTCAATAATTGAAATCAAAAGCAGTATTGGCGATTCTCCCGACCACAAGTCTCGTCCCTGCCAGTGGGGGAGATGGATCAGATCACTACATTCAAAAAAATTCAGTAAACACACAGGATGAAGATAGCGTTTGTAACTGTGTTATAATGGTCCAGTCTAACCAGTCATCAGTGACATTGCCTACAAGATGGCACATGTCTCTCCTTACAGTATAGGCCATCTACGTTTTCTCTTAGAAATGAGTCAAGCTCTTTGTCTGTCTTCCAGGCTGTCCAGTGCCAAGCCCTCAGCACCAGTCATCATGGATGGGAAGAGGCTGTCAGAGAATGAAGAGGACGAAGATGAGCAATTTATTGTGGAAGAGGCAGTCCCTCCACCTCCAGACGCTCCTGAGATGGAGTTGGTAAGTGACCTGAACAGCGAGTTGTTCAGATACCATGGGATAACACTGGACATTTATATTCTATTTTTTCTATTACAGGGTCCTGCACAAGAACTCGACAGTGAAGACAAACATGGTAAACAGCCGTATTTGTTTTGTCTCTTTTTAGTTCTTCTTTATTTTGGATAGATCAATAATACCATACTTTGAAGAAAAAGATCTTCTACTGATCCTCTCATTGTTTCCTTCACTGTAGGTGGCCTTGTGAAAAAGATCCTTGAGACCAAGAAAGACTATGAATTGTCCCCATCTTCCCCTAAATCTAAAGAACAGGTATGTACATTTCTAGCAGTAGTTCTTTTGCTTCTCCACTAGAGGGCAGTACTCTTCAACCCATCCTTTATCAGTGACTCACATTAAGCCATCAGTTTTATCAGCTTTTCTTTCTGGGAGATTTGCTCTCCAGGGCAAATGTTTTGACCACAGTGAAGGGCCCAGTGCAACACTGGTTATTATCAAAAGAAAGATATAAACAAATGGAGTGGAGAGGTGTAATTGCACCGCCTTGTAACCACAAGAATGTTCCCCTTCAGTGAGGCTGAAGGGCTAATAACCAGACAAGCAAGTATGGCCCCTTGCAGACCACACGCAATTGATACACACATCAAGATGTCTGGAGCAAAATTAGCTTGTTTTCTGGGGTTGCTCAATATCTTGGGTATGCCTAAATTATTTTGATTGCAGACTTCTTGGTTTTGTGTACAGTTTGAGGGTATCTGCCATCTTGGGGACTAGCTTTTAGAGCAGGCTTGTTTTGACTGTTGTTCACACTCCTTCTAGTGTAGACTTAATTTATTCTGGAAAACAGACAATGCACAACCAGTTTGAGGGTCCTTTATTAAAACTCCAGTGCATACAGTTTTCTTGTAATGTTCCTTATTTCTTCTCTTTGATTTAGACACTATATTAGACACGTTAAACCCTTTTTCTTTAAGGTGACGCATTTCCGCTGTTGCTCATGCATTCCCTATCAGTCAGCTTATTTATCAGCCAGAGAGAGAAAGAGACGTCTTTCATCGTTATTTGGAGTGTGAATCAGTGTGAAGCTTACAGTTTGGTCTATAGTCCATGATGTGAAGTGGCGTGCGCTGTCTGCTTTGGGTGGTCTTCTTCACTGAAGCGTACTCTCCCTGCATCCCTTCCTAGCTGACCACCCTGACTCTGATGGATGCACTGTTTTGGAGTGTCACTCGTGCATAAAGGCCCCTGATACATCCCCTCCTTACTGCAGCCTCAGACACCATCCCTCGTAACTCACACCTGAAGTTGTCTCATCTTAGCCACCAGTAAACTGAAATAGCTTGACGGGAATTTGTAGGTCCAGTATTTAATTATAGTTTTTACAAATCTTCACCCTCAACATTTCTCTTAAAATGGATTTCTCTTCAAAAATGGTGCTGACCAAGTATACATACACAGATACACACTGGCAAAACATCCAAAATAGCCGAGCTCTTTGTGTAACACGAGCATAGTCTTGGAGAGTTTATCCTAATTTTCTTAATGGAGCCTCCTCAGTTTTCAGGGGTTCCAAAATTTCAAAGGTCCTGTATGGTCTGCACTCTGCAAAGGCAGCTTATAACAGGTATGCCTGCACATAGGGACTGTTCAGTCCACCCCTCCATCATTATTGGCCCTGCCTCGTCAGCTGTATAAAGAACTATAATAACTTCCTTCCTGACATGAAAGGGTGGAGAGGTCAGCTTAATGGAGTTGTTTTTTTTCTTCTTGTAATCACGGTAAAACACGCAGAGTCAAAAATGTAAATATTGAGCTTCCTCATTCTATGTAGTTCGACGGGTTTGAAATTTCAGCTGCCGCTATTCATTTTCTCAAATGCTGATGTTTATCAAAACACTGTGTCTGAATGAGTCACAAACGAATCTGATTTAAGATCAGACATCATGCTCAGTTAAAAAATGTTGGCCTTTGGATCAGTTTGTATATTTTATGAAAATTCAGTCTTTTTGAGCCCCTTGTAGTTTATATTGTTTGCCATTTCTAAAGTAATGTAGCTTTTGTTAAAGCCAGTGCCCCATTGTTGTTCTGATGTGAATAAAGGGAGTTCTTAAACAGTCAAATGATTGTATTTTGCCATGTCCCACCACAGTGTATGTGACCGAAGAGTCTGCTGTATATTTATGGGGATGCCCTTCCTCATGACCCCTCAGCAGTATTGTATATTATTCCAAGATAGTTCTCTTTTTATTTAGACAGAATCTGCCCTTGCAGCAGCTGCGTTTTCATAAGAATTTTTGTGTACTCCTTTCCCCCTTTTCTTTACCCCCATCAAATTAGCCTTGATGAAGGTTTGTAATGTATAAATAAACCCTGTGGCATACAAATGGATGGCTGTTGAGTGAGAGTCACGGAGGAGAAGGGCCAGAATACTCTCTGCAGAATTGTCAAGAAAATAAATACTCCTCTCTGCAGACCTCTGTGTCTTTATAAACATCCAGCGTTTTTTTTTGTAGAAACATAAGGAAATGGCCCTGTGGCATTCCATTAGTCATATTACTTTTGTAGAGGTCATATTGACTTGTTAGAGGGATAAGGTCAGGTTTATGAGCGCCTAACTGAAGCACCCACAATCTGTTATCAGGCCAACCTTGACAACATAGCTATGATCCAAAGTCATATCTTCCTACCCTTTAAAATGCCTTATTCTCACTATGAGAATGTTTGAATGAATGACCACCTTTTTTTAAATACAGTTTCCTTTTCCAGTTACTGCGGCCGTCCCTTTGGAAGTTTCCTCTCAGTTCACCCCGTAGCCCAGGGTGGTGATCTCAGTTGTCTCCCCAAGGGGCTACAGCGACCCTGCAACAACATCCTGTAACCTCAGGGGTCGTAAGCTTTTCTCCTCACCTCACTGACTCCAAGCTATTTTTATGATCTCGCTAGACTTTTGAATGGCCTTCTATGAAAAATGGCAGGGAAGCCCATAAACAATGCCCAGAGCCAATTCTCATTCTATGCTCCTCTCTCTGGCTCACCTCTATGCTTCTGGAGCACAGTGTAAAAACCATTGGGATGCGCATCAGTATCTTCGAATGGTCAGTAGCCAGTGAGATTGTTCCCAGAAGCTAGTTATGCTTGCATGCGGTCTTCAATCATCTATACATCCTTTGAAAAATATTTTTTTCCCTTTAAAACTTAAACTTAGATTGATTCAACTTGATTGTGGGCAAAGCAGCACTAATGAGAAGCTGATTAAAGCACAATAACGAATGAATGAAGCTTCTCTCCCTATAATATAGAAGCTAATCTCTCAATGTCAACTAGCCTCGAAATGATTGTTTTTCACAGATAATGATACCCCAGATGTCGCTCCGCTGCTGACAGGTTCTATGCATGCACACCATTTTTCTTTTTAAAGGAGACTGAAGAATGTCTTCCTCCTGACTCAGAAAATCCCTTTAAGCAGTCCACAAATCACATACTCTATTTGCAAGCATTTCCTAATTAAGCTGATGAGACATTTAATGTCTGGGTGATTCCACATTGTAATGTACCTCGCAGTTACAATATGCCCATGAAAATTTCATTCTGTTGTTCTTCCTTTTACGGAGCCCCAAGTAGAGAGTTTGTAGCTAAAATGAAATATTTTAAATCAAGCATGTTGCCATCCAACAACAAAAATGCTGATGTAAACAAGATTATTTTGTGTATTTCCTAGAGTTGGAGACAGCTCAGTCAATAAAATAAATACTTAATACAAAACTTTAAACTGAACTACCTCCCCTTATGTATTATGTATTAAGTCCACCTGCCCTTTGTAGTGGCAGCCAGAGGCTGTGTCTTCCCCATTGCCTGGGGCTTTCATCACTGTCTGAGATAATGGGAAAACCTTCCTCCTCTCTCACCTCCTACTCCTCTGCGGTCACCACGTCTAAATATTGTTCTGTGATCTGGGTGAGAAGAAGGAAAACTAGGAGCACACAGGTCTCGTAGACCCTGACAGAGACCTCCATAAAGCTGTGATTTATATCCACCTGGACAGAGTGCACACGAACCAGGGGTCATGTTTTCACGCCAGGTTTTTTATTTTCCAACAGAGTAGGAGAAGGGGGTGGGGGGAAGCAAGGGGACAGCAAATAGAATGAAGCCCTGGGTCCTGTCTGGGCCGTGCAGACCAAACTGCAGCCAGGCAGGCTGAATGAGCCGTAGAGTGTTTGTCTAGCTGCAGGGTTCACAGCGCCTAGTGGAAAGCCACCCACCTTGTTAGGGGACCGCTGGGCCAAAGCGTTGCAACCCTCACACTCTTGAACCACCACAAATAGGTAACAAAGAGTGAGGTTGTCAAAAATTTGTACTTGCTTCCAGTAAAGACGTGATGGCAAACAGTTTGATGTCATTTCTGCAGTGTGGTCTTGTCTAGTCAAGTTATTGTAATTACTGAGCTCTTTAGTTTGTTTTAAGAGATGGCTTGATAAGGCAAATGTGCCAGCTATGCCACGCATATGTGACGGATTGTGTGTTTGGAAGAGGAAGCTGTCATGTAGTTTACACACTGTCTCAAATATGATTCCTGCTGCTCCGTGAAGGCAGGTGCTCCCATCTGTGGAGCCAAATAGTATAAATTGGACCAAGAGTTGAACTTGAAAGGAAGCATAAATGTAGTAGTTGTTACTCAATACTGTAGTAAAATAACCCCACTGCCACAGCCTGTTACTAAAATAAACAAGACTTAAAGACCAAGAGTGTGGAGGGGCTGTGTGTGTCCACTGTATGCTTCGCCTGAATCGTGTGTGTGTGTGTGTGTGTGTGTGTGTGTGTGTGTGTGTGTGTGTGTGTGTGTGTGTGTGTGTGTGTGTGTGTGTGTGTGTGTGTGTGTGTGTGTGTGTGTGTGTGTGTGTGTGTGTGTGTGTGTGTGTGTGTGTGTGTGTGTGTGTGTGTGTGTGTGTGTGTGTGTGTGTGTGTGTGTGTGTGTGTGTGTGTGTGTGTGTGTGTGTGTGTGTGTGTGTGTGTGTGTGTGTGTGTGTGTGTGTGTGTGTGTGTGCGTGCTTGTGTGTCTTTGGCTTTAGGGTTGCAATACCGAGTGCTTTCGCAACACACACACACACACACACACACACACACACACACACACACACACACACACACACACACACACACACACACACACACACACACACACACACACACACACACACAGAGGCCTTGCGAAGCCCAGCTGAGCAAACATCCTTGGATTTGCTCCCTGATACCTTCCCCTCCTTTTCACCATCGAGGGACTGAGTGTAATTTGGATATGGTGAACCCCCCTCCAACCACACACCATACACTGGAGGCCTTCATCAACCAGTCCCCCAACTTTGGCCAACACAATTCAGCCACGCGTTTGATCTTTATATATACAGCTAGGTTGGTAGAATTCCTGCCCAACATTTTTAGCCTTGAAATCCTAAACCACTAAATGCAGCCTTGCTCTGGTTCTGGGCATTTGAGACTTTGCTGGCAAAGGTGGAATTCCTAAAGAGGGTTTATTATGTTTTGGTCTAGGGACACACAAGTGATTTTTGTGTATGTTCATACAGCTGTTTGATTCAGTGTTTAGTTTAAATCACGCACATTAAATAGAAACATCTTAGTTTCTTTCTTTACCTGCTTATGAAATTGAGTTAATCAATCCTCAAATACCAGCATGTACCCTTCTCAAATTTAAAGTAATGTTCATACTCTTTTTTTAAGGTGACAGCATCAAAGATTTCAACCCTCAAACATCACCCATTGTATTCATTACATTCACTTCCAGAACGTGGTGTCTGAAGCAGCACGTAAGAAAGAGCGGGACATGGTGACGCGGGAGATAGAGCGGCTCCGGACATCCATCCAAACGGTGTGCCGCAGCACCCTGCCTTTGGGTAAGATCATGGACTACATACAGGAGGACATGGATGCCATGCAGGCTGAACTGCACACCTGGCGGAGGGAGAACAAAGAGCATGCACAGGCTTTGCTGCAGGAAGAGAGGTGGGTTTGGCACATAACACAGCTAAACACACTCACTTTCTCATGACAGGTGCAATCTTCATATGTCATTTACTGATTACTTCAGTAAGTCCTTCATAATCAATGCTGCTTCCAAAATAATGCAGTTTTTTTGTCTTGCTACACTGAAACTTCTGACAATTTCTGTTACAAGTCTACCTTTATTTCTTAAAACACAGGTCACGTAGATGTAATCGTTTTACATATTGTGTGACATGTGTTGTCATACTTAATCTTAAATGCTAAGAGATAAGTGCTTATATTTTTATCAGCTAATGGCTAACATAAGTGTATGTATTTGTGAGTCACTAATTTGTTAGACAATTAATCACTTCTGTGCTTCTGTATGTGTGTGTGCTTGTGTATGCTGCAGAGAGACTGACAGAGCAGTGGAGCCTCTTAAGTCAGAACTCGCTGAGCTGGAACAGCTGATCAGGGACCAGCAGGACAAGATTTGCGCTGTAAGATCCAACATACTGAAGAATGAAGAGAAGATCCAGAAGATGGTGACCGGAATCAACTTCTCCTCCAGAACCTGAAGTGAGGAGAAAAAAAGGCCTACAAGGGAAAACTTTCCTAACAATGCACTGAAGATTTAGGGATGAACAGTGTCTCGTTCAGAATAATGGTAAGATCGTTTTTCTTGGAGATGATGGGAGATGGGACCAAACACTGCACTTTTAGGGGGTTTTGTCAGGGAGAAGGAGATGGACCCAAACATTTTAAAGATAATCTGTCAGATGTTGGTTTCCATGTAAGGATGTGTTTTGTAGTCCTGACTCTATTCTTACATCTGTTGACAGATAAATAAATAAATAAAATCTTCCTACTTTGCACACATAACCCACTGTTTCCCCCTGTAATGGTGCCTTTGTGGAAGAAGTCAGTGCGCAGTTAATGACTTGGAAAACCCAAAGTCTTGTTTTTTAAATAACCTAGCAAGTGTGGCACATTTAGTTTGTTTTGTTTCATTGCCTAACTATTATTTTTCCCAGCTGTGAGGCATTGGACCACTGCTGTACACAGGACATGCAGTTTGATTACAGCAATAAGCAGGCTTCTGATCGGGTTCAATTGCTTTTTTACACAAAGATTATTACATCTCCTATACTGGACTAGCCATACACCAATATTTAAATATATTTCTGTGACACATTCATCTGGTTGATCACAGGAGGAACGATCAAATAACATTTCTCGGGCTTGCATGGAGAACTCTGGGACTCGTGGGGAATCCTGGGATCTTTTACCTGTGACAGTGATCTTTTTCTTTTTCTCTAAAACTTCTTTTCATTTAAAATCCCCCCCTCTCAAACTACCGTCCCAAAACATAAACAAAAAAGACTATTTTCATCAACCTTTTCCCATGCTTCCAATAACCTTATCCCAGATTGTAAAAACCAATAGTTTGTCAATATGTTATTTCACATTTCCACTTTTGAAGCACTGCTGCACTTTGATAAGACTGAGTAGAGGAGTTGTACCTTCAAGTTCCGTGGGAAATGTTTAGGAGTGTTAGAATTCTTCGATGTTTTTATCTTATAACCATACCACAGGCACACTCATTTAATGTACTTTCAGGGAAAAGTGAACGTATATCCATTCTCTCTGCAGTGAGCAAACGGGACAGCCAACACCATGGAGGTCCCTCCACTCTTTGTACTGTAGGATTTGTCAAACTTTCTTTTTTTTGGAATGGAGACAATGTTTGGTCAGATGGCAGCTTTTTGTGTGAACTTTCAATTCTTTAGAAATCAAAACAAAAAATAAGATAATAAGATTTTATTATCTTTTTTTTATTAGCTCCTTTTGTGACTTTAAGAAATGTGCTTTACAGATGTAGCTAATATGAAGCAATACTAGGCTGATAATTGCAGTAGATGGTCGACACGCGAGACTGAAAGAAACCGCTGTCCCCGTTTTCCTTTACATTCCAGTAATACCATCGCACTGCAGGCCATGTGTGAATAAAACACAATAACAAAATAACAGACTAGTCAGCCATGTTTCTTACATAGTGACCGATCTCACTCTGAATGAAAATGCAGTAACCATTGTAAGTAATAGTATCAATGTAATTTTACATTGTGGTTATTATTTTTACAAGTGCAGTTGCTACCTCTGTTAGTTATACTGCAGATATGGAGGTGTTTAAACCAAATTAGATTGAAAAAAACTTGCTTGGATTGATGAATGTAATCCATTTTTTAAATTATGTTGTTCCAGGTGTGAATATGATGACCATACATACTGTAACTAGCTCTCTTCGCTGCACAGACCTCTGAAACATCTACCCAACAAAGGTTGTCACAATACCAGTAATTTCAATTTCAGTACAAAACTAGTATTAAAAAAAAAAAGATACTCAACACCTGTTTCAACACCACGGTAACGTAAAAAAAGCCCTAGGCACAACATTTCAAGTTCAACTGGGAAATCGAAATTTACAAGTTCCCAGTCGGAGTTTTGAGTGCCACCCAAAGTCGTATTTCCGACTCTGAAAGTCGGGAGAAGCTCACGAAGCCGCAACATCACAATCCAACATGACTGCTGATCAACAGTAGTGAAAGCTGTGGGAATATCCTGTTTATTAACACTTATCTTATTTGTATCTCATTAAATCAGTCGTACACACAAGACCATCCATCTGCTTGCAGAAGTGCTGTTATGGTGTTTGTATATGCAACATTGTAACAATGGCTAACCTGGCAAGAGTCCCCCTCCCTGTTAAATAGTGGTTTTCTTACTTGTAATTGGAACATGTTCAGCTCAGGTGTGATGTCAGTTCCAGTTGCAACCTCCAACTTCCGAGGTATATTTGACAGTTACAGCCACAGGTTGAATACCATTTTCCCCCTGATGTTTCATCTGTGCAGCCTTGGGTTAAAGATCAGATTCATAAAAAAATGAATTATAGCTTCAGTACTTCGATACTATCAAATAAATAAAAACCCGAGATCAGATAGTTTAAACACAAGTATCAATACTTTTGACAACATTGGCCTAAACGTTTCCACTTCCACTGCCTCGTCAGAACAATGGGTTAACGGTTCAAATGTGCTGTCATTTAGTCTGATTTTACCCCATTTTCATATCAGTATTATAATCCATTAAATATACTGTAACCAGCTGAAAAGTCCAACTTAAAAATCTTACAAACAAAACTTGTGGAAAAGTGAGAACCTGTGTGTTCATATGTCTTATATGAAAGGACAATGTACACTGTAACCTTCATGTATCATATACTCTGTTTCTCTTTAAACTGTACATTATGTATATGTGGAGATTGTATTATAGTTCAAATAATTATATAATTTTGTAGTGGAGTGAAATAAATGGTTACATTGCAGTGAATATGTGTTGTGTCTTGATTTTAATCAAAGTCAATGTAGAGTAGAAGCTGTTGTTGAGAGTAGTCAAGAGAAAGTGAAAGTCAAGTTGGCCTTCTAATGGAAATGTAATGAGAGGTCTGCATTGCTTGAGTTACACTATGAGCCAAATGATAAATGACCCTGGTTTGTGATTTTGACGAGTTCATGAGAAGTCCTTGTGGCGTCTGGCACAGCCAAGTCACACTCTCAACGAGACGCGTTTCTTTTGAAGCCCGGTCCGACATGACAGAAGTAAAACATTTAACTTTCTTTTGAAGACCCTCGAGTAACATTAGCAGCGACTTTTCTCTGCCAAGCCAAGAAACAGCTGCAACACACACAAAGAGTATTAAAAAAGCCCCTTTAACAACTATTAAGCAAGATTTGGACAGATCATTTGTGATGCAAGTCTGAGATTTATCTGAAGGCCCCTGGCAGAAGGCGTGGACAAAGAAGCTCTCCTCCGTCTCAACAGGCAGATTAGGATAAGACTACGGCACAGTCCGAGGAAAGGGCCGCTCTATTGTCCTGCGTTTTCCTTTAAACTGGTGGGTTCCACAAACAAGAAGTGACTTAGACACGACAGCCTCTTCACTGTTCAAAAAAAAAAGCCTCTGTTGGTTTTTCCCTTTGAATTTCACAATGGATCATGCTGCTAATGAGTGACCACACCTTTCACTTTCAATCTGCAGTTACCCACTAATCCTAATGTCAGTGCCAATCTCTCTCTTTGACTTCAACTCTGAAAATGAACTACACTTTGTGCAGATAAAACACATGGCCGGGGTTCGGAGTGGTCAAGTAACCTCTAATCAGACTTAATGAATGTTCTGCTCTAATCAAATGTAATACTAAATGCAATCAGGGAGATGAGCTATAACAAATAACCAAGTCCAGTTGCTTTTGACTGAAATTGCTTTGGGGATGAGATGAGTGTGTTCTATGTTCTCAGCTCTTGTGATAGTGTGGCTTTTAATCTGGCTACAGACTTAAAAAGTAATACTCTATGTCTCAAAAATGATTATGGCAGATCATCGCTTGTTTAACTGAAATCTGAATTGTCTTTAAAGAAAATATTTACTCTAAAATCTATCAAATCTGGGGCGGCAGTAGCTCAGTCCATAGGTGATTGGCGGTTCGAGTCCCTGTGTGGACCATGAGTGTGGACTGGTGGCTGGAGAGGTGCCAGTTCATCTCCTGGGCACTGCCGAGGTGCTGTTGAGCAAGGCACAGAACCCCCAACTGCTCGGAGCGCTGATCCATTGGCAGCCCCCTCGCACTGACATCTCTCCATTAATTTCACGTATATAGGTCCTGTTTGTGCATGTGTGTGTATTTCGGGGCCTGTGTGTGTAACCTGTAAAATAATAACAGAGTGAAAAGATTTCCCTTGCAGGGTTAATAAAGTAATTCTTCTTCTTCTTCTTCTTCTTCTTCTTCTTCTTCTTGTGACCTGTCCACTTATGGAGACATGTGGCACTGTTGACCTGTCCATGTATTTTTAGCTCCACCGGGCCTCAGAGTCAAAGGTTCAGGTGTCATCAGGCAGCACACAGCCATTTCTGCATGCCTCCCTGGTGTATGTTACCCACCCAAACATGACACCACATTTGTACTTACCCAGACTGCTTACATGGGACCAGCAGCCAAACAACATGCCTAACCCTTTGTGTACACAGAAACATGGATATACAGGATGTAGGAGATAATAAGCCCAAACGCCGTTCTTTTGGATCCTAGATCTTTTTTGGTACCGTGCTTGGACCTTTGAAATGACCTTATGGGGTTGCTTGAGTCATGGCAGTACCACATATTAAACATCACAATGTGCCACAGAACTATAATAGGGATTTTTTTGGGACAGTTTGTGCATTATATCTTCAATATTCCAGTATCAAATTTCCATTTTTACAATTAAATTTGTGTGAGTTATACTGTACAATTTACAGTAGCCTATATCCATCCTGCTTCTGTATGCTGTTACTACACAACCTACCCAATGTATGATGGAGACTTCTATGGATTCAAACTAAATTTAGAAAATCTAGTATATTCAGACTTCACTAGACTATATCTCATAGTATATTTGACTTGTTTTATGCCAACTAAATATAGAATAATAAATAAATGTATTTCCACAGAATTCTGCCTTTAAAACGTTTATTATTTACAACAGATATTGTACTATCTTGACAGCAGTGTTTAATGTGCCATATGGGAAATATTGATTGTAATTGCCCAAGGATACATATTAATGCATAACTATTTAACTGCATATTTGTCTCCTTTTTGTTCCCCCCACTGTTGTCATGCTCGGTTCGGGGCATTTAAAGCGACGTTTCCCCTTTAAATCCTCCAGGAAGTTGCGCTGCGAGCTCACGGACGCCTTCATCAACACGGTCACGTTTGTTTGCTCCACGTGCCCTGGTTGATTCCCTTGGGTTTCCCGTGTTTGGGGAACCGGTGTCGGTGTTCTGCTGAAGCACTAGCTGGACGTTTGGACATTCCGGGACCATGGCCGACGGTCCACGGGCGGATGTCGATGACCCGCCCAGTATCAACGTCCCTCCGCTCATCACTGTCTCTGATCTGCCCGGTGCCACTGCTGCAGGTAACCGTGCCGCTCGGTGTTCCTCTCCGGGGAACATGCACGGATCATGTGTCCTCCGTGTGCAGGGTGTGCGCATACAAAAACAGGAAGACTTCTGTGCGCATGACAACAATAACACGGGGCTGTTGTTGAGGGCAACTGTGTAACAAGGTGTGGTCAACACAGTCAGTAAACAACTATCAATGGCGAGGAGCCATTGTGTGTTAGTTTCCACAGCCTACTAATGATACAGGTACGGATGATTTGGACCAGAGGTGGATCATTAAAGCTCATGTATATTAACTGTGAGTGATGGGAACTCCCGCACAATCAAATGCAGTGTAAGACTTGAGCTCTGCAATAACTACATTTGGAAAGTGTGTCTGAAAGGTCCCATGTTATGCTCCTGTTCAGGTTCATGCTACATGCTTTGATGTTCTTGTTCTCATCCCCGTCAGTGTTTCCAGGTCTGCGGCATCTGCACACTCGGCGGCTCTGCATCGTCATTGCAGCCGGGGAATGACTGTAACAGCACTGTCACATTCACCGTCACTTACCTATATACATATATTTACTACATACTGTGCTTTATATATATACTAGGGCTTGACCCAAATATTCAGCTATTAGGAGATTTGTTCATTGGGTAGCTATTCGGTTTTCAATTTTGGTATTTGTCAGGGAATAACCAAATATTCACTGTTGATCTGTACTGAATATCTGAAGCTCAACAACTGGTGTTCAGCTCTAATACAGGTAGAGTTGTGACATCACAACCGTACAGAAGTCCTGACGGCTCGTTTTTAAAGGCACAGTATACTGAATACGGGCTGTGTGCGCTTCTCTGTGGATTGAGTGTTTTGCCACTTCAACCTGCTTTACAATAAAGAGAGTAAAATTATCCCTTTTTACAATATGGGACCTTTAAATAGCATATTAGACTGAGAGGTCTTGATTAAGTACATGTGCACAGAACAGTTGTACTCCTACTGGTCAAATAAACCGGAATTTAGCCTTGATTCATCCTTAGGCATGGTGTTTGTTGGTGCCAATGGGGCTAGCTTCCCATGAGAGACTCAGGAACTCCCCAGAAACACTTGGAGTCATTTTACACCAGAATTACTCATTCTTCCCACATTTAGCAGGAACACTTCCACTTGTAGAGTTATGCAAAGAAATAATATGCGGTGATAAATAGCTGTGAAATGCAGCTGAAGATGCTGAATTAAATTAGTGTATTTGCATTTGTAAATGGCCAAATTAATCCACAACATTAACTGAAAACAGACATCAACATTTTTAAAGATAAGCGGTGCTGTATGGACTAGTGATTTCAGTATTTTGCTTTGGTTAGCTAAAGTTTGACAGTTTCTTATGTGTGTCCTTACTAGGCCGTAACCTAAAGGAGTGGCTCCAGGAGCAATTCTGCGACAAACCTCTGGAGCAGGACGACATGCGGCTGCACAATGCAGCCTACGTCGGGGACCTGGACACCCTGAGGAACCTGCTGCAGGAAGACAGCTTCAAACAGTGGGTGGGAGTTATAGCTATAAAACGAATATAATAGGATTTGTTCTTTGTATAGCACTTTTCTTATCATTTGTTCTTGTAGATGTGTAGAGTAGTCTTTGTCCCTCAAAATTGAACGCTACATTTTACAGCAGACCTGCCAGCTTTTGTCCAGAATGTTCATATGTGGCACTAAGTGGTTTGTGGTTTTCTGTGCTGTGTGGGTTCCTTCAGGAGGTTTGCTGAGTGACAGCCTGAGAGACATATGCTGTACAGAATAAGCCCTTACACATCTCTACCACAAAGCTGCACTTCATAACAGACACGGCATGCTGGCTCCTCGTTGCCTTACAGTGCTATAAGCAAACATGTCCTTTTCTCAGTGTGTGCATCATGGTTTGTAGCTGGTGGCCACAGTGGGACTCAGATACGGTCCATACAGGTACTGGAACTTGAAATGCTCACAACGTCAGAGCCAGGCAGGACCATTGTAGAGTGGTCAGAACTCATTTAACCCCAATCCCACAGCGGTTGTATGCAGCACTCGTACTCCACACCCGGCCAACCCATTATTACTGGCTTAGGGCAGTCCATCTCTGTTCCACATGGTTCACAACATGCTGTTATTTCAATAAAACACTTTTACTTCATTGGGTTCTCCCGGCCCTGCCTAACCAATCTCACCTGAGGCAGCGCTGCATATTTTAGCTGGTAGCTGTTGTAAATATTTAATTTGTGATGACCACACAGCAATTATATTTTTTATTGTTTGGGTTTATGGTCATTAGCTTGCTTTTAAGAAACTTTGAAAACTTCCGAAGTGCAAGCATTACCAACCCAATATGTTGGATCTAGAGATACAACTAATAACCACTCCCTTCTCTCCCTTGGTGTCAGGCGCATCAATGAGAAGTCTGTTTGGTGTTGTGGCTGTCTGCCCTGCACCCCTCTGAGGATCGCATCCACAGCGGGACACGGCGCCTGCGTGGCCTATCTGATCGCCCAGGGAGCCGAGGTGGACCTTGTTGATGTGAAAGGCCAAACGGCCCTCTACGTAGCTGTGGTGAATGGTCACCTGGAATGTGTCCGGATCCTGCTTGAAGCCGGAGCCGATCCCAACGGAAGTCGCCACCACCGCAGCACCCCGCTTTACCACGCTGCACGGGTGGGACGGCTGGATGTACTGCAGGAGCTCATCAGGTGAGGTTAGGAGAGGATCAGGGTAAAGCCTGGATGTATTGAAGTTATGTTAAACAAGCACAAAATATTTAATTATCTCACTTCTCACGTGTTGAACGTTTTCCAAACAGACTGAAAAAGCAAACGATGTCCCAGATTTTTGATCTAGACACAGAATATATTGGCTATGTTTGGCCCATACATTTGTAGTAAATGGAGCCTTCTGAAATCTGATTTTTTTCAAGATTATTCTCTCTGCAATCAACCAATATATGTATTTCCTTCAGAGGACATCAAGGCTTTAAAAAAAAGTTCAACTGTATCTATGTTTCCCTCCATCCAGGTTCAATGCTGACGTAGACATTGACCACCAGCTGGGTCCCCGGCTTCTCTTAAGTGCCCGCACCCTCAACACTCTGGTAGTGTGTCCTCTGTACATCAGCGCTGCCTACCACCACCTCTACTGTTTCCGTCTGCTGCTCCAGGCTGGCGCTCAGCCCGATTTCAACTACACGGGGCCCGTCTGCAAAGAGGCTCTCGGCCGCGGCCTGGCCTCCTGCCTGCTGGATGCTGTGCTGCGACACGGATGTGAGGCGGCCTTCGTCAAACTGCTGCTGGACCACGGGGCCAACCCGGCCCTCGTGCCCTGGGACGGGTTAGAGCTGGAGGGTCCCAATCGGAGGAAGGTGGATCCAGAGGCGCTGAGGGTCTTCCTGGAGGCAAGGAGTGAGTAAAATCTGTGAATATGCAGGTGGGGGGGGTTATTATTAACCAGTAGTTCAAGGAAGGGTTATATACAGATTTAAAGGTAGTCAGAGTTTGGTTGTTTGTGGTTGCCTCATAACCACCCGATCATTTCACCTTTCCTGCAAAAAATGATATCACTACACAGTGTAGAATTCTAATAAATGCAAACTTTTTAAAATTAGATGAAAAAAAAGTCTTGACCGTAATGACCCTGGGCACCTTGATTCCCTGCGGACAGCACCCGGCTTGTCGGTCAAACTTTCTACATCCGGGGGGTCGCCCTGCATTTTAAAGCCCCGGATGATCATGAGTTTCACGCTGCACCTGTGAAGAGCAAATACTCTCACTGAGTGATGCATTACTTCCCGTTTACACCTGGAAACTGCCCGGCCACAGCCTTCCAGTCATTACTTTTCCAAAAAGACATTTTGACGTGCTACAGCAGAGGTGTAAAAATGAACCATGGCTCAGTTCTGTTGAGTCCTGCTATTGCGTTTGCTGGCTCACTGTCACACTGTTGTGACACTTGAATAGAGAGGAGCCATTGTTAATGTTAGTAGTAACACCTGTGCTTTTTCCAAGTGTAACTGGCTGCTGTGAAAAAGGCACAAAATACGGCACATTGACTGAAGGTGTTCAAAGTAAGACACATTTTCAATGTATCGCCATTTGGTTCAATAACATGAACTCAGACGTTGTCATAGTAAATCCTAAAATAAATAAATACATAAATAAAATGAAAGTTGGTACATTCTCACCATTTTTTAACAGCTCAGAAAACAAAAGCCAGGTGCTTGTATGGCCAACAACATGACTGGCAAAGAAGTTTTTGACAAGGTTCAGCTTCAGTTAACTGAGTGATAATATGGCAAATAAAGCGGCCTGTACCCTGTCCTCATGGTTTACCTGAGCCTGCAGTACGGATCTGCTGCAGATGCCTTTGCTTTGTCTCTTCTCAGGATGCCCTCGCAGGCTGACACACCTGTGTCGCATCAGGATCCGCAGAGCAATGGGCAAAAGCCGCCTAATCCACATACCCTCGTTACCGCTACCACAACCCATCAAGAAGTTCCTGCTTCACCAAAACTGAAAACCACCAACCAGAGCTCTTCAAACTCAAACCTTGAAAAAAACAACAACCTCGATTTCAACAATAATCCCCAAATAGAGGATTTTATGAAGTCAATTTGTTGATTGCTTATTATTTTCTAATAGTAAACAATTAATAGTATTATTTTTCAAACATTTTCAAGTTAACAGTTATGTAATACTCTTATCTTGATATATGTCTAATCATTTATGGAAATGCTTCTTCACTTACCAGAGAAACCTTAGCGCAGTATATTCGTGGAAACTGTGTGTGTATCCTGCTTTAAGTGTTTTCCCTGTGACTTCAAGTAGCCCGTTTTAGCTTCAGAGCCATAGTGAGGATGTCCTTTGTTCTGAAGCAATGACTTAAACATGCCGTGTATTACAACATTACCCAATTCCAGCTCCTTGAATTGTTAATGTATCTGTTTTACGGCCTTTTACCAACAACTCAGCCAGAGTGAATGACATAATGTGAAGCCTGTGTTCTCAGCTTTATACCGTAGATCGCTTCCAATATAAGCGATCCCTAGAGTGAAGTGCAAGGATGAAAAAGGGTCCTATATTTTATGTTAGATTAATATTCTTACTTTGCTTTTGTTTTGATGCATCAAGCACTTCGATTTGTCCTGTGTTTACATTTGGTGCTGGGCGCTGATGGATTCTTATTTAGCCGTATGCCTTAATATTGAGTTTTGAAATGGCCTCAAACTTTGGATTGTAGATTTTTGAGAAGAAATGGCTTGAAATAAGCAATTTAAGGAGAATGTAAAAAAACTTCTAGGAAACTCTCTGTGAAGGAAATGTAGAATAACTTTGTATATGTTGCCCAGAAAGCTGCCTTCTCTGTGAGTCCGTTGGACCTGTTGGCTCCCGTACATGTTGTTTCTCACACATTGTTACTGGTCAACAAGAGATGTCGGCGCATTTAGTTTTGTATGGTCTCTTCTTTGTTTGCATCCAGTAAATGTACAATAATTCTATATTCTCTTCTGTATGTTCTTTATCATCTAAAAGGACTTTCACACTGCCAGAGATAGAGGGTTTCTTCAAAAGTAGGATTGCTTTCCATGCTTCCAGATCTGTTAGCCATCTCCTTCAGTGAACATGAGAGAATTATTCCTTCTACTTTCTTCACAACCCCTTCCAAGATGTGCTCTAGTCCAAAAATATCTGAGCCAGTGTCATGGACAGAATCTCTGTAGTGTAGGTTTGGTTTAATCCAGTGGAAGAAAAATACCAGGGCAACACAACCCACAGATGGTGTGGGCTTTTTGATTTAAGCTTCAGCACACTAGTAGTTAATCAGCTCATATACGGTATATTATGTGTCCTTTTTACAGGTCCATCCCCATGCATTAAAGTGTATTCCAGCGCGAAATCATCCCATGGTCTTTTTCAGCACTTGTATACATCAAATAAGCCATCGAGAGTTTCTTTCTTGTAACAATTATTAGCTATTAACAGAGAAATCCGGGAGAGTCGCTAACAGCCGGACGTGGCTAACACTGATTAGCTCGGGGCAGTACTGTGAAGGCATTAAAAAGCCTTTTTTAACCACTAACACTGCTGAAAATAACAGCAAACCTCTGCAGTAGCATGAGAAGAGTCCCTACACAGAAAACAACGCATAAATGGGCTCCTTCCTTTTGGATTGACTTTGGTAATCCACTTGAATGGACTTCACTATGAGAGGAGCTGGTACGGAAGTCAGTAGGTAAGTCTTTAAAACACTCTTTTAATAAACTCCTGGTTCACGTTGTTGGCGCTTCGTTTTATGTGTAGGGACTCTCACGTCCGGCTGTTAGCGACTCTCCCATTATTCTCTGTTAACAGTTGTTACGCAAAAAAAACTGTTTTGATGGCTTATTTGATGTATGTTAGTGCCATAAAAGACCATGGGAGGGTTTTTGCGCTGGAATAACTCTTTACGTTGAAAAAATGTGTCCCTTAAATGTCTAAATAAAACAGAAACAGTGAAGGTGATCAGACTGCCCCTTTGTGGATATTGAAGATGAGCTGTTTATCATTATTGTAGCCAAGGATCAAGATATTCTAAGGAAGTGTAAAAAAAGAAAGCTACTTTCTCTCATATAGGGCTGGGGGATAATTCAATTTGATAATTTATCATCAATATGTGAACAAATCATGTGGAGATTTCATGATACACAATTACATTGCCTAAATTCACACTAACACAAACATCTCATAAAATGTTCTCTGATAATTGTAGTTTTGGTTTGATAATCCAACTTAACATTGCCACACAGTTCAGTGGACTAACATCAGCTGGATTACGTACCCCATGATTTCACATGAGCAAATATTGTGATATATCGAGACAAAGTCCCAATGAATGAAGGCAATAGAAAAAGGAAGATGTTTATTGTTATAACTATATAAAAATATATGTTGTGTATATTTGTCTTAATCTGTTTTATCAGGATGTGGAAAAACTGCATTGCAGCAATATTCACGTCATTTAGACGACGCTTTACGTTCTAATTCTTGCATGTTATGTTCATTTGGCAATTAAGTTATTTGTGTTGTGTGTTATGAGGTTATTTAATATAGATTTATTTTACCATTAACCTATATGTGCCTATGAAAATGTGCTGCTCTCAAAAGACAGATTTTTTCAGTCAGTGTAACGTTTTTTTTTAACCCAGCTGATACAGAGACTTGTAGAACAGTCGTGATGTTGCACACCAGGGATATGCAATACAATTGAATACAAGTATGATAGATCTCTTGATAGGGACATTTGTTGTGAAGCTGAGAAATAAGCCAAGATGTCTTGAAGTATGAGAAAACCACAATTTGGTGAAAGCCCAACTGGCCACCGTGGAAAACTCTGAGCCTGGGAACCCCCGACTGGAAACAGCAGGAGGCACAAGGGCAGAGGGAGATGAGCGCTGTCAATACAAAAAGTAAGGGTAAAGACTCGAGAAGAGAAACATTTTTTTGAAAACATGTTTATGGAAATGATCCCCTCTTCAGAGTAGAAAAGCCTCTAAACAGCATGAAGGCTCTCATTGGGCACTTAAATGATCTAATAAATGATTTAGAAGTAAACATACATTATTAGACATGTTTGCCAATTAAATCAAATAAAACCCACGCAAAGTGTTGCTCATGTGCACAAAAATGCTCAACTGTCACATGAGGTCTGTAGATGGCACTGTCTTCCTTTCAAGCATGACAGATGTCTCCGTGTCTCCCAATATCGCTGTTTCCTCTCATTTCTCTTTCTTTCCCATCTCGGCCATTGTCTCTCTTTTCTTTCTTTCCTATGTTAGCCTCTTCTGAGTTTGCTTCAGAGGATTCAGCTGTGGATCTCAGCATGTGTCCTCAAGAGCCTCATCCTTTAGCAAGTCTTTCATTAACAGAACACACACAGAACGAGCTCCTTTTGCATCAGCGCGGAGTGAAGCGGGGATCGGACAGTTTGGTAAACCACTATCTTCCTGTGGGGAGTTTTCCATTACGAGAGACTTCTCTTTAAAGTCAAACTTACTTTATTTGCCCTGCAACGTTCACCATGGATTCATTATTCAGTTATGAGGCAGATTTCACATAAAGAGTTTTATTCCAAAGTGAACAATCACTACACAAGTAAAAACTCTTTGTACATGAAAAAACTTTGAATCGTGATCAGCACAACAGTGTTTAAACATTAAAGTGATTTCCTGTGCTCGTGCCCACAGAGATGGTAAAAGGTTTATTTCTTCAGGAAATCACTGGGAGCCTGGAAAAGCTGAATGGTGTTGTTCATTCCTAACTTTATTTGCACCGCAAACTGCAATCAAAATCTCAGCAGCCTCTGCTAATATCACCACAGTGTTCCGCCTCAACATGGGGACCAGCGTGCAAAGGGATGTTAAATGCAGTGCAGCTCGCTTCATGAGGCGACCACAGCTCTCAGACGTGGATTAAAGGTTGTTTCCATGGATCTGGTGTTTTCATATAAAATTCTGATGGCGTGCGTGTGTGTGCGTATGAATAAATTAGCGGTGTTTGCTTAACAAAGTATAGAGCCTGTTTGTGTAAGAAAGTAAAAGTCATGTTTGTTTAGATCAAAACTCACCTGTTAGTGGTTAAGTAGTTCCACCACAATCACTTCGTGTCCGCTTCTTTGTCAGGCGACCTGCTCTCCTGCACTTGCACTGCAGAGTAGCCTGTTACCATTTGGTAATTGCCACGCGTTTTAATTTGAATGATCTCACTCCTCAGGCGCTCCGGAACTCTTAGTTCCTCCAATGACCACATCACTGCGTGTATACCACCGCCACACAGACACACACACACACACACACACACACACACATACACACACACACACACACACACACACACACACACACACACACACACACACACACACACACACACACACACACACACACACACACACACACACACACACACACACACACACGCAGGTACTCTGACCCAGTGCAATTCAACATTTATCAACTTCAGGCTCCTTTTTTCTTTCCTTTTTCATTTCTTCGCCACACAGCGAGTGGAATTTGTCCAAACATGAAGCCGTTTAACGTGACTCAGAGATGACATTGAACTGAGTTTGTCGTTCGTCGTCCAAGAAAAGCAGCCTTTTCCGTTTGAGCTCAGTCACGTCAATTGAACAGGAAAGCTTGGGTGTGGATGAAGGAAATCTGAAAATATTGATCATTTTACATTTTTGTGTCATACTGTAATGCAGCACATGTGGATCACAACTGCACGTCCGGAAGCACTTTTCCTTTATTAAGGCCGTCTTGCTCTATAAACCACTCAATCAGTGCTCTAGCGCCAATCACACAGGGGATTCCTTCAGCTTTATTGATATAATTAAGGACTATTTGGTTGGAAAAATTGAATGAATCTTTACCTTTAAAGTGTGTTTTAATTAAAAACCTCAAAGGGACTTAATGAGGCTTAATTTGACTGTTTTCCAAAGGGGCCGGTAGTTGTGAAATGTGGCAAGGGCAGGAAGGATGTCAAGTCGTTGCTTCTGTAATTACTGTCACAGTCTGTAACTTGGCTCTTGTACTTAATGAGTTCCCTCTCATTTGAGCGATGTTTCCTTATAACGTGAGTATGACAGCTTTTCTCGCATGGTCTGATTTTCAGGAGCAATGAAGCTGTAGAAATGGAGAGGGGAGGTAGACAGGAGACAGTGTACAGAAAATGTCCACTTGGACAGAAAAAACGGCAGATTGCATTAAACTCTATCCACAGTCACTCATTAGCAGTGATGATGGGAAATGAGTCTGGTGTGGAAAACAGACCCTTTATGATTGTCTGGTTCTGCTCTTGCTGCCCTGTTATAATGCTTTACTTCAGGTATCCATGAATGGAGTGTGGACTGGTGGCTGGAGAGGTGCCAGTTCATCCCCTGTGCACTACCAAGGTGCTGTTGAGCGAGGCACTGAACCCCCAACTGCTCGGGGCGCCGATCTATTTGGCAGCCCCCTCACTCTGACATCTCTCCATTAATTGCATGTACTATATAGGTCCTGTTTGTTCATGTGTGTGTATTCCGGGCCTGTGTGTGTGTAACGTGAATAACAATAATAACAGAGTGAAAAAATTGAATTTCCTCTTGCGGGATTAATGAAGGAATTCTTCTTCTATTTAACAGCCCTAACACATACAGTTAAGTTCCTATGGTTACAGACGACCCCTCCCCCAGGTTTTCCTGCAACCTGTGTCTTGCGCTCTCATCGGCTGTAGCTCCCCAACAGTTCTCGGTATTAAGCCGGCTAGATACCTTGTGTCTGTGAAGGACGCGATCATCTTGGCTTGCATCTTTGAACAGTTCACATTGAGCTCAAGCGGCAATTTGTTTCAAAAACAGTCTGTTAGTGGTAAATTAGGCTAGAAGCTTGTAGCTTGAAATAGAGATAAGTCTAGCGAGAATGTCTAGTAAAACTACTTGGTTAGATTTAGGAAAAGGTCGAGGTTTGGATTCAAATAAGTATGTCCATTATATAATTAAGTTGCATTTTCACATGGGACGGGACACAAACAGGACACGGACCGCCGTCTCCTGGGTGAAACTCCAGTGTGTGTATGACCCAACCATCCTGACCTCCTCCCTAAGCAGAGTTTAAGGCTTGTTATACCAGCCTTCTGACTTCTGGAGCACTGCAAGTGTCAGTTGAAAGCCAGGTGCATGTCATACAGATGCTAAAGGAGGACAAAAACATTCCATATCAGCTTTTCTGTGGTTTGCAGAAACATATAATGGCAGTTTTCTCTGTCAACCAGGCTGCTATGCCACCGGGTCTGGCACCACCCTGGTGGAAAAGTCATGCCATCCTACTGCTATACACTATCCACCTCTAAAACACACAGATATGATAAACCTGCTAGGAAAATGGACTGATTGTTGCTCTGCTACATGTCAGAACAGAAGGTTTAGTTATTTTTTGCTCATTAGTCGGCTACTAACATGCTGTGTATCTTGTTTGTGAGCCTGGGGATCACTTAATGGCATGATGACAATGTCCATTACACCAAACTACCCATGTTTAATTACTTCCGTAGAGCCGGACTGCTCATGGGAAGGATTTTCCGCCACTGAGAAGATCCTGTGGTTAGGAGCGGGAGGGGAAGTCTTGGATGGGGAACAAAGCGGTAGAGCTGTCGTGGACGGTTGGGGGGGGGGGGGGGGGGGGGCTGTGGGTCTCCTCCTCTTCTTCCTTCTCCTCACTAAATGAACCAGGAACCGTTGGGCAGCTTCCCAAAACCGCTGCCTGACAACAACATGGGCAAAAAGAAACCCCAGTTCAACAGAAGAGAGAAGAGGCGAGCCATTCGGTGGCCACCACTGTGGGAATGTTGTAAACTGCTTTCCTGAGGCCTTGGGAATCGCACACCAGAGCTGGAACCTGCGGGCATGGAAAACAGGGCCTGCCTCCCCTGAGAGAGGAGTTGTCAGATGCAAAAAAACATCACTTGACCACTTAGTGTGGGGGAGCTACTTTCTCTACTGTGCATCGGGGGGCAGTTTGACAGAATAGAAAATCTAAATATTACTTAGTGAGTTTTAGACGTACTCTCCACCCATGGATGGATTATGAGACAAGAGGCCCCCCACTCTGTTCACATAGGAACAATACACCCAAATTCAAAGAGTTTACTTTTAGTCATTTTGTGTCTCTTTGTGGTCATTTTTCATCCACTTTTAGTTGTTTTCTATGTCTTTGTATTTGTTTTGCATCTATTTTTAGTCATTTTGGATCTTTGTTGGTGGTTTTGCATCTATTTTTAGGCCTTTTACATTTCTATGTCATTGCTTTTTCGCTCTTTGGTCGTTTTACTCTGTCATCGTTTTTGACTATGTAGTTGTTTTGTGTCTGTTTTTCTGTCATTTAGCATGGTTTTGCATCTATATAGTCATTTTTCATCTGTTTGTGGTACTTTTTGGTCATCTTGTAAATACTGGTGGTCATTAAGCACCTCTTTGTGGTCATTTTGTGTTTTTATGAGTCAGGGCCACTGACCTCATGGGCCCCTGTGCCTGTGCCCAGTAGGCCAGTTCAGTAATCCATCCATGTCTCCACCAAATCAGCTCAGTACTTTGCACTTTTAGGACTTTGGAAAAAAAAAATGTTCTCCTTCAGTGATAAAAACATATTTTACTCATTTTTAATTAATCATGAGGAGGTTTCTGACTTACAAACACCCACTTTCATTTTCCCACCCTTTTGGCCCCAAGCTTAATTACTATCTGTGCAAAGGCAACTGTCCTGATGTCACAGACTATCAGGGACCCTGGAGTCCCCAGATTCACGGTGTGACAATTATTTTGTGGTTATTTAGTCAGTTGCATATTTACTTGATATATGCACAAAGACATAATGTATAAACGGAAATAATAAGGGCCTTAAGGTGGGTCCTTACCCAACCTTAAAGCCCTTTGTTATGGAGGAACCCTGTGTAGGGAATCAATATTTGTGGCCATGAGCTACTTCTTCTCAAAGCCAGAAACAAGAGAAGTAAGTCTCAAACCTATTTAGTATAAAGTCAATGACAATGACAATGAATGGGAGACTGATTTTTTTTTTTCTTAACCCAAATGAGCTTCATGCTACTGTTGCCATTTGTGAAACTGAAAATCGTCCCCACAGATCAGAACATTCTCCTGGGTGCTCTCAGTGACATCTATAATCTTCATCATCTTTCCCGATTTTTCTTTTTTTTTTTTTTACTTTTAGCACTCTAGTTTTTGGATTTAGAAGAGCTCTTAATGTTTTGGAAATATGTGTTTAGTTCACCTTTAATACCATGATTTTTTCAGTTAGTATTCTGCTCATAATGTGCCTAATGCTATATAAAGATGGTAGAATAGATGCGTGGTGAATCGTAGCGCTACGATCTAAATAGAAAAAATAACAGAGGCATGTCATCATGTCAGCATGTTCATCCATCTGTGCTGTTTTCTTCTTAGTCCCACAAGCTTCTTTTTCATGTGTTTTCCCTCTAAAAGTTATTAAAAATAGTATTGCCAGAGTATTCTGTGTCATTTCATGTTGTATTCTAACTGAACTTAGTCCAGAAAATGTGCCTTTAAACAAGCTGTCAGGATTTCTGTATGGTGACTACTTATACTGTAACTAGAAAGTGCCAGAAACGCTGCAGATCCTAGCAGACTGGGCTTTTTCATGAGGGGGGCTTTAAGAGGCAGTTGATTAAATGGAGCCTTTCAGACAGAGTGAATACAGGTATATTCAGACAAACAAAATGAGAAAAATGTGTTTTCTAAGTGTTTAAACATATTCTAGTAGAAACCCAAATACAACTTTGAACGGAAAATGAGCATGATATGTCTGTCTTAAATAAGTACGAATATGAATTGCCAAGTCGATGTTTAGATATGAGCCTGCGATCAGTATGCAATGTACAGGTTCAGCTGCAAGGCCTCAGTGGAACACCACATCAAATCGACCATTTCCTCTGCTGATAAGCAGCTTCCCAGACCTGCTAGAAAGAGCAAGAAGAGTTAAAAAAGTGTGTGTGTGTGTGTGTGTGTGTGTGTGTGTGTGTGTGTGTGTGTGTGTGTGTGTGTGTGTGTGTGTGTGTGTGTGTGTGTGTGTGTGTGTGTGTGTGTGTGTGTGTGTGTGTGTGTGTGTGTGTGTGTGTGTGTGTGTGTGTGTGTGTGTGTGTGTGTGTGTGTGTGTGTGTGTGTGTGCGCGTGCGTACTGTAATCTGAAAAACAACAAACAGTAATATACAGAGCCATAAACTCCCACGCACACACAACTACATTCACTATTCTCTAAAACCGCTCATTAACCTGTGAATTCCCCTGCTGTCTTTTCAACGCATTTCCCCCAGAATCCTCTGAATGTCCATAAGAAAATAATTCCAGATGTACAATTGCATGGGGTGAAAATCACTTGCAGGAAACTAAATGACAATGACATTAATAATTGCAGAATATACTAAGGTCTTGATCCATTCTGGCAGTTTGCAGCACTTGATACAGATACATGATGATACAATGTGTAATGGGAATAAAGAGTGTGCAGCATTGCGTGACTGTGAAGCCAACATCCTGTCCTCAGTGAATTCCATGGAGGAGTGTGCGGCTCCTTTGGTTTCTGATGCTTTTTCTGGACTTCCAGCGAGAAGGGAACTTGATTTGATTTACGTTTGTCGAAATCATCTCTCGCACTGCGCCATTCCACAGAGACTCCAGTTAGAGGATATTTCAGTGTTTGACATTAAAAGAAGGCAGGGGCAGTGTTTTTACTGATACACAGAAACTGATGTAACTGTCCATGCTGCTATTAAACTAGAGTTTGTCTGCAATGATATTTGGAATTAATGTTAAAGCAAAGGTGGATCGGGAGGAAAGGCATATAGCCCTGCATCACAGGTGTTTGAATTTGACACAAAAACCCCTCTGAAAGCTAAATACTAACCTACACTCACATATTTCACATAAACTGGAGTGATTACTGAGAAATGGACCATGCCTCTAGACCACTGCTCATGGTACAGCTCTGAGAAATTAGCATCTTCCTGATAAAAGAGACATTTTGACATGTCACAGTAGCAAACGTGTAAATAATAAAGTAGTGATGGCTGAATTTCATTGCTGTGTCCCAAATCGCACACTGCAGTGAGTGTACTGACATACACTCGTTTCCCCCAGTAAGTGCTGTCTGAAATCACACACTGCCGCCCCGCGCTTACTGGAAATGACATTCGTATTTCTTCTTCTGTTTATTTTTCTAAAAGCTTTTCCAACAACTCCTCTGACTCAGCAAACTGCCAAAAATCTTTGTGATCCTCTCTTTACATTTATAAAGCGTATCACTGTTCATCGTAGTTGTTGCCGCTTTGTTGAATGAATTGAATGAATGAATGAATTGTCTTTATGAATCATCTTTACTGTCATTGTACCAGAACGACAAAATTTACATTACAATCCCTTAAAGTGCAGAAAATAATTTAACATTAAAACCATCAAAAAAGAATAGGCTAGACCTTTGTTGTTCCGCCGTTTTCCAGTTTGAATTAGCCTCTACTGCTACGAAGACAAAATGGGGGTGAATGAGTGCCAATTGATCCAAATTCAACCGTACACTGCATATAACCGGATTCCGGCGTGAACGCACTTGTAATCTAATCATCTAATTAGTGACGCACACGAAAGGATGAAGGAGATTCCCACTGTCCCTACCTTCTATCTAGCGACACCACAGCAAAGGGAAGGGGCTTGGCAGAATCAGTGGGGAAAGAAGACCCCGTTGAGCTTGACTCAGCCAGTTTGAGGGTGGAAGTCCGTGAAATGGGTCACAGCACATTTTAGCTGCTTCAGTTTCATGATCCTGGAATACATCCTTTCATAGCAGACCTTTTGACTGATAGCAGGAAATGAACGGATGGAGCTCCTAACTATTAGGCATTGATCGGACAGACTATGGGACTGACCTGGCCCTGCCCGCACTGGTCTCGGCTCTCATGAGCGGCGAGCTACGCCGTTTTACGTCAGTTCAGGTAGACTGCCGTTGGATGAGTTGAGATGGATTCTCAACAAAAGTAAAAGCGAACATCTCTATGCGGCCTTAACTTCTTTCTGCAATGCTGACAGTCCTCCTTTAAGAGCCAAAGCGCTCTGACAGTGGTGTCTTTTATCACACACAGCTTAACCACACCTCCAAACATCTTTCAACATGAAAACAGTCCACAAAAAAAGAAAAAAAGAACTCCTGACACTAGCGTGTTGTTGTTTGATTCACAAATAAGTTGTGATTTACAGCCTGTGCATATTTAGTAGGGCTACGTAGTTTTCCGTTAGCGTTTTGAGACCTCCTGGGAGGTACTGTTACTTTACATTTTTAATTCTTTTAACTTTTCATTTTAATTCTTTTTTTGTACAAATAGGTTTTCGGTTTCCTGGATCATTTTTCCCTGGGTTAGCGTTATCTGTTTAATTGCAACTTCCCTTATCCCCAGGGCTACATTAGGAAACATAACGCATTGCTTTCAATAATTGTGTACACTATGTACAAAAGATAATGTAATAATTATAATGGGTTGATGTGCAACATTGGTTGTCACATGGTTGCAGTTAGTTCACTGAATTCAAAATCAAAATGTAAACTGAATAATAACAACATTTCAATCATTGATGGCATGTAACATCAAATGTTTAAAAAAGACTCAACCTTTAGAGTTGATAGAGCTGAAAGTGTATCCGCTGCTGACACCAAACTGTATGAGATCGAGGGAAGACAGAGCCCAAAACAAACCGTAAAGATAGACTGGCAGAGTCTCTGCTCCTCTTGGGTTATCTGTGATGTGTTCTCTCCTGTGGTCTGAGAGCCAGCAACCATTAGCACAACCCGTCTCTTTAATCAAGCCACCAAAGGAGGTACTGAAGGATGCTCTGTTGACCGCAGTATGCCTCCTCTCTTATTTTCTCACCCACTGGCACACCCGCTCTGTGGGAGAGTCCTGAGGTTTGTTAAAGCCTCAGTGAGTCAGTGACAGGTGGACAGGTGGTAGTTCAAGCGGGAGCCTCGGGGCCCCGTGGCTGCTGCGCAACTAAAAATATGTGGGGAGCCACCACCAGTGCATACAGCAGAGCGTTTATTTAAGCTAACATTTGAAGGATGGAAATGTATACATGTGCTGCAGTCATGTATTGTGTACACTGCAACAATGTTTATGCATTAATACATTCATATTTATCTTTCCGTTTAGTTCATCATTTTTGTTTATCATGTCAGCCCTCTTGGGGATACAATCTTTAGTTTGCCGTTAAAATGTGAGTGCTCTTCAGGCACAAGAACAACAAAAACACACATTTTAAAATCTTCTCCACAAATAGCAAGAATCCCTATAGAGTGTGTAAGATTGATGAATGACCCACCAAACACACAAAAGCATGTGCAATAAATGTCCCATTCAACCAAAATATGACCTTTCTTAGCCAGTCACGATAAAATGAAAATAAATAATTGTGCAACAAAAGTCTCAAGAGGGATGGAACTTTGTTCTTTGGACTCGCTCTTTTTTGATGGTTTTCCAAGCTGTGCTGCAGCCTTAACTGACGACAGCCTGCTCAAGAGGTCCAATCATATTTTTGCACATGTTTAAAGAGGTGAAATAAATACTAATGAATAATATACTCTTACATAGGTACACTGCAAAAACTGTATTTCTAAGTTAGTAAGATACTTTTGTATTTAGTCTGAGATGTTTTGGGTATGGTTTGTAGGGATGCGACGATTTTTTCCTATTAGCAAATAAGATGACATTCACCATTGGCCATGGCTGATTATTAAAAAAAAAAAAATGTTTTTTCATGTGAAAGAAAGCTGTGTTAAAATTTGTTTCATAAAAGTGTAAACTGAATTTGTGCTCATTCAAATATAGTGTAATGAAGAGCTGAATGACTTTAAAACAGTTCCGACTTTTTTATTATTAAGATTTCTGTTATTTCTCTGACACAAAAGGGGGGAATAAATAAAAGCAGCGTAGGGTAAGGCCCCCCTACTTAATACCCATGGTCTGATTTGGCATCGCATCACAAGATGCTCTCTAGACTCAACTCGGGACAAAGTATCACATTTCACGCTTTAGTCTTTTGTCCCACATACGTGCATCTTTTGCAAGCAGATCTTTTTCATTATTTACTAAAATGAATGGCAACAAATAAATTATTTTGAAGGAACAAGAACTGGCACTGGCCTGCAAAATCACTGACTCAATTTTTCCTCTAATGGATATTTCGATTGTCAATACGTATTTTGTGATGAAGTGAATACGATTCTTAATAGAAAAGGTTACAGTCTGCTGCAGGTGTTCACATGTGTATGTGTGGGTCAGTGGGTGTCTGGGATAATCAGCCTTAGTATTGGTCCTTGTTGTTGTTTTTAGTGTATTTAATTTGGTCTATGTTGGACGAGAGAGGTAGGAAATCGGACTGCTCTGGTCTCTTTTTTTTTTTTTGTAACACACCACAAAAACATTTCAGATTCTGATCTGTTTTATTTATCACAGCTCACATCCACATCCTATGGCAATGGCCGCCACATTTTTAGGATGAAAGAGTATGATGTGTTTGCATGTGCCAGGAAGTTGTTGATAGGGTGTGTGTGTGTGTGTGTGTGTGTGTGTGTGTGTGTGTGTGTGTGTGTGTGTGTGTGTGTGTGTGTGTGTGTGTGTGTGTGTGTGTGTGTGTGTGTGTGTGTGTGTGTGTGTGTGTGTGTGTGTGTGTGTGTGTGTGTGTGTGTGTGTGTGTGTGTGTGTGTTTGTGTGTGTGTGTGTGTGTGTGTGTATGTGTGTGTGTGTATGTGTGTGCGGGTGCATGTACAGAAATATGAAGGGTGTTAGTCGGACAGTGTGTACAGTATGTGTGTGTATATACAGTACGTGGACTGTTTGTGGGGGTTTGAGTGTACTGTACGTGTTTTGGTCTGTGTGTGGGTGTTTCACATGCAATGTGGCGAGCTCTTTTTGAGCTGCCAGTGTGTTTGATGGACAATACTCCGGCTAATTATGTGTATGTGTGCGCATGTGTTTACTCTGTCAAATGTGTCCCACATGTGGGTGTAGGTCAAAGACCATACACACTTCCTCACCCTCTCCACTAATACCTGCCACCAACACCACCACACTGTTTGCCAAATATGTTTTGAAATGATTATAGCTCCAGATAGAGGGCCTTTTTTACATGGAGAAAAATGAAAAATCAATAACATTACAATAAGGTTTTTGTTCTGAAAGGGGAACTGAGAGCACAGTATATATATTCTTTTTTTTCCTGTGTGTAGTGTTTTCTACTGGGTTGTTGTAAATTATGGATTACAAGCCAATAGCAACAACAATTCCTTGTAGTAGTATTATAGTAGTCAAATCTCTATATATAAGCCTATAAAATGGAAGTGTTTTGTAGGCCGTTGTTATCCTGATTAATGTGTAATAACATACTTGAATTTTACCCAAGAAATGGTAGGGTGATTTTTTCTAAGCTTTCCATATGTCAATTTCTTCCTTAAAAAACATTACCATTTTGTCTCTTAAAATGCTATCTTCATACCGATCAAACACTCTCCTTCCTCTGTAAGTGATAGTGGGGTGCCACAAGGCAGTGTACTGGGTCATTTGCTTTTTCTTATGGATCTCCTATCCATATGTAAATATTCAATATTCCCAATTTGATACAGGTCATTAAACAGCATATTTAATTTTGAATATTTTGAATTAGGCCTTGTAGCATTTTTTGATTAAATGTTGTCAAAAAGGAGAAAAGTGGACACAGATGCCTCATGTTTACATTAAAGAAAGGGACAGATTTGAAAGTTTTGTTATTTATCATCTATAATGCTATGGTTGTACTGGGGCAGACCACTTGGGATCAGATTGGTCTGAATATGGCCTTTGAACTAAAGTGAGATGGACGCCCCTGCACTAGAGGCAGATGGTTATAACCATATATTTTAAATGCCTACACCAAATACCATGGCAAAACACTCATCGTAAAACCTCATTTGGCTGTGGCTTGTTGTTATATACTTACTGGCCTGACCGTATCCATCCCAGTCTGTTTAACCAGAGACGACAACCACCTCATGTCAACAAACATATTTGGGATCTCTGTCAACCATAGTTTCATTTAATCTCCTTGGTACCCCTCTGCTTTCTCAGAGTCCTGTCTGCTCCTTCTCTCACATGTATCTTAACCCAGTGAGACGCTGAGGTGTCCACTGTGAGGTGAAGGTATAGTTTTTATTTAGATACAAGTTTGTCCTTGCGAAAATAACAGCAATGGCAAATTTAAGTTGAGGTAAGCAAGCTTCTTAGGTTTCCTGATATTCCAGATGTTTTACACTGTATATCCCATGGCTTCACAGACCACTTAATCCATGTTGATGCAATCACTATAATCCAGGTTTTCAGACAGCGTCATAGAGTGCTATCTGTATCAGGTTTGCAGTGATGTCTCTCATCTTTTTACCCTTAGACCAGAGCAGACTCATATTAGCTCAAGCCAATCTAAATCATTCTGGTTGAACCGTGACGTCGCATTGGCCCAGTGCTCTTCACAGCGTCGTAAAGCATAGCCTCATGAAAGACTCAGTGCCCAGCAGGGGAGTTTGAAAGCAGACCAAGTGAATTTTACCTTTTATATGAACTTCTCAGATCCTCTTGTCATGCACTTTTTTTCTTTTCTTGACAAAGCACACCTAATTGAATGCCTCTAAAAAGATGTGTATACATGGATGTATTTGCAAAAACACATTCAATATTTAACTTTCCACAAGGATCACTAGTGTCCTGTGTCACACAGGAAGGACAAAAAAGCATGCATGCACACGACTGAATATACTGTCATGCATACTATATTGTATGAACTTACATATTAATACACACACAAGACCCTCAATTGGCTACCATGAAAATAAGTCAAGACCAAACAAAAATATAACACTCGTCCAAAAATGTTCCAAAACTGAAATCGGATCTCACAAAACAAGACAAAACAAAGTTCCAAAACTCAAATAGAAAAAAAGACTGGTGCCGTGGAAGGAAGTCACCAGGATACTTCACTGACTTAAACCTCTTAGGTCAGACATCGTCAACCAAACAGTACAATGAACAATCCCAATCCAGCAGCAATTTTTCTGCATTTCCCCGCTCATCTGATGACTGATGTCTGGCTACTGATGACATAATGGACAAAATGTATATTGAGGACATTGAGTTGATTCTTACAGTATATAGAAAACAGACAACAAGAACAAAGAGAAGGCAGAAAATGAGTTTGACTCAATTCCTGTGTCTCATAGGTCAACTCCTCACCTCTCCATTCCAGGTCAAACTATGGATGATTGGCTCTCCTCTCCTCCTTAGGACTGGACGTGAGCATCACTCGCTCCTCTCTCCTCTTCTCTCTTCTCCTCTCTTCCTCTCCTCTCCAACCATCCCATCCCATCCTCTGGCCTAATTCAAAGCATCTTGTGGGGTGAGTGCAGTGGAGAGAAGGATGTGGCTGAGGCAAATAAAAGAATCATAACAAAAGGATCAAAGCAGTCCTCTAAATCTATTCCGTCTGGACATGGCGGCTTTTGCATGAAACAAAGAAAGTCAAAGACAAGACAGACGGGGTGATACGGGAATGAAGGGATGAAAGGAAAGAAAAGAGGAGAGGAGAAGAAGAAAGGCTGTGGAGTCCTGAACTCTATCTCATGGAGAGGGTCATCGTCAGCACGTGCTGCTGTTTGATTGATGACCCTGGCTCCTCCATTCCAGCTTCTTTATGTCTCTCACTCTTCCAAATGTCGATCACACCCATCCTCTTTCTACACATATGATCAAACAGCTGTGTCAAGACGCATGCATTACTCAGACTAGCCATACTGCATTTTATATTACAACATAACACATAAGTGTTGTTGTTTTTTTGCCATTTGGTGGGAACCTGAAAACTAAAAGAGCACAAAACAAACCGCTTAGCAGGCATTAGGAAAAAGTAAGTTGCTACACCATATCTCTAGCATCTAATGTCTAGTGAGTGTATTTTCATGTTTGTATCATTATAGCTGCATGCGTACTGTTCTGTTGATGAGTTGTCATAATCTTATAAATTTAAATATAATGTTTTGTCTTTTATACTTGTTCACACATGTTCACACAGATGAATTTAAACTGAATCTGCACGCATGAGTTTACAACGTAGTTTTTAACCCGCTGAGGTCATTTTGGCTCATTTTTGCTGACCTCCTATGTTCTTGTTTTTGTTGAGTACTTTTTAAACTGTCCTCACCCCACATACATTATATCCTTTTTCTTCAGAACAGCTATATTTGACTATATAAAGCTGCCAAGAAACCTAAAATACAGGTAAAATGACACACGCCCCAATAAAAATGTGATAATCGCTCAAAATATCACTAGAACAGCTCGAGCTTTAAGAAATGGATTACTTTTTATTCACACAAATACAGCAGAAATATATGAGAAATAAAGTCTATTTACATTAATTTAAACATCGTAAATCACTGAAAAATATTCAGAACAACAGGGTTTTAAAAATTTGTTTCAAAAACTTTTTATGGGTTACAGACAATGAGAGAATGTGTGAAAGCCCCACATCCACACTTTTTCAAATAGTTTTCTATACACATTATATACAGTGCTGTGAAAAACATGCGAACACCGTCACTTTTTCAAAACTTTACAGGTTTCTTCTCCTGACTAATTCTAACATAGAGATCAGGAGGAAAATCAGCCCAGAGATTCAGCCCTCAAAGTGATCCATCCACCTCTGCTGCACATCTGGCAGCAGAGTGATGTTTTGAGGCTAACTTGAACCATTCGACCCTTGATGACTTACTGCTGTTTCTCCAACCACCTGCTCCATACAGTACCAGTGTCATTTACATCAGAATCTAGTCCCACCCTCAGTTCTCACAAGTTCAAGTGCAGAAAGGTTTTAGTATCTCTTGTAAGGGTTCCTGAAAATCATATATAAAGAGTGTGGTGATGTTGATGGGTGTTTAAAGCCCATAGCTTCGTACACAAGATGAATCCAGGCTGGAATTACTTCCAAAGGTGCTTCAACAGTGTACTGACTAAATGTTGCACAAACTTTTGCATATGCAATATTTCAGTATTTAATTTTTTTATAAATTTGCTAAAATTTCAAAAAAATCAGATGTTTCTTTTTTCATAATTATGGATTGTATGTATATTAATGCAGAATAAGATGATTTTATCTATTTTGAAATGAGTCTATAATGCAACAAAGTTTGGAAAAAGTGACAGGGTTTACGTACTTTTTCACAGCACTGCAGTAGATAAGGTTATGTAGCTATAAATAAAACAGTCGGTGTACTCACTAGTGAATAGCTTCCAGATCTTGGAAAATCTTGGAATCAGTGCAAAAAAACATTCTAAAAAATTGGATTTGAAAGTACTTGTGTAAACCTTTTTGGGGAGCACCTGTGTTCTTATTTGTCAAACTCTTCACATCCGGCATTGAAGTACGATCAACCAAACCATGAAGTATTTGCACCAGCAGGAACTTCTTGTTTATCATCTATTGTGCCAGTTTTTACATCATCTGGCCTACTGTGGGCTTTTATTTTGTACTTTTTTACTCTTTGAAGTTCAGAAAACTCTTGACCTTGCATTTATATTAAATGAGCACCGTGATAGTCTATAAATCTTAAATGTTGTGGAAAATACTGCAGCACTGCTATTCTTTCCCTATGCTCTTCCCTGTTTCATCTCCCTCAATGTGGAACAGAGGTTTCTGCATTAAAACAAACCCAAAACACAGCAAGCCAAATCCAGCACTCTGCACGGACTGCATATTTAGATCATGATTCATCGATCCTCACAATTCACATGGTTCTGCAATTTTACACTCAATTTACAATATGTTACAGCTCGGGAATCCACAAAACATTTCCCCAGACATATAAGAAGAAAGGGAATTATGGAAAGACATGGGGCAAAAGCAAACCAGCGTGGCTGCTCACACTGGGTACTGTCACTTGGACTGTGCTCTCTGTTTCGAAACACATCAAAGAAAATCTGAATTTTACTTGAAAAACCACAACATGACCAGTATCCCCTCCTGCTCCCCCGGCCTTGAATTTCCCCAGAGGAAAGGAAAATGTAGATTCTCAGAAGTCTTATTCCATTCCAAAAAATATACACACTATGAACAAGACTGAGAAATACATATTCCAGATCCATCAGTAAAACCCTCGTGTTTGGATCCAGGCCTTTTTGTTTGACTCTGTTGAGATGCCAGGTGGCCCTGAGGGATTGGCAGGTTTACAGTTGGGGGGTAAGTGGGGTTGGTGGGAGATGGTGGTGTTTGCTGTGTAAAGAGCCACCTCCTGCAAGTCTTTGTGAAACAAAGAAATCGCTGTGTGACA
This sequence comes from Echiichthys vipera, assembly GCF_963691815.1. Classification (NCBI taxonomy): domain Eukaryota; kingdom Metazoa; phylum Chordata; class Actinopteri; order Perciformes; family Trachinidae; genus Echiichthys; species Echiichthys vipera. The sequence continues at coordinate 9,565,675 of NC_139835.1, read as the reverse complement.
GTTTAGTGGAAGCTCCCCAGTCACTGTATGGGCCTTTGTAATCACCACAGAAGAACATACCAGCAGAGTAAGTCCATAACTCATCCACACAAACAAACTCTGATGTCGGTAAATGAGGCCGAACTCCAACCCCTGAAGGGTGAGACTGGGCTTTTGCGGTTTAGCTTGATGAAGGCAAACAATGCAGCTGTATGCTGACGGGATGGGAGGCTGGAAAGTGGCAAGACGTTTCATCCAAACCTGAAATTGCAGCCGTGAAACTTTAAATCAATGCTCTATAGACGCCAAATGTCTTGAGAAATTTGTTTTAGGGTACATTTTATTAGTCATGTCCCATTTGTGCTGCTGGGGATTTGTACAATCACTTTGGTGTAACTCAAAGGTGATGACAAAAGTTTGGGATGATTATTAGATTGAAAGCTGCTGGATGTTATTTCAGAGTTTACTTGGCTTCTTTGTTGGACTGTCCATAGAAACAATCTGTTAACAATCCCAATGTACAATCTCTATGAAAAACATCTCTGTTGTCAGGTCAAGAAATTACATTTCTACATGCATGAAAGTAAGTAATCAATATGTAATTTTAACACAATTACAATATAAAGTTCTAGGCTTACTTGATCTATACATCTATGACACATATGAGCTCTAAGAGAAAAGGTGACTCACTCTAACACACCGACAGCAGTGCTTGGGTGGCCGACGTCAGGACTCAGATGAACTTTTACGCTGATGTTGTCAAAAACTCTGCGTGGCACGACCCCTGTTTTTGGTCTAAACTTATCAGTGTATGGTTTGACATGGCTGCCAAAGACCTCACAGACTGCATTTGTAACGTCTGAGAAACACACAGGCCGGAGGAAAACCTGGGCCAAGGCCATCCATGACAGCTGGCACGCCGCACGGCCTAAAACAATACACAACGTGTCCCTCCTGACGGCCATCAGTACGCACTCGTACAGACACGGCAGGGGAAGAACACACGCTTGCCCTGACATCTCCAGACAGCGAAAAATAAACGGACACATGGAAAAAGAAGATACATAATGAATACCAGTGGTCTGAGAAAAAGGAAAACTGATCTTCTTCTCCATCGTACAGAACGATGTCGATGCAGGTGACTCTGTGTAATAAAGATCTTGCTCGCCCTTTTCACTCAAAGACTCTTCCATGTGAAGGCCCCCTAAGTGTCATTGGAGAGTTAGCGCCAGGACCATGAAAGCCCTAGCTGCTGGTCATTAAAATACCTTTGAGAATATGGGATGCTTATCAAATAATATGAACCACATTGCTCCGCTTTGCCTCTGTGTAAATGGAGAGTGGATGTGGGGTTGGGTTGATATCTCTACCTTTTCAAGTGCTCTTTGAAGTCTGGGTATTGAAACAAGCTCCTGGGAAAGTGGAAAACTTTAGACACAAACACAGCAGAGTGCTGGCTTCTGTAAGGGTCATGACCTATGTCTTGTCCCCTCATCAGAAAACCGTCAGATGAGTGGTTAGTGTGAATTCAACTAATGTAGGTAATGTGTATGTTCCTGTGCAAAAACAGGTGTGAACACATTTTGCAGCTTGAATTGAACACCGTATCTCCTTGTTTTGTCACCTTTCCTCAGTTTTGTTTTAGGTCGAAGACCTCCAACTGAAATCCCTGACCTTAAAGAACACTAGCGGATGCCCTGTAAAAATACAAGTCATTGTCTTGGGGCGGTCATTCAGAGGAAGGAGGAGTTTCCATTGTGGTCTTTTTTCCAAGCTTCAAATATCCATCTGATTTAACGAGAGGATAATACCGGAACAACACATCATTGTAGAGGATGGAATCTGGCAAAGTCACTTAGTTAGTTCAGTCTAATTCTTGCCATAGTGTTGTTAAACACACAACCGGGATTTAGGTATTTTCCATTTGTTGTTTGAATTCAAAATTTCTCCTTTTCTCCTTTTTTTTTTTTTTTTACAGAGTTATAAGGTCATTTGAAACCTATGGAAAAGAGAGAGCCAGCTGGACCAGATCACTATCTAAAGTGTCTCAGAACAGCAGGAGATTTAAGTGATAAAAATTAAGCCTAGAGTTACTTCAGGTGGTGTGCCGAAGTCGCTTTTGATTAGCTGATCGGCATCACCTGCCTAATTCATGCTTTACAGTCAAGTCTCATTCAGCAGCTGCTTGGCTGCCGGTTGACTAATAGTGTCCAATCATATATGCAGAGTACAGCGTGGCCGTTATAACCTGGCACCTCTACTTAATACTCTCTCATCCAGCCATACAAATGCACCTTTATTACTCCAGCTTCTTCCATTTGCCCAACCTTCTTTTGTGTTATTTTTTCGGTATTGTTGATTCAAAAGACCAGTGTGGAGGATTTAGTGGCATCAAGTAGTGAGACCACAGATTGCAACTGAATAGCCCTTCTCTTACTTCTTTCCAAGCATGTAGTAGAACCTACTGTATGTTGGCCTTGAGGTGAAAGGCCTTCTCTGGAGCCAGTGTTTGATTTGTCCATTCTGGGCTACTGTAGAAACATGGCGATGCAGCATGACTCCATGTACAAATGGTTTGTGCCTACTTGGTAAACAAAGTCTCACAATTTGAAGTTATTATGGTTAGGCATTGGCCTCTAATGGTTGAGGTTAGATGGTTGAGGTTAGGCACCTGGAATGTCTAAGGCAGTGGTTCTTAACCTTGTTGGAGGTACCGAACCCCACCAGCTTCATATGCGCATTCACCGAACCCTTCTTTAGTGAAAAATAAATTATAAATTCAAGACATAGGTATATGTTTCTTTACTGGTGCAAAAAATGAACCGTGCATTAATATATCACCTTGTTCAAAGAACAAAACCAACACAGTGCATGAACTCACAACAAATTACATACCTGCAAATCAGTGTGACTTCTGCTGTTGCCTTTGAGAGACCAGTTCAGATATGCGTGGCTTCACCTTGGTAAGTGCCACTGTCATGTCATTCTCACAGCAAAGTCTGTTCCTTTTATTCGTTTTTATGTCCAGCATCCTCGAAAAGGATTGCTCGCAAAGATATGTTGTAACAAATGGTATAAAAAATTCCAGGGCTTTCTTAGCAATAACTGGATACTTTTGTTGACACCAAAAAGTTGAGAGCGTTGTTGTTCTGAAGAGTTGCTGTTGAACCTGGCTCTGCTGAATTTCAATGATTTCGTCGAGGTATTCATCATTGACATCTGCTGTCTCAACAGCAAACGTGAACGGCTGACGCGATATGACTCTCTTGTAGGGAAGTATCCGTCGAGAGACATTGCAAGCTCATCTAAGTGCGTAGCAATTGTTTGCTTCAGTTCCATGGGTACAGAAATTACTCCGATTCCAGACACATCTTTGCTCTTACTTACACAGTCGTCCAGAAGGCGAAAGTTTGCGAAGTTATTGTTCTCTGTTCGTCGTTTCCATAACGGTAGCTTTTTTTGAAAAACCTTCAGGTTTCTTCCGCTTCCATGATGTTGACTCCACCACCCTGCATCTGCTGATTGAGATGATTGTGAGCTGCGAATATATCAGCCATGTATGCTAAAATGAGAATGAACTCAGAATTTTTGAAGCAATCTGCATGACAATGTTGGTGCTCTTGCAAAAACAGGGCTAATTCCACACGCATGGCAAAAACACGATTCAGCACCTGTCCCCGGAATAACCACCGAACATTAGAATGGTACAGAAGTACCTCGATTCAGAGCCCATTTCTTTACACAGCTCACTGAAGATGCGGTGACTCAGAGCACTATTTCGCACATAGTTCACACATTCCACTACAGTTTTAATACTTTTGCCATTTTTGGAGGCAAGGTTTTTGTTGCCAATGCATGCCTGTGCAGAATACAATGCTTAACAATCATGTGTGGTGCATCGGCTTTTACTAGCGCGCCAAAACCAGACTTTCTTCCCAGCATGACTGAAGCTCCGTCCGTACAAACTGCAGAAACCATATCCCATGGAAAGATTGTTGTCTCTGAAGAAGTTATCCACAAGCTTCTTCACATCGGCTGCCTTAGTTGTTGTTGTGAGAGGCTTACAAAATAAAAATTATTCTTTTATCATGTCGTCTTTCACATAGCGTACAAAAACAGCAAGCTGGCTTAGATTAGAAACGTCTGTGGACTCGTCGAGTTGAAGGCTGAATTTTGCCGGGCTTGAAATCAGATCTGCGACTACTTGAGCCAAGATGTCTTTACTCATATACTCTATTATGTCGCTGATGGTGTCATTTGAAAGAGGAATTTGGGATAATTTACCTTCGGCCGCTGTTCCGATATCAGATTCGCCATCTTTAACTCAGCTGGTTTTATGAGTGTTTCACCAATGGTGTGTGGCTTGCCCTGCTTTGCGATCAGGTAAGCAACTTCGTACGATGCTGTGAGGAACGGTTTGTTAATGGGTACAAATCCAAAAGCAGGCAGAGTGGCCTTTTCTCTTCACCTTGAATTCAGCAAGCGTTGTGTTCTTGTTTTCCCCCATCTCCATGCAGCTTCAAGAAGTGTTCCTTTGGTTTTGCCAGTGCGAGACTAGAGTTGCTCAACTTGGCATTGCAAATCATGCAGATCGGACGCTGGGTCCCATCACGTTCCGTGATACATGTGAATCCATGTTGTACATATCCGTCCGACCACTTTCTTTTTTTCCTCGACATAGTTAGTATAGATTAAAATATCAAGAAAGAAATCACAGGACGTACTACCACGACAGTCACACGTTGACTACTGAGCGCACTAAATTCCACGCAGCAGTGATCGGCCAAGCAATGTAACGTTATCATCTGCAGCCAGTGATGGCCAAGCGGGGCGTGTCATCACGAATTGACACGATGAGTCGGTGTGTCTTGACCTCCGCGGCGGAGGCTCCGCCGAACCCTTGAGACCGACTCACCGAACCCTTAGGGTTCGATCGAACCCAGGTTAAGAACCACTGGTCTAAGGTAAGGATAGGTCATTGGGCAGCGAATCTTGATGGAGTTTTTGCAAGTTTTCTTAACAGTAATCAGTAATATATCTCATTGTATAACAGCTGTTTTTACAAATTCTCATCATGGATTTTATTTACAACCATAACTATTATCATCATATATATATAAATATTATTATTATTATATATACCCTATTATATCACCTTAGCTTTACTTGTTTCTACTATATGAACTGCCATAACATATAAGTCATATTCACATTACTATAGATATTATATAGTTATAGTATAATTATACTTACTATGTACTACACCATGTACTATTCTTACTTTTGTGGTTACTTGCATCTCTGTCTGTCCATCTGTCTGTTTGTCTGTCTGTCTTTCTGTCAGCCTGTCCTTTCTCTCTTTCTCTCTCCTTTTCTTCCTCCCCAACCGGTGCAGACAGATGTATGTCCTCCATAGGGTCTTCCTGCCTGTTAAAGGGAAGGTTTTTGTTGCCACTGTGTGCAGAAGATTGCTGTTGCTGCTCATGGGGGAATTGTTGTGTCTATGTAAATCATAAATATGTCATAAAGTGTGGTTTTTACCTACTCTATATGTAATGTGTCTTGGGATAACTTTTATTATGATTTGGCAGTATAAATAAAATTGAATTGAATTCAATTGAATATATATGTGTTTATAATCTAGACACAACCTCCTGGCTGTAGATATGAAAAACTGTTTCCACATTTCTTGTAAAATTCCTTGTGGTAAGTGTTTGAGTCAGAATAATAAAATATTAACTGTTGACGTTAAAGTCGGGCTAATAAGAGATCTCATTAACTGATCAGGGTAACATTTCCACTCACTGTTGTTTTTAGACAATATCATCTTACCCGTAAATATAATTAAATTATGTTGGTCACAGAGGAAAAGTCACAGTCTATAACTGTGAAATTAAGAAAGTATGTCTATTACATAATATATTCCAAAAGGTGGTTTTCAAATGAAATTGTCCCCCTTGACATTTCTGCACTGCACATTAGTGACTTAATGCCAGTTTTATTTGACTCATGCTTCACTCTGGATGTCGAATTCTTTCATAACGCAGTTTAATCAGGTATTGAGAAAAACAGGTCCAGGGTACAGCAGCCTGACGCCGCAGTCTGTCTTTGACATTTCCCTCTGACGCTCTCAGTCACCCCGCCTTGGAATTCCTCCTGCATGCCTCACACTCCTCTGCTTTGGGCCAAGCTGGATCCCCTGGGGCCCATCTTCAGGAGGAAATTATTTTTCATTGCCCCCAAACACTGTGACTCTTGCCAGTTTGGCTGCGTCCCCCTCATGCTAGTCTCCAGGTTGTAAGGCCGACCCTTCTCCTGCCTATGAGGGGGCAGCTCTGAGGTCAGGCCTCCAAGGAAAGCAGGTCAGGCTGAGGCTTCAGCCCTCCACTACCCTGTGGCTCCTGTGCTTTTGTTCCCTTCATAGAACAAGACTGGGTCGTATATATCTTAAATGTACGAGGCTCTTTTACAGGAGCATCCATCTTCACTTGGTCCCTGCAGTAACTACTGTCAAGCTTGATATTACTTTTGTTACATATTAAGTGGGAGACACAGTGGTTTTACTGTCAAACAAGGGTTTCATGTTGTATTATTAAATTTTGTGTTTTTAGTGGTTTGCTTTTGGGACTGGAAAAGCCTTAACCAAAAATATTTCACTTCAAATAATCTGAAGTGACTGAAAATACATTTTTTGTTGTTGCGGTTCCCTTATGAGCCAGACATAGGGTTTGTTTTTGACCGTTTTTGTTTTTTTTACTGCAGCTGACTTTAATTCTTTTTGATGTCAATCCAATAATTGGGCGGTTTGGTTATCCACTCTAATTCACTGTTTGACAAGTCATGAGTTTTACTTCAAGAATGCAATGACTCATGAAATTGGCTATATGACTTCAATGTTTCAGGTGACTCAGCAGGAAATCCACTGACGCTATTGATCACAGTGGCGTTGTCGTATTCCAAAATGTTTTGATCATTTCCACAAGACTCTCAGAACTAGTTGTCTCCCATAACACAGAAGCTCAGAGGAGACAAATGAAGGGAGCGGAGAGAACGAGGAGACAAGGGGCTGAGTGGAGCTTCACTCAGCATGATTGTTATTGTAGCATCAACACAATGTCATAATGCTTTAAGTATTGATTGAAATATAGAAGTATTCTTTTTTTGCTGGACAGTTCTAAGTTGTTTCTCAAGTTCTTGGACTTGAAAATGGAATACCAGTGGGAAACGCTGATGCTTTAAAGGAATAATTTGATAATTGGGTAACTCTTTCATTTTCTTTCTGAGAGTTGGGGTGTATTCACATGTATACTTTCTTTACTGTGATCTGAATCAGTTGAGGAGTTTGTAAACTTGAGAGTTTTCCTCTTGGTTTGTTTTTTCGTCACACAGAAAAATATCCAATATAAATGTCCAACCAAAATGCATCACTACAACCACATGAACATGTTTGCGCTTATTGGTCCAATGTGTTTGAAGCAGGAGCAAGAAGGTAAATAGTGGACTAGTTACTATGTAATTCTCCGGCTAGCTGTGACTACTTACACATCCCTGAATACAAAGTACACCTGGCTACAGAAGCTGTTTAACACAGGGCAAGGGTTGATTAGGTACATCACTAAACCGTAAACCAATTACTAAACACAAAAGCAGACAAAGAAAGCTGAAAACGCACACAAAAAAGATGCTTTAACAACACTTAGCATTCTCATTACCAGTCTGCTAGTTGCCTGTATTAGTGCACAAGGGACTCCTTATCTGAGTCTAATTCTGACTGATGCCGGTCTAGTGCTGCAGAACGTGAGCCCAAGGCAGCGTCACTGGTCAACCTCAGTCACAACCTAGGCCATACGCAGATTTTTTTTTTACCTTAAGTTGTAATCCCTAAGAATTTAGAATTGTTTCTAGCGGCTGCTTTGGCGGTAAGATGTAACTGCGGGGGAGCCTCCGGTACCTCAATGTCCAAGACACATAAGAGTGAGCCTAACTCGGAATTCAGACTTGAACGTTCCCTTTCATTGCACTTTGACTCGTCAGAAGTTGGAGGTTTGTGATTACCGAGTAGAAGTAAACACAGCATTTCCGTCAGTGAAAAGCTCCAGCTGGGCCGACCAACAGCTGTGGGCCGACGGCTGCAGACTAATGCAGTCCATTTGCATTTAGAGAGGAAATGTGTCTCCACAGACACACAGATAGGAATACTCAGCAAAGAGGCAGCAAGTGCTTTCATTAATGGGTCATATGATCAATCACCATTGTTTTAACTCACTCTTTCATAGATAAAACTTAAAAGACAATTAACTGATGAAAATCTAACGGATGATATTATTTAATGTGGGAAAACCACGTTAAACAAACCACGTTAAACAAAATATAAATCATAGCAGAGTATTTTTTATATACGTTGAAATTTGCCTGGAGGGGACTTTAATCATTATCCATATTGCATCAAATACACTGATTAACAAGCAAATAGTGAGCCCGAGCCTAACTGTGCTGTAATCTTGAAAACACTATGTTTTGTTTGTTTTTCCTTAACCTCACGTCCCTTTTGTGTGGGTTGCCTTTAATATTGCTGCACTTTATTTTGCCTTGTTGTCTTCTCTAGCTGCTATGGAGAGTCCTGGTATTTTGGAAACATTGTGGGTGGCAAGCTGGGCCACTGAGCTCAAACGTTCATCTTCTTCACAGTGTCCATGAAGAGGGAGTGCAAGACAGATGAAGAGACGGTGGTAGCTCAGGAATTGAAGGGGAAAGATGGGGGTTGAGAGACTTCTTTGAAACCAAGACAGAAGCTCCTGTGGTATCTGGCAATACAGGGACAAAGCTGTGGAGTGTTGGGTGTCTTTACTGATCCTCTCTTTCTTCCATCCTCTGTTAGATTCTTTCATTTCCTTTCTGTATCTTCCTCATATTTCTCTGTCTTCCTTTGTTTCCTTCCCTATTTAACTTTTGTACCATTATTCCCACCCTAGTTGTCCTCATCCAGGCAAAGCACAATGAATCACTGATACTCATTTTTCTCTCATGGATGCATTTTCCAGCTCCTGGGAATCTAATTTCCTGTTTCTGCTCCTGTCAACTGATTGGTGTTTATGTTTAGCAATCTGTTTCTTATAAAAAAACTTTTCTTTTTCCGGTCTTTATTCCTTCTCTCCCCCACCCCACAACTTTCCCTCTTTTTTTCAGCTTTGCTTGCTATTGTCTATATGAAATGATCCAAGATTAGGCTTACTCAAGGATAAGGGCTTTAAGTCTTTGGCAGCAGTTAAATCAGTCAGATGGCAACACCTACAACATGAGCCATTCAGTCCAATCCAAACATCCATATTGGAGTGGGTGTGTGTGTGTGTGTGTGTGTGTGTGTGTGTGTGTGTGTGTGTGTGTGTGTGTGTGTGTGTGTGTGTGTGTGTGTGTGTGTGTGTGTGTGTGTGTGTGTGTGTGTGTGTGTGTGTGTGTGTGTGTATTGGAGGTGGGGTTGTCTGAAATGGAAAAAGCACATTACTTCCGGATGAAGTCAACCTCTTCTTAAACTTCTCACACTGGAGATTGAAAGCTTGAGTAGATGAGCTGTTGTTAATTTAGAGGTCACAAAAATCCCCACTCAGTGCCATTTAGCCACATTTGAGGTTGTCATAATGGTGTGTAAACATTAATGCACAAAGGGGGAATGTGCTTTGTAAAAACTTCAGAAAACAAATTTAATGAGGCACGAAACAGAACCATCTTCAGCTGGTGTGCTAGTTCCGTTCTTCTTTCTCGCAATGTAAAATTAGATCACCGTGCCACAAGCACTTAGAGGTTAGAGGTCAATTAGGGTTGCACAGCCTGTATGGGAGACTTTTTTTCTTCTACCCAGTGAGTAGAGGCTTTCTTCCGAGAAAGGCAACCTGACCTCTATGGAATCAATTGAAACTTGGATCTGGACCATAATCTCATTAAACCTCAACAAGGGAAACATCGTCTTTACTTTATTTATCTGGGAAGGATTCACTGAGCCCACGCGTTCCTTTTCAGTAACGCCCTGCTTTACGTTTATACCTTTCACACCTGGGAGCTTCACAACTGCTGCTGACTGCTGAGCAGCTCCACTTGGGAAATTGGGAGGTTAAGTGCCTTGCACGGCAAAACCTGGATGACGGGTATTAAGGGGAAGAAAGAGTGACAGGATTTAATTTTTAACACATTTGAACAGACCATCCTCACCAAAAACGTCTCTATAGGGTCAATTGGGCAAGCAGTTTTTTAGGCAGCAACCTCTAGTGGCCCTAGTAATTATCGTGGGAACAAACCAAGGAACAAAAAAAGACGTAAGTTGACGTAGTATAAGAGTAGTGTGTGTAGAAAACACAGAACGTAAGGCTGTGATATTGTTACGTTTGTGACGCAGTTACATCCATGACTCATTGTATACCATTTCAAAATCTTTTTGTAACCCTAAGAAAGTATTTGTGTTGCCTTACTTACCCACTTCAGTTGTTCCATATCAAAATCTTAACCATGTTTGGACCTGCAATGTTACGTTAAATAGCATGACAAAGTGATCAAAACTGCCACCGCAGGTACTTGTTGTGGTCATCTCATCTCATCTCGTCTTCAACCGCTTATCTGGGGTTGAGTCACGGGGGCAGCAGCTCTAGCAGGAGACCCTAAACTTCCCTTTCCCGGGTCACATTTACCAGCTCTAACTGGGGGATCCTGAGGCGTTCCCAGGCCAGTGTGGAGATATAATCTCTCCACCTAGTCCTGGGTCTTCCCTGAGGCCTCCTCCCAGCCGGACGTGCCTGGAACCTCCCTAGGGAGGCGCCCAGGGGGAATCCTTACTAGATGCCCGAACCACCTCCACTGGCTCTTTTCAGTGGAAAAGAGCAGTGGCTCTACTCCAAGATCCTCACAGATGGCTAAACTTCTCACCCTATCTCTAAGGGAGACTCCAGCCACCCTCCTGAGAAAACCAATTTTTGCTGCTTATACCAGCGACCTCATTCTTTGGTCATGACCCAGCTTTCATGACGAGGTGAGGGTAGGAACGAAGATGGACCGGTAGATTGAGAGCTTTGTCTTCCGGCTCAGCTATCTTTTCATCACAACGGTGCTGTAGAGTGACTGCAATACTGCCCCGATTCTCCGGCCAAACTCAGGCTCCATCGTCCTCTCACTCGTGAACAAGATCCTGAGGTACTTGAACTCCTTCACTTGGGGTAAGGACTCATTCCGTACGTGGAGGAAGCAATCCACCGGTTTCCTGCTGAGAGCCATGGCCTCAGATTTAGAGGTGCTGATCCTCATCCCAGCCGTTTCACACTCAGCTGCGAACCGATCCAGTGAGTGCTGAAGTTCACTGACCGACGATGCCATCAGGACCACATCATCTGCAAAAAGCAGAGACGAGTTACTCAGCCCACCGAACTGCAACACCTCCCCACCACAACTACGCCTCGATATCCTGTCCATAAAAAAATCACAAACAGCATTGGTGACAAAATGCACCCCTGGCGGAGGCCAACCCCCACGGAAACAAATCTGACTTACTGCTGAGGATCTGGACACAGCTTTGCTTTGGGTGTACAGAGATTGGATGGCCTACAGAAGTGACCCCCTCACCCCATATTCCCGCAGCACCTCCCAAAGTATCTCCTGGGGGATCCGGTCAGATGCCTTCTCCAGATCCACAAAGCACATGTAGACTGGATGGGCATACTCCCAGGCCCCCTCCAGGATCCTTGCGAGAGTGAAGAGCTGGTCCGTTGTTTCACGTCCAGGACGGAATCCGCATTGCTCTTCTTCAATCTGAGGTTCGACTATAGGACGAACCAGTGACGTGCAGTGAGGGTTGGGGTTGGGGAGGCACTGACTCACAAGTCAGATTTACAAACATACAGTAGGATGCCAATAGGATAGGATGAGAGAATAGGAGCAAATAGGAGTGAATAGGGTGCTGAAAACCATTTTAAAACACCAGTGCCGCTGTATATTGCAGTATATCTTACCTTTACTTCTAAATGACTTCTTGCTTTGACTGAAAGTCCAGCTTTGAAAAATTTCTTATTTTAGAAATCAAATCCTCCATTTTCAGGGCGAGAAATGACAGCTTGTCGCTAAGCTCTACAGCGTTGCACAGCACACTTCTGTGTTTACTTTTTGCACACAGGTTAGAGTTCACCGTGAACTGGATGCTACTCGAACTGGCTGCTGGCAGGCTGCTCACTATCGCCGCCTTCCTTGAGGCAGAGGTACTGCCTGCCTCAAGGCAGCATTCTCCCTGTGGATTTATGTCTTATCAATAAGATGTAAATATTACACACATACGTAAAATACATTACTGGACACCATGGAAAAGAAGACGTATACTTTTATTACATAAAAGTGTCCTCAACCATCATATTGGAAACATACACAGAAATGGGAACAAGCACGCGTCATTTGCACGCGCTCAATCCAGTTTGTGAGTGATTGCGCAATCTGGAGGGAGGCTCGGCTGTCCGTGCCTCACCTCTCGTCTCCGAAGAGACTCCGTTTATTTAAGCAGGAAACACAGAATTTTCTGCCATTTTTACTATAAAATGGTCAAAATACATTAAGAACCACACCAAAATCATAGTCCAGAGGACAAATATTAATACTTGTGTTATTTTATTATTTCGTTTCTTTTTCCTCTCATGATGTCAGGGGAGGCACAACCTAACCTGCCTCCCCTGACTGCACGTCACTGGGACGAACCCTCCTTTCCAGCACCTTGGACTAGACTTTACCAGGGAGGCTGAGTAGTGTGTAGATACTTTTTAAACAGGGGAACCACGACCCCGGTCTGCCACTCCCTTGGCGCTGTCCCAGATTTCCACGCAATGTTGAAGAGACATGTCAACCAAGACAGCCCCTCCCAACTTAAAGCAACTCATCAGCCGAGGTCATAAGCGTCCTCTCCTTACTGTAAACAGCTTGGACAGTTCCCCCGTTTCCCCCTCCTGAGGTGTCGAATGGTTTTCCAGAAGCACCTTGGTGCCGCCCGGAAATCCTTCTCCATGACTTCTCCAAACCTTTCCCACACCCGCTGCTTTGCCTCTGACACAGCTGAGGCTGCAGCCCTTCTGGCCGTCGGTACCTTGCAACTGCCTCCGGAGTCTTCTAGGATAACATATCCGGGAAGGACTCCTTCTTCATTCTGACATCTTCCCTGACCATCGGTGTCCACCACGGTGTTCGAGGGCTGCCGCCCCTTGAGGCACCTAAGACCTTGAGGCCACAGCTCACTGCCGCAGCTTCAGCAATGGAAGCTTTGAACATTGCCCACTCCGGTTCAATGCCCCCAACCTCCACAGGGATGCCAGAAAAGCTCTGCTGGAGGTGTGAGTTGAAGATCTCTCGGACAGGGGCCTCCTCCAGACGTTCCCAGTTCACCCGCACTACTCGTTTAGGCTTACCTGGTCTGTCCAGAATCTTCCCCCATCTTCTGACCCACTCATCACCAGATGGTGATTAGTTGACAGCTCTGCCCCTCTCTTCACTCGAGTGTCCAAAACATACGGCCTCAGATCAGATGATATGATCACAAAATTGATCATCGACCAGGGAGGCTGTTCCTCCCAATCATGCCTCTCCAGGTGTTTCCATCATTGCCCACGTGAGCGTGCATATGCACAAACAACAGTCAGAGTTTTCCCCCGTTCCTCCACTATGCAACGGTCATGTTTTGGGAGTCATTGACAATCATCATATTCTGTTTTTTAGGTATGAAGACATGTTTGACTTTAACTAAGTGTCTGATATTTGAATGAGCAACTTTACGAACCCGGTAATCACTCTAAATGAATACTGATAGCATCAAAAGCGTCAAATATATATATATATATATATATATATATATATGTATCTTATGATACACAAAATATATATTTACTATTACAATGTTATGTGGAGGCATTTGTTTTTCTTACATTACCCATTAAAGCAATAGTTCAACATGTTGGGAAATACGCACATTTGCTTAAACGATACAGAAGACAGATAGCGTAGTTTAGCATAAAGACTGTAAAGTGTGGGAAACAGCTAGCCTGGTATTGTCCAAAGGTAACAAAATCCACCTGCTAGCCCCTCTTATGTCCCAAAATGTAAAACTATAAATATTTAAGAAATAAGATGATTGGCACTAGATTTCAACACCAGGCACTGAAAGCATCCAAACTCATACCCAAGACATAGCTTCATTCTTTGGGGCCAATTTGTGACAAACATATGTTTGTTACCAGCAAGGAATGTGCCTGTCACGTCTGGAGATAAGCTACTCTTATTTTCAACATTGTTTTCTATGACTTTGTGATGTAAAACCACCCAGGCCTCATGCTAATGCATGTTGCCTGGTGGTATTATTCGGTGCAGGCATTGAGGCACTCTGGGGGTGAGCACCACCTCCCCATTGCAACTGTCAACTGCCAAATCTGCCTAATATGGAAAACAGGCATTTAATTGTTCTCAGATGCTGAAGCTTTTGGTGTGAGGCACGATGTGTGACTTTGCTGTGTTCTAAGGTTGACATAATTCAGTGCCGTTGATTAATAACGCTTGCGTGCCTCGCAGGCTTGGGGTCTGGATGATTGTGGGGGCAGATCAGGCCGAGATCAAACAGTCATAGCAAAGATAGGAAAGCATTATTAACCACGTTTGTACCCATGATCAGTAAACAGATGGGTTGGTTTCAGTTTGTCCGGTATGCCTAAAGGATTTTCAAGTATTTGCGTGTTATTGTGAGGCTAATTTCACTCATCTGCTGTCCGTGTAGGATAAAAGAAATCATTAAAATTACTTGGGAAAAGACTGCAGCAGATGTTAGTATTTTAATGATGGTTTGATTGATTTTAATAGACACTTTAAAAGGGGAAGTCAGGAAAACACAATCCTGTTTTTTTTCTTCCATTGTGGTCCCTTTGGGGATGGGGCTGTGCAAGTGAGGGGTCAAGATGGCAAGTCATGACAAGAATGACACAAAATACTGCATTCACTCTACATCATTACAGAGCCAAAACAAAAAAATAAAGGAAGACATTCATTATCAAACATAATAAACTGTAAATCTGCTCTGAGCCAATTCTTCAGCACCAGCTTGAAACCTCTGAAGCTGCTTATGATTTTAAGATTTTCTGTCAATCTATTACACAGATGCACTGCCATGTACAGAAACGATTCCTTCCCCAGGTTACACTTAAACCTGGGAGGAACAAAACCAGTCCAACTGCTCTGAGTGGAATGGCTGTGAATATCCCTCACCTGTATGGACAATAACACCATGTGGAGTCTTATTTACCTCGCACTACTCGATCTGAGAGACTATTTCGCGTAATTTCAACAGGCTCACAAAATAAGACAAGGTGTGTTCTCATGGGGGGATCAGAGCTAAAAAACTGCAGCGTGGTGAGGAAAGAATAAGTATTAGTTTATGAATCTAAATCCAATGTGTAAAATCACCAACCTGAAAAAGAAAATCTTACAAAAAACTCCAGCCAGTTTGTTTTAAAGTTTTTTTTGACACTTTCACGTTGGATGAGCAATATTTAGACTCACCCAATGAGAAAATTACAGTTCTAATTTTGCTTACATAACTTGACCACCTTTAAATTTGGTTATATAAAAATTAGAGCCAGATTGATATTGGCATATCAAAAACATATTGGTATTTACAGGTATTGGCATATATGTCGTCTGATATGTACCAACATGAAAACCTTTTTTTTTACAGAACCTATAATGCAGAAAATTATGCTTGGGATGATTTAGAAATGGTGTCATATATCTTTTAATTTTACCTTTATTTAAATGGTTAGCAACTCACTTATACTGAATATGATGTTTATTTAGTTATTTATTTTAGTATTATTTCCTTTTTATTTTCTCAGTGTTCATTTCTAGAATTGGTTGACAATGTAATACATTCTATGTATAAAGTATAACAATGTTAAATATCCTATAATAAAGTTATTTGTTTAGGAGTCATATCAGTGCAAAATGAATGCACAATCCACAAAAACTCTCTTTATCAGCTGCAATAACAGTAATCAGTGAATTTTCTCCCTCTAAAATTAGTTTGGTCTCAAAAATCCCAAATCGGTCAGACCCTAAAATGCTCACCATGCACACCAGCTCACTTATAGGTGATTGCAGATCATGTGACGCTGAGCTGAAAGCAAGATCTTGATATAAACCCATCATGAGCTCTAAATCTTGTCTTCCACTGCAACATGAAACTCTATTACCAACCCCCAGCATTTGGTGAATGATTCAAATACTCGATCAATAATTTTTTGATCGCTTCCTTGTCAGTTTCTAGTTTTATTTTTAAGCTCAACCCCTGTGATGGAGCTGCTGTGGACCAGTTTTGATCTCCTGAGCACCTCTGTGTAGTTGTGATTCCTCTCCAGTATGCAGGCCAAACAACTTGGGGGAAAATAATGGTGTCATCATTATTCTTTTCATATGGGACCTGTTTGAAAACACAATGGCCCTCATTTATCAATCTTGCGTGAAAACGGGCGCAGATCTGAACGCAGAATTGGTTGTAGGAAAGGACCCACGTGTGATTTATGAAACATTCGTATCTGACCAATCTCAGCGTACGAATGAGCGGGCCTTAGTAAATGCGGCGGCTGAATTCGATCGTCATTAACATGTTACGCCCTTAAATATTCCTGTTTCGGAGGCCTCGCCCACTGAGGTCAAACATGGAGAGACGAAACACTGGTTAGAAAAGAAACTTTTCCGACACACAGATCGGCATCCTGACATTCGAGATGGAGCAAAATAAAGATGTGCTTTTTGGCCGTCTTAAGAGTGGAATAAAAGGGGCCCATAAAAATGCTGTATGGAAAAAAATAACGGAGGCAGTCAACCCGAAGCAGCGCTCCACTGTGACCTGTGTGCGTGTGTGCGCACTGCTGAACATGTGCTCCTGCTCTGTAGTGGGGTTTGCCAGTGGGGTTATTAGGTATCCCGTTAGAGGATAACCTTTGTCACCGAGAAGAACCATACCAAGATGTTAATCATCTGATACCTTGTTTGATTTAATGCAATTTATAGAGGGTAGCCACTAACCGAGGAGATGACTTTGGCTCTGCAGTGCGTTTTCCTTTTCATTCATTCATATTCAACCGCTTGTCCTTGTCGGGGTAGCGGGGGGCTTGAGCCGAGCTGTTTTGAAATATAAAAGAATCGCGTGTGTGTGTCCCCCTGGCCACCACGTTTAAAAGCGATAGCTTGGCATCACAAATCACCTGTACATTTATCGAGTGGTAGTTTTGGCGATTGATGAATGCGTAATCATTCATGGATGGTGCCTTCAGACTCACATGAGTACAATCAATTACTCCAACTACAATTTTAATTTTTTTATTCGTTTTAAGAATCCGTTTTGATCCGTTCTTAATGTGTGACTGCTTATGCTTAATGACAGCTGAGGTTTGTTCATTACTTTCAGCCAGATTTTGCTGTGCTGCAACGCAAATACACAGGCTCAAATTTGTGTACACGATCTCAGACCTGACGTGAGATTTGATCATAGCTCCCGCTCACGTCCAAATTGATAAATGCCGAAGTTTGCCAGGAAATGGTCGTACGCACGTTTTTCTGCCGTAGGTACGTTTGATAAATGAGGGCCTATATGTTTAACAGCCCAGCCCTCTTTCCTCTCTCTATATCCTTGGCAAGAGCAGGACCTTCCGCCTGGTTGGGATGTTTTTGTCATATTGAATCATGTATAGTGTGCAACCCATGATATGGCTTTCCAGGATACATTTTTATGTTCTATTGATAGATTATTTGTCATGATGGGAATGATATACAAATTAAAGAATATTAACTGAGACTAGTATTGTCTAGTATTGAGACAACAGCACGTTCTTTGATGTTTGGGCTTTGCACTAGTATTACTTTTGGGTTTGGGTTCTGGTAGAGTGAAAGCTTGGCTCCGTAAAAAAAACTGTGTCCTTCTGTCTTCACCCATGCAGAATGTAAACCCTTCAAATGTTGTTTTTTTGGCATTGACCTCAGTGTACAGTATGTTGGCGTCTGGTGTCACCCAGCACAGTACAATTGAGTTTAAATATAATCATTCAGAAGCCCACCCTACAATTTTGTTTGTTGCAAAGATTTCATAAACACAACTAGTTCTTGACCTATTTTGCCCCAGTTCAATTGCAAATTGAAGAAATTCTGTTTACAATGGAAGGAGAAAGTGCTGCATGACTTTGAAGGCCTTTTTGCCTGCGCTATACATTTTTTTTTTTAGTTTTTTTCAATTAAAGACAGATTGCCTTAGTTTTTTTCCATGGTTGTTTATATTACTTTATGTTAAGCAAAACTTCCTAGATTCTGTTTTGTCTGTGTTTTAAAAAATAAAAAAGGAATATAGTATTTTGACACTTCACTTTCTTGCCAAGAGCTGAAGATTGATAACCTGACTCTGGCCAGATGGATTGATACGTGTGATTCTCATTTGCTCAGCATATCCATCTGGGAGGGGAGAAGATACTGGTTGCTGATTGGATAAACCATCTCTCTATCATCAACATACGGGCCAAATCAACCAATCAGATTAACGAGGCGTATGACGTACCAACAGAGTGTCGAGGAAAAGTAAGCAACATGTCGGTAAAGGATATTTGCCGTTTATGTGGCGTGAATTTACGAATAAAAGGCACAATTTCAGGTGCCCGGTCCATATTCCAACAGAAGGCTCCAAGAGAAAAAAGTGTTAGCGATAGCTGTGCTCATCTCATCCGCTGAAGCCGCCATATTGTTAAAACTGACAGTCACTTCATCACACTTAAATCCACCTCAAAACCAACACTGATCGTCGTTCGATTGGCAAACTTCTCCAAATTTTGTCCATCACAGGTTACCAGACTGATCTGTGGATAAAATACAATGGAGCTCACAAGGTCAGGATGGTCTCACAAGGCTAGAAGATTGATGCCATTCCTGTATCTGAACAGAAATTATGAAGCTACAGCCAGCAAAACCTTCCTACTCCCAGCTCTCCGAATAAGGCAGTAAGGCAGTAAGGCAGTAAGGCAGCGTCTGACACATAAGGAAATCTTTAGATCTGTATGAGACGCACTGGGCTTCAGCCACAGTCTTGTGAAATGGCGTAGTATAAAAGAGTTATAAAGTACACAAAGACTTTCACCCAGGAGACCACCGTTTATGTTCCATGTGAAAGGTCAACATTGACTTGATGTAACAAACAGTGTTGGGGGTATGCATTAAAAAGTAACAAGTACTTAGATTACATTTTTGTTAAAAATCAGTATCAAAGTAATCAGTTAAATGGTTAAATTTACAAATAAATAATCCATTACCTTCAAGCTGTTCTAGCATTTCCCTCCAAAAACCACTGAACTATCGCCACCTGCACCATGTCACTGGAGGAGATATCGACTCGAGAGACACTGAGGTGGTGGAGTGTGTCTCTGTCCTGCTCACAGTCAGATCTTTCCAAAAGGTTGCAAAGACCTGTCAGGTACCCTCTTGGTTTTCTATTCACCTTTCTTTCATGAACATGGAAGTACTGTGGCCAATCACTCTCTGCAGACCTCCACTGCTCTGACCCGCTGGGAGCTCCGTCCGCTGCGAACACGGAGGGAGCCCAACACCGCCATCTCACTACCCACACTGCAATGACACAGCTGGATTTAAATCAGCAAAATATGTTTTTAATAAAGAGCTGTAATTCATGTTATTAGCCTGCAGATTTAAAGATTCTGAGCTGTAAACTGGCTATGCAATGATGCTTAACGGAGTACTTCTGTTGCCTAAACTACCCATACCCTATACATTGAAAAATTGTATCAGTGTTACGACCCAGAGTATTAAAAAGTGACACCAAGGGGTCCTGACCAAGCGGCCTGACCTGTTAAACAACAAAAAGGAATCATAACTTAATTAGTGTGCTTAAGAGGTGCTGGTAGATGGATATTGTTATGGCTGCTATTTCTCAAAACAATTGCATGCACTGTATATCACATGTTGAGCACAGCTATATAAACTTTTTTACATATTGTGGCTATAGCTATCTAGTTAAGACCAAGATCATGGATACATGCAAAGAGCAAAGGCACTTGTCTCCTTCTTCTTTGATTCAGGGGGGGATAATTCCCATCATAGACGCAGAGCATCTGTCACCAGAAGGAAAGCATTCTTCTGAACAGAAGAAAAGGGATAATTCAATTATCAGATAACTACTCAGTTAACTATCGAGTGACATAAAAGATGCTCCCTGTTTGCATTCTTTGTTTTGTTTCTGTCGTCTCTGAGCATTCAACAACATATTCACCCTCTGTGTCCAATGTGCTCTATCCCAAACCTTCTTTTGTCAGCTTGCTTTGGACACCATATCCTATCCACAACTCAACCTGTGAAAACAGAGGATTGTCCGAAGTGTGAATGTCCTAAGTGGCAGCGTTTCTTTTTGTCAAATCCAGAGCACAGTTCACTCAGACCCTGAACAGAAAAAAATCTTCTTTCATTTTCTCTTCATCAAGATGGGAAAATGTGCTGCACCTCGCTGAGCTGAACAACAGGGTTAGGACAAAGAGAGATGAAGACAACTGGTGCACAACAAAGCTAGCAGCTGGTCTTTAGGGGAAGTGTGTCCACTGGCATGTCTTCGCAGTGACCTGAGACGCCCTTGTGCCTGTTAAGACCATCTCCTGAGTATCAGGCCTGTGTGTGTGTGTCTCCATGGACCTGATAGTGTTTTGTTCCAAGGAAGTGGAGTTGCAGGAAGAGCATATTCACATCTGGTTTCAGCAAGAGTGTCCCCATAAATGATACAGGCTCGATGATCCGTATGCCAGCACGTCCCTGTCAGGGTTACCTGAGATAGATTTGAAAAGGTTAAGCTCCGGAAGTAAACAATAACTGACTCATCTGACACACAACAACACTATGTTTTTAGGTTTCTACCTCCATTCAAAAATGTAAAGGGACACATAATGTTGTATATAGTAAATGCAGGATCCAAGGTTTCTGGGGAATGAGACATGAGCTAAAGGTCAGGGTATTTAAATTCTGCTGTTTCAGTTTTGTTTTAAAATTCAGGTTACAGAAAAAACATCTGTATCTTTTAGAAGTGGAAACTTAAATTACTGCACCTGCTTCAAATTATATAAGCAGTCAATGGGTGTTGTCAGTTGTTATCACTGCTGTAGATATATGGTGGTATGGCCCTACTCATTATATTCTCATGAACAGGTTTGTACGATATTGTATGAAAAGTTCTGCACAAAAAATTGCATGATATCTTGTGAAACGATGAATAATAGTCGGCCTGAGAAGGTAACGGACCATAAGTGGATGCAACAGCAACCGTTGCTTTTGGTGTTGGTTAGGCTCATGCAACAAAACTACCGTTACTTGACTGGTTTTATCCTACAGAGGGTGACAGTTAGGGTTAGGCATGGAAACCACTTGGTTACGGTTAAAAAAAGGTTGTGGTGTGGTTTAGTATGTCCGGGACATGAACAGCAACGGGCAATGAATCCTGCACACTCGGGTGAAAGTCCTATGTTTTGGGATATATCCACCACCCCAACCTACTTCACCATCTTATACTCCTGCTTTCAATATGCAGAATACACAAATGATTGCATATTACTTTCCGTTGCTATACGTATGAAAAATTCATGAAAACAGTCTGCCCTACTCTACCTCTTAGTTGGCAGTTATCATCTGTTGGTAAGCTGCACCATCCAAGTGCATCACTATTAGATGCTCAGAGCTACTATGTTACCGTGGCGCTGTAACACAAAGTGACGCCGAGAGCTCCTGACCAAGCCAACAGTGACCGTTACCATGTGAACAGATGATAATGGTCTTCTGAATCTAATAAGAGGTGTAGCGGGCTTCTCCTAAGCCATATCTTTGAGGCTGATAACCACTGCTGATGACACCCATTCAGTCAAGTGATTTAAAATGGGTGCTACTGCTTCTTTAAAAGCACTTTTATTTCCTTTTCTGATCACACTGTACCTCTACTTTCATGATTTTTCAGATGGGGGAAGACATACGGCCGGCATTCTTACATCATACTGTAGTATGATTTTGCCAGCTATTTCAACCAGAGTGGTTTCTGTACACTCGAAATCCACAGAATCATGCCTCCGATTTTTTCTTTTTTTTTATTTGGTTGTATTTTACAACTTCTGTCATACAGAAATAGGAATTTCCTATTACAGAAATCAGTGAGAATTTGACATGGCCTCCCACGCTAAGTTGATTCTTACACTACAAAAATTAAGTTTAGCATTGCTGATATCACTGCACACGCATGTAGTTGGAAAAGATTTATTAAACCTCTGTCCAGTTTATTGTTGCTGTCATGGAAATACATTTTCTTTTCATTTTTTTATTGGACCTGAAAGTTGAAATGGCATTTTAATGGGTTGACAGAGTTTCAATGTCCTTGAGTTCTGGAAATATGAAAAAAGAAACAAACAACCAAAATTCCAAATGAAGGAAATTAACTTTTTTGACAAGAAATTCCATCTTTTGCAGTCAGGTGATTTTAGAGGGAGTTATATTGTCATCTGGCACTCTGCAGGTGTCACCACTGATGGTTACAGTCGACACATTCCTACAGATCAGTGCTCTCCCAAAGGCTCTGAGGCCTTTCATTCCACAGAGACATACACCAAAAGTCTCATAACAAATGCACAGATTGGGATTAATGAATATAATAATGGAGTGAAGGGGGAAGCTTATGATGTGCTGTGCACACGTGCACACATATATAGTCATATTATCTAAATACCACCTGTTTTCATGCAGTGTATACACACCCATGCTGTGTTTTTATCAAGATCCAGCCCCAGGCTCTTGCTGCATGGTCCAGGGAGAGGGGTGGTGCCCTCGGAGGGGTGTTTGCTTAAGGCCCACTTTACGACCATGATGCTTTTTCCAGACCAGACTTGGGCCTGAAATGCAGACAGCAATGGGCTCGGAGCCAGTAAGCTGCTAGTTAACTTTAAGGATCAGAATCATTTCTTTGGCAGGTTTTGCTAAGTTTGTCTCGGAGGCACACATCACACAAACGACTGCAGCACAGGATCACACATCAAGCATGTGTTGTCGCCCCAAAGATGTAATAACAGCTCATAGGAAATTAATGTTACCCCAAATCCACAAATACTTCACATGCAAGAGAGATTTGCATGCAATCACTGAAGGCATTTCCTGCATTATTTTCATTCAGTTGACTGGCGTGCCCTTTGAAGTTGGGCAAATAGTGCTCATTGCATTACTGTAATGCTGATTGTAACTTACCTTTAAAGGTAAAGGCCCAAGGCTATCTGAATCCTGATCTGTGGTCAAGGGTAACTTCTTCTCTGAGCTATCGCTTCAGTGTGCCGTGACACTCTAATGGCTCAGTCCCAGCGCCGATCAAAGAGCTGTTTGTGGCCGACGCTGAAGATTACACTACTTGGCTGCTATGCCATTCTCTCATAGCTGCCAAGACAGATCCCAAAGGCTTTCAGATCCGAGATGTGTATCAACCCTACACCCAAACAAACAAGATGTGCGTCACTGGACAGAACCTGAAATGTTAATCTTTGTTTTTGTTTAGCCCTGGTCTCTGGGCATCCCCTAGAAAAGATTATGAAAAGATTAAGATTATTAAAATTACATTTTGTGTCATTTTTGCTTACATATTGTGACAAAGCACCTACAAAACAAGTGCTCCCAGGATTCTGTGGTAACAATATCACATTTTTCAGGTTTGTAGGATATCTTACGAAAAGCCATGAACAACAATTCAGATGATATCTTATGAAATATCAAGTTGTATTTATTGGTATTAAACTGGGCCATGATGGTTACGTTTAGGCAACTAAACGTGACAGTTAGGCTTGGGCATCAAAGAGACTTGGTTAGTTTTTTTAAAAATGCTATTTGAAATGAGTCATTTAGTCCTTTTTTCTCCCCTCCGATCACTGTATCAGGCTTTGCACATTAATATTAGTCATTTTTGATAAATGTACTGCATGTTCTCCTCCATATGGTTGCCTTGCACATCATATCTCTTTGGTTGTGTCATAACCTTTCTACATTCAGATGTCTTACACATGAAGACAGGTGAGAGTCCGCCCTTTAATGAATCAAACTTTAACCAGATCGAGCAAAAGGCCATGACAAGGAACATTCATAGGGTTAGGGGGTAAAGACAAATACTGTATTTACTGGAGTGTATTTAAAGATATTACTGCTGCAAATAGAGCTCAATTTAGTCATTATGCTTTGTTAGCATGTGTATTCCTATATTGTGTGTGCTTAAACTTAGATTTACAATACAGAAGTTGATTCAGTGCCATGTGATGCACAAATGATGGGAGGCCTAAAAACAAATCCTGCCCCCAAACGCTTCAAAAGTCAACGGATGGCCCTAAGAGGGACATTGTGAAAGAATTGGAGAGAAAGAAATAGAAAGGGAAATAAAAAAGATAGATAGTGAGAAAGATAGAGAGAGGAATTTGGATATTATTGCAATCTATTTTGGCACTGACTCTTTAAAAAGTTCAGCAGCACAGTCACATAGGAAATGACACAAGGCTATGTGAGCAAACACTGTTCACTCCAATCCCCCAAATATGTCACTGTTTAAAAATCATAATATTATAAAGGACATGAAAGAGCAGGTGCGGGCCAGTTCTGGTGCGCGTTTGATTCGCAGCTTCATTAACTTCCTTGTTTAACTCCCAGTAACTCCCAGGTGGGAAAGCTTCAAAACCGCACTCCTAACTGCGAGCATGTGGCCTCGAGCGGCGGCCAAGGCGCACTTGACTCGACTGGACGTGACTTTACAGCAGGAGGAGCACATTTGGGCCGCAGTGTGTCCTGCATGAATGATAAAAGAACCACACACACTGAATCAACGCTATAACAACTGTTTCTAAGCAAAACACACGATGCACGTCTCAATCGGGAGACATAAAAAGCCAAATGTGTCCATTTTCAGCGCATTGTTGAGTTTACGGTGAGTCATTCTCCTTATTAATTTCAAATGTTCCGAAGGGGCCGCTATCGTGCGTTCCTTTGAAACCCTTCAGTCTGATTGAATTGTTGTATAAACAATAAAGCGGATCTGAATGTGACAGGCGCGTCTCTTCAGCCAAACCAGGACCGTCAGCTGGGAGAGAGATGCCGCTGGCAGCCCGGCAGAAGGTCCTGACAGGAGGCGCACCTCTCAGCGCAGGCTGTCTGCTCTTCTTCAGTAATTAGGAAGTATGACAAACAGACGGTGTAGCTCACTGCTGAGCCAATCTGAATCTGTTTTAATGCGACGAGCTTAAACACGCGTCAGTCTATAAAGTCAAATCACTTTTATGGGATTAGACTTTTGATTTGATCCTGGATTATTGTTTTATTTTCCAGAATTCAGACAGCATAAGGGAGATTGCTATTAGATTTTATTTTTTTAGATATGACTTTTTTTTAAAAAACAATAAAATACGAGTTAAAATCTATTCATTTATTTATGCATTTAGTTTGTGGATTATCCATGCACCAGAGCGCACACGTATTATCAAAGTTTCATTATGGCCAATGCACATCTGTTCTCAGTCACGCCAGAGAGCCCTGCGATTTAACCCGTTTCAAAGTATAAGAATGTGGTCCCTCCATTAACTGATTAAACAACAATTAGAGGACATCCGGGATTATAATGGTTAAGAGAGTGAATTTGATGACGCGTTAATCCGAAATCACTCATATAAAACAAATGCGCACATTTTCTCCTCCGTGCGTAATTTACACTCCAAACAGATTTATTAACTCTTGGCAGGGCTAAACATAAGATGCTGGGCTCGATAACAATGCACCCATTAATCAGGGTGTTGTCCTTTCTCATTTCTCCTGTGTGTGTCAGGATGGGGGAAAGGGTTTAGAGCAACACTGGAACTGTAGGTTCATTAACTATTGAAACTCAATCACTCGATTTTTTTGTAACTCAATCCTTTCGAAAATAGCCGCAACTCTGTAGTGTTTCCTGAAACAAATACTGAGGTCCCTGCAGGGAAACGCAAGTCACTGGAGAGGAATGTGGCCTTTATGTTGTTCATTCAATAAAAGCGAACACGTCTGTGCGTCATCTTCAACAACACATTCGTACTGGATGTATCCCATCTGCGAATATTTAGCAGGAATACATTAGTTCAACACCTTATTATTTAACTTGGATACATCACCTCAAAGAATGAGTGAAATAGGACCAACATGCTAGGAAAGGTGCCTTATGGGATGTTTTTTTGAGATGGTGGAGTCAATCAGCCTGCTTATGATCAAAAAATGAATTACACAACCACACAAAAATACTCATGCTTTGGCAAGAGCGCAGGGAAAGCTCTCTAAATACTTTATGTTTACTTAAAATCCAAGTGTCTCTATAATATCTGTTAGTCTACAGTGTTTGATGATGCCACCAACAGTGAGTTCACCTGTCTTCGAGGTCTGGATAATTGTGGTGGAATCAGCTGCTGCCTCCTGATAAGGACTCTTTCTGCAGCGAAAGGCCTCATGCCGCCTGTGTTTACTGCAGCGAGCAGATCCCCTTTAAATTAGCATCCTGAAGGACTTTGTCAAATTAAAACCACGTGTTCGCAAACATACAGCCTTGTTGAATTAAACTGCATCCCAAGCTGCCCTCCATCCAACCTCGAAGAAAGAACTCGCTTGTTTGATTAACCCCAGCGTAATGACAGCGCGCGTCCTCTCCACGGTTTGCCATTTAGTCAATCATATCATTTGCAAATTAAGAACGTATTAATGTGGCTACTAGACGCAAATTATGTGGGACGAGCTGTGGGGATACTGCTGGAATATTTCACATCGTGTAGGTCTGTTTGGTGTCTAACTTCAGTGCGTAAAATATGTCTAGACCGGAATAAACCTAAAGGCAAAATCTAAGAAAATGTCCCTTTCTCATTAAAATCTCGTTACATGTGTGCTAACAAAGAGCGTTCATGTGTTTGTGACAGTGTTTGTTGTCAGCTGAGCTTTAATAGATAAAAACAGACCCATTCAGAGGCCACCGGGTTTGCATGGCCTGCTGTGCCATAATGCTCGGCCCCAGCCCTCCAATGACTGCTAAATACGGAGTGCTTTTTGTCAATATTAGCGGGGATACTTGATGGGAAGTTTATAATTGGACACGTGTTTTCCCCGCTTTTTGTCGTTTGGAGATCAACTGATTCCTTTGTAATTCGTTTTTAAAGCAATGAACGATCCACAAGGAGGGGTAAAGTGTTCTTAAGAGCTCCCTTTCAGCCTTTAGAATTGGCCACAGCAACCCGCCGAGAAACATGGAGGCCCTGTAAGTATTTAATCCAGGAGATGTGCCCGTGGGGCTGTCACACAGCAGAGATTCAGGCACATGCAGGGAGCCAGTTACCCAACCTGTCTACCTTTAGAGACTAGAAATAAAGAGAATAGGCCTGATTTCAGTTTGCTTTATAAAATATGGAGGACATGCTTTTTGAATTCGACCAGGATGACACCACGGATTTTGCATTTTGGGGACAAATGGACCAGAACTTTCAGTTTCAGACCCAGCTGGACAGCTTCCTGTTGGACTACACCACTGCCGGCGGTCAGCTCTCGCCCTGGTCCTCTTTCGGCAGTCAGTCGATGTTCCCTGACGCACAGCTGACCTTCACCGACCTGGACGTGCAGTCTCCGGGGGCGGACGTCTCCGCTGAAGGAGAAAGCTCCTCCAATGACGATCCCTTGGAGGTGTCCAAGCGCAGGGCGCGTCGGCTGGTGGTGACCCATCAGCCCTACAAAGTGCAGCGACACGCCGCCAACATCCGGGAGAGGAAGAGGATGCTGAGCATCAATTCTGCCTTCGAGGAGCTGCGCTGCCACGTACCAACGTTCCCCTACGAGAAGCGGCTGTCGAAGATAGACACCCTGAGGCTGGCCATAGCCTACATCGCCCTGCTGAGAGAGATCCTCATGTCCGGCTGCGACCCCAAATCCTATGTGGACGAGTGCATGAAGAATGGCTACAAGAATCAAACCAACGCCATCTGGAACACAAGCGGTGAGCAGATCACACTAATTGACCCATAATAGAAGTGTTATTAACTAATGATTGTGGCCTAAGTTGCTGCTGAGATCGGAGTAATGATGAGATCTAAATGTGTCGACAGGAAGATTTATTATAACACCATCAATTATTTTAATAGAGCTTCTGTTTGAATGCACACAGGTTTTGCCAAAACGTTTGTGCATGTATTTAAAAGAGACTGGTTACTTTGACGTAATTTATGTTTTTATTGCTATTTTAAAATCCTGTCATAAACACACCAAAAGATCAAAAGTATTTTCTTAAAAGTTTCAATGAAGTTTCTGCTGATTAGCCAAAATGCCCCGTTATCATACGATATAATCACATAGAGCACAAGCCTACATTTACACCATGAACACAGTGCAATGGTCCATTTTTAATCTGCATCTTTGTTACCATAAGACTAATAGTGAATTAAAAACTCAAGTTTTTAATGACAGACATTGTTATTCACAGTGATCCCAGTATACTGACATAAAGAAAATGACAAGTGAAGCAGCTTTCTGTGTGTTTGCTACACACTTTTACCCCCAGGTGTGTTTTCCTCGGGCATTTGCTCTTTAGTGAGCCTCATTTTACCGAAACACAATTCCCTGTATTCTTGCTGCCTCTGTGCATTTAACTAATTCTGTGGGAATCTGCTCTGAACCCTCTTTATAGGGCTTTTCAGGAGTAAGTGTGCCCCCACCCTTTATCCCCAGACCTAGGACTTGTTAAACAGTCATTAAAATGTATCAAAACTTATGTGTGTCCTGTTTTTGTCTCCTCTTGCCCCCGTGCTCCCCTTTCCCAGATCTGACAGCCCGCCTTTCGTGGATAAAGTGGGATTAGCTGAGGAACACAGGGCACCTAAAGTGTGGAGATGGCAGCGAGGAGGAGGTTCAGATTTGTTCTCTCTCTCTCTCTCTCTACATGTCAAAGACAGGCAGCCGGCCTGCGCCACAGATCCGACCGATCGACATCTGCAGACTTCTCATTGGGTCACACACCTCAGGCTTTCTCAACCTCACCCACTCCTTCATCCTCCGTGGCTTTTAATATTCTAATTTATTGTTGACTGGTAATTGAGAGTCATTGTTTCTGGGGCTGGGGAGGGAAAGGGGGTTGGCATTGTCTGCCCATGGATGGCACTTGTCACAGAGAGAGAGAGGGGCACACTGGCATGAGACTGAATGGACTTCCTAAGGGCTCATACTTCTGCATGTAGCGCTGAAGTGTTTTCTGGACCCTCGCTCATTAGTCTGCGAGTCGATGTGTTAAAAAGAGCCTTGATCATGTAAATGTGACAATGGGCGTGAGAAGCAGATCAGTGCAATGTGTTTTAGCATGTCAGGTGCTGTTTCCAAACATGGCAGTAGGGCTGCTAGTGTACTGTTTGTTTCATGTGCGACCTCTATCATCTGTTGTATTTATTTATTTATTTATTTATTTATTCTTTATTATGGTGTATTTATAACAGAATACTCTTTGAGACATGTATTTCCACAAACTGTGATTATTTATTGTTCTGTTTATTGTGATGTACTGTACATTAGAAGCTACTTTGTGTTCAATGAAAGTCCTTTTTCTTAAATGGATCACCACAGAAAAAGCCTTTTTGCGTTTCTATGATGTGACTCAGGAACAGAATAAGCATCCGCATTTCTCCACCTTTGGTTTTATTTGTGCTATAATGTATTTTTGTACTGAGATCTTTAATATGTCAGAGGAGTCAGCCATCCACCTCTGTCCCTGATTTCTTTTCCTGTTAGCTGTATAGATGACTCAAAATCACACTGGATTTGGATGGATATTTCTTTTCCAGATGACTAAGTTTGACCATTTTCTGCAAACACACCCCATAAATGTAGTCAGCACTTCAGGACAGGGAGTCACCACATAACCTGGATCAGCGGTCAGCAGAGATCTGTTGCCGCTGGTGGAGTAGTGTGGGATCATGGGAGGTGTAGTCTCCACCAACATTCCTTCAGTCTTCATCTTTCAGGAGGTTTTTATCAGGAGCCAATCACCCGCAGAGATCTTCTCAAGACTAACGGATCAGGTGATTTAAACCACTAAAAACACTAAATAAAGCAGTTTCACTTTTGAAAAAACTAGGTGTTTCTTTGAGGCTGTTAGGACACAGGACATCCTGGACGGGCTTGGAGCCCCGCTACCACTAACATTTGTTTAGCTTGTTTCTCTGACAACATCAGATCCAGACGTCCGCTGATTAAATAGTTTATTCCGTTAAAATATATATAGTTAAAAACAGCCAACATCTAAAAAGTGGATTGTAAATTTGTGGCCTAAAACTGGATAAAAGAATACATTTATGACAGCTGCTGTGTAAAACACAAAGGGGGGACATTGACAGGTGAATAAATGTAATCATTAATAAAACTGCAGATTTCTCTGGGTTTATTGTTAGAAACATTTGGAATATAAGTACACAACTCAACAAAATAGCCTATCTGGGGCCTATTCATTTTTAGACACTTTAATGTGGAAAAGTTACTTAAAATACCCCTTAAATTACTGCTGTTCCTAACAGCACAGTTAAACAGGACAAGAGATTTTCATGCAAAATTTAGTTCAAATGACTTCTATCCTGCTGTTAAGTCTGACGTAACACCCTTTCAAAATACCATTTCAGGGTCCAAATGAAACATCACAGACATGTGAACAATTACGTAGTTTAAAAAAACTCAGATCTGTTCAAACAACGGGGAACACGGCACTGCTGCTTTGTAGAAATACTAGGATAGAACGGCTCGGACCAGGGTGTGTGTTACGTCACGACTTAACAGCCGGACAGAGAGTGTCAACATCCAGGACATGGAATGTCTGGCATCACATACATACTAAACTAACATCTGCAACTGGCCTCATCGTGGAGCTAAAGTATAAATTTGCATCTTAATGGATGGATAACTGAAATGAAATAGTGTGGGGTGTTAGTGCAGTAAAAAGTAAATGTTACAACTTGTCTTCAACAATATGGAAAATATTCTGAATCACTGATTTGTAGCATATGAAGAATCAACTCAGTTAACAAATACATTTTTGGTTATCGTTATAGTGCCGTCTGACTAACAAGTCAAGACGGTAACATAAGAGCCTACAGCCAGGCTAGCAGCTCTGTGTGGTTGTAATAGCTAAATGCTAATGTCACCATGCCAGACAGAGCTAACATGCTAATGTTTAGCATAAGGCTTGGTGATATGACGGTATTTTCGATAAAACTATATAATAATGCATATCCTTTGTATTTTTCTATATCGTTTCTATCGCAATGTTGAAAAACCAGCGGCTGAACAACATTATGGCAGTATTTACTTCATTTGGGTGACGCGTTACTATCTAATATCGGATATCAGAAAATACTTTTCATTTGTCAAGTATTTAACTCACAGGAATATACAATACTAGCCTTCACCATGTGTTTATTTCATATACCTCAGACTATTTATTTATTTATTCCTTTAGTTATCGGACAACATGCTATATGTTGTTATCAAGATATTAAATTTTTCATAACGAGATAGAGGATTTTGACTAATTTGCCCAACCCTATGTTACCTGGGGTATAAGGTTTGCCATCTTAGTTAAGCGTGTTAGCGTACTTACATTTGCTAGAACTAAATGCAAAATATAGACAAGATTGATGGGATTGTCATAAGTTTTGACAACAAAACTGCCAGTACCTGTGTGTCAACAACCCCATGACACACAGGTACTGGCACCGGTAAAGTTAATGCATCGCCAGAGTCATTAGGATCCATCCTTTGGGGAACATGAATGTATATAAAAAAAGCCTTACAATGCATTCTTTAATTATTTAGACCAACACTGCCATCCTTAAAATCCCTAGAAAAAAATGTACACCCAATATATCAATCAGATTTATCAGTGGGGAAACAAATAGAAGAGTTGCATGCACCGTTTAAATCTGTACCTCTGTTTTCCCTACATACACCAGTATAGCACCACATCTACTGCACAGAATTGTTGCTCAGCCACTGCAGATGATTCTTAGTGTCATTATGTATCATGCATCATGTATGTAAAGATGATGACACTAAATTTCCCAGCTTCTTTTTTTCAGCAGTGTAGTTTCTCATAGCCTGAGCTGTTCTCTCATCGGTGCACAGATGCTGCTCCGAGGTCAAATGTGTAAAACAGGCAAAGGGAGTCAACAACACCCATTCTTCTTCTGCACATGTTAGTGCCACTAATAGAGCCCTTAGGGAAGGACACAGACATATCTTAAGGGTGATGTATAGATGATGATTTTCTCAGGAGTTTTGGTCTCGGTGAACGGGTCTCTAGTTATTCTGGAGCCCAAATGAATGAGAATGAAAAAAGATCAAAGATGTATTGGTACCTATTAAAAGTGTCGAGTTGATTCTTGGGGGGAAAGGCACTGCTCTTACAGGTGTCACAGACCCCTCCTACATACTGTACATCTGTTTGATGTAAGGGCACACAAGACACACAGGGTTATATAAGAAACAGGTGGTGCTGAAAGACAAGATTCAATAATAAAAGTAATATATAATATAGGACTTGGACTTTTAAAAGTATGTGTCTAAGCAAGTGCAAGTGACCTTTGTGGCATTCTGATGCTCAGTGACCCCTGGGTCCCCCTAGTGGTAGTAGTTGGCTAAATCAGTTTAGGGGATTCATTCATGTGGCACACTGATACTTGGGGTCAGAAACAAAAGCTTGAGAGCTTTAGAAAGAATGTTGCCACAAGTTGTAAAGCTCTGTTTCTGTAGTATTTGATATACAGCATATTCGGGCTGCACATGTCACACATACGAAGCTGGAAAATAAGCACTTCAACCTAAATGTGTCACAAACAAGAACAAAAAAAACAGTTTAGCATTAAAGAGACAAGGTATATTGTCATCCTTTTATGGTTTTTATTAATTCATTTGTCAGTATTTATTCATTTGGTTTTGCTTCTGACTGGCCTGTTTGTCTGTATGAGCGTCCTGTTTTTGCTTTGTATGTTAAAGCACTTTGTAAACTGTTTTCAAAGGTGCCATATAATTAAAACTGATTTTAAAAAGCACTATTTCAATTCACACAATGACGTGTCAAGTATTTTCCGTAAAAAAATAATGAATAAAATAAAATGATTAGTCATTTTTACACTATTGTAGTTGAGCATTGCTGACAAAATGACAGTACTCTGTATTTCAGAGATAATAGAGGAAACAAGCACAAAGTATATCATTATTTTCATTTGTTATGCTTTCTCCATTGTAACTGAGCAAACTCCATTCGCAGATGAAGCTCATGAGATACAGTTGAAAGCTCCAGAGAAAGCAAAGGTTTTTACTTTAAGTTTAGTTCAGTACACCGTGTAGTATTTTGGAGGCATCACTGTGAGATCGTGACCCATCGAAAACAGCTCTGAATACCATTCAGATGAGATATGCCTCAGCCAAGCGGAACATTTCGGGGGCCAGAATGAGTAAGGCTCGTCCAGTCTGTGGACTGCATCAGGACACTTGTTTTTCATCGAGCTGGTTTATTGATTTAACATCCGGCAGACTTAAACTGACAAACACTGTGAAGCTGCTCTGCCATGGACCGGCAGGTGTGTTTATCACGTTGGTGCGTTTGGGCCTTGCACTTGTAAATATAATTAGTGCATCACATCCTGTTGGAACAATGTGAAGGTCTGGATGGAGGAGATCTGAAACAGCCCTGTGGAAAGGTCAGAAATGTGTCAAATTGAAAACTCGGTGGCTAAAGAATTACATGAGAATGATAAATAACTCACTTACCCTCGCAGAAAACTTCTACAAAGCCTGCGTTTAGGCCACACTTGTCTTAGGTTAAAAGCAAGAATATTCAGATCCTTTACTTCAGTAAAGGTACTAAAACCAAGTCCTGCATTCAAAACATTATTTACTGTAAGTAAAAGTAAGTCTTACCAGCTTAATGTACTTAAAGTAAAAGCATTGATTGTGAAGTAAATGTTCCCTTTCAGTGTTCTGCTATTATATACCGTATGATGTTTCCAGATAAATATGAATGTTTAAGGTTAGACTAATTCTAACTGCTTTATATCATATTGCATCATATTTTATCACCATATGTTTGTACTCCTGTCCTGTGAGAACGGCATATCTCTGAAAAGTCAACTTTTTATGTTTTCAGCTTTGTGACGATGCATTTCCAGGTGATCCATGAGGCTTTTTCAAAAGTTGTAGCTTAAGAAGAAGGAGCATTTTCTCACATATAAAGGTTATCGCAAACAGTCAACATCAACACAATCTGGAGATGCGCGGTTTTCACTGGTCAGGAAGGGGATAAAAAACTACCATCTGAAAACTAAAGCCGTCAGACAATAAATCAAATATTGGAGTAAAAGTACAATATTTACTTCTGAGATGTAGTGAAGTAGAAGTAAAAAGTAGCATAACATTGAAATACTCAAGTAAAGTAGCAAGTAGGTTACCGCAAATTTTAAGTACTTAAGTAAATATCACTTGCGTGATAAGACTGTCTGCAGTTGCCACTGAGGAAGTGAGAGAACATATCCACCCCCACAGCAATAATATTAAACTCCATGTCAATGTGTCCGTACAATATTTAGTACGAATTCTGCAGATTTCCCAAACATCTCGATCAGCCCCTGGTGGCTGGCTGCAGTGTAGGTCATAAGTCCCGCCCCCTCCATGTTAGCAGATGGAACATGGGCCAAACTAAAACATCAAAGTACACATCAAATACATTTTTGCCAAAGATGATTTCTGTCATTTTAGGTAGTTCTTATCTGATGTTTGTACAGGTGTTCGTTTTGTCGAGCAGTTTGAATTTAATAAGTCATCTGATGCTATGAAACGTCATGATTGACAGCTGCGATTGACTCGATTGGTCGGACAGTTGGATGGGCTAGATCCTTACTGTGTGGACTGGCTCCAAATTACAACATGGCAGCATCTGTATCCAGTATATTTGGGCTTGCAGAGTGTTCTGCCTAGCCACGCCCTACTTTGCTGTGATTGGCTAATATTAACTCTAACAATGACCTCTTTGCCCTAACCTTGACCGTTTCCAAACCTCAACACGTTGTAACTGGTTGTCGTAACGAGTATGAGCCAATCGCAGCACACTAGGAAGAGATTATGCAGAACACTCTTGGGAAAATGAACTGTGCCCTTTTGTACAGTGGGAGGAAGTGGGGACGGGTTGTCCATCTTTATATACAGTCTATGAGCTTGACTCGCATGTACAAGAGATGACAACTTCAGCTCTCTGTATGCTCAACAATGGATCGTTTAAGTTTCTTTTCCAAAAAACTGCCATGCTCAATATGTTGCAGCTCAGATGCTGAACAATATCTGAACAGTATTTCACAAAGCACTGTTCTGTGCAGAGGGATTGTCTCAAAACTGGCAGCCATAACTTGTACTGGTTTTCCTTTTCTTAGAAGTGAGGTATTTCGACTTATGTAACAGTGTTTATCATCTGTGCTCTAGGCTGAAGTTGTTTTGTGCAATTGTTCATCCTTTACTGAGAAATGTTGCAAAACTAGATGAAGGGAATACATTCTGCAAAACAGACAAATAACTTACATAAAACAAACACCCGCCACTCTCAAAAAAACAAAAAATGCTGACTCCCCAGAAGCCCTGCACCCTGCACTCATCACCATGGTGACCCAGTGTGTTGGCACTTTAATAGCTGTGAAACTCTAGTTAAATAGCTCACCTGTTTTTCTCATTACAGCTCCTCTTCACAAAACCACGCTCTTAGCCTCAGAGCTAATAACTCAGATCAGAGTGTGTGAAGGAGAAATGCGGTGTCGACTTTACACTGGTCCCCGGGGGCCCTGAACAGTGGGGGGCCACGCATTTGAAGCCTTCTCAGATGAGCACTAGAACATTCAATAATTTCCTCCTGGGATTAGAACTGCAGCCCTCCTGGTGGCCAGAGCAAACACACTGTGTGGAGAGAAATAAACAGTGTCAGCTTTCAGGACACTTAGGTGTTCGCAGTGCGAGCTAAGAGAGCTATCAGGGTTAGCAGTGAAATGAAGCATGCATTACACCCCTCACAGTGTAACTTCATCAATGATTCTACTAGTTTGAGCCACAGAGAAGATTCATTGCCCTGTAGCTTGAGAATAAGCCAACAGTCCAGAGCTGAGGTGTTGTTGGTGACACAGGTGACATTGAAGGACTGACAGTGGACTGTAAATGCCACCCCCGTGTTGACATCCGGTGATCTTCACCCTACTTGTCCTATCCCAATCAGCAGAGCAAATACCACTTTTGTTTGCCCAGCCTTCCTGCACTGCCTCCCCCAAGCAGCCTGAGCCGAGTGTAACCTTGCTGCAGCCCAGTCTAGTCGGGCCACCTGGCCAACACATCGCACTGCGAACCTGGGCCAACCGTCATGCTAACCTTGGCACCAGGGTCACAAGTGCAGAACTAATTAAGCTGCGTTATTTGCGCAGGAGGCTGCCCCATCAGCACCCGAGTGCACAGTCTCTATGTCATTTGTTCTGCAAATTTACTCTGACCCTATCAACAAGTCCCCCCCCCCCCACACACACACACCTTCCCTCTATTTTGGCCTGGTTAAAGTTCAGATTCTGGAAGTAGGAGATGCATAATTAATATAATTGTGTTATAGCCAACATAATTGCTCTGGCAACACTGTTTTTTGTAACTGTCAAGGCAATGAAGTGCATTTGAGTTGAGCGTGGGTTGAATTAAAGGTTTGTTACTTTTTGAGTTCTCTCAATCTCGGAGAAAAAAATGATCAAATAAACAGCGTCCTCCACAACTAATCCATGTGTATACATATATATATAAATATGTGGCTCAGGTGGTAGAGCAGTGCAACCATTAATCACAGGGGTAGGTTGTTTGATCCAACTGGCCCTGTCCATGTGTTGAAGTGTGCGTGAGCTACACACTGAACCCCAAATTGATCCCACAGTGTGTGTGTGTGTGTGTGTGTGTGTGTGTGTATGTGGAGGGCGAAAAACTCACTTTGGACCAAGGCTTCGTGAATTTCATGCAACACATATTTTATCTTTTTTATTTATATTTTTCATCTTCATGTTGATGACCAGTGAGTGTTTTGGAACTTTGCTACCTTACCAAACTGATACAGCATGTGCCTGAAATGGACACAGTACAGTCACTGTACATGATGATTTCTTTTCTTCACGCACATCTCCCATAGGGTGTAAAGCCCTGGAGAGCTGCACTTCAAAGCTCGGCTTGTTCATTGGATTGCCATAACTCTTCAAGGGCAGCGGGGCAAAGTCAGGTATTGAGCATACAGGTTTTTTGAGGGGGTGTAGAGGGGGTTATTCTGCCCTGCTTCCCCCTCCATCTCCAGATATCAAAGCAAACTCTGACAGTGGGGGTCTCAGGCATCCCGGGCTCCTTTCCACACAGGAGACAAAGCATGAGCAGCGAGTCTGCATCGTATTAAACAAAGCCTAAATGCTTCAAGCTGTTACACACTTCCCAATGAAACCTTTATGAAAGGGCCCCTAATGCGATTTCAGAAACACCTTGTCATCAACCCTAGGGCAGCAGAAAGGAGAAGTGTGGATATATGAATGAATGGACGCTTGGCGTTACTGAGAGTTACTGAAGAATGGCTGTATGAGTGGAGGTGCCTATGGTTTTATTGCCCAATATGTACCTTTCACTGATATTGCCTGTTGTTTCATTCACTGTAGAGGCCTCTGCTAAATCCAGGCTTTTATTAGAAACACTGCCTGTGACTGATAATGTTAAGTGCCACTTTTGTTCTTCCACATAAATGAAAGTGTCTGCGCTTTGGGCCGCTGCAATTGTTGACGTAACACTGAACAATTATTAACAAGAAAGAAAACAATGCTTTATATGTTCTGAATGATTCCACTTTCTCTTTCTTTTCTTTTAAGGTTGTGTAATGAGTCGTTTTTCATACAAAGGCTCTAATGTTTTTCATATGTATTAACTGGACACTAAATTCCAAATGCTATCAAGTCTGAAATGCAAGTTCTTATTCATTGACTCACATTTACACACCTTACTGGGAAAAAAAACTGCGCAATCAAACAGACATAGCTTTTGTTTTTATCACACTCCAAAAGAGAGACCAACGACTTCCTAGAAAAGACCAGGGTGTCTTAAAAAACAACAGCAAACCCAAAGTGTTATTATAGCATATATAGTATTACTCCTTTTTGGC
The DNA here is from genome assembly GCF_963691815.1 of Echiichthys vipera. Classification (NCBI taxonomy): domain Eukaryota; kingdom Metazoa; phylum Chordata; class Actinopteri; order Perciformes; family Trachinidae; genus Echiichthys; species Echiichthys vipera. The sequence goes on along the minus strand of NC_139835.1, from coordinate 9,527,391 downwards.
ACCAAGAAAAAATAAGATAAGGTCAAAAGAAGCTGAGCAGAAGTCACTGTTGTGTTTATCCTGGTGGAGTCCAGTCATTTTAATATTAAAGGTACTATATGATGCTCATTTTCAGGTTCATACTACTATTTTGAGTTTCTACTAGAAACATGTACAAAAAAACCACATGATTTTATTTATTTTAATTTTTTATTATTTACTCATACTGTCTGTATTCACCCTCTCTCTGAAACATTGTTTTAGCGCCTGTCTCTTTAAGACCCCCTGCCCAGAAGCGGTGCGCTCTCAGCATCTCTGCACCATCATTGCAGGCGGGAAATGACTGTAATGCCACTGTAGCCCAGTTACTGAACACGGCCGTGCGCATTCCTCTATGGATGGAGCATTTTGATACTTTCACATTATTTATATAGCACTTCATTCATCTTTATACTGAAAAAAAGACATTAAAATATCACTTTCTATAATATGGGTCATTTAAAAGTTTTTCTGAATGGATCATTAAGTGTACCTCAGCAAAGTATTTTAGAAATGGATATGAGGAGCTGTTTTCCAAAACGCTATAAATCCATTTTAATAGTTTTCAGGAAAATTAAATTTTTTACCCAGACCCACTCATTTGGTTAATATTCAATGTATCTTGTCAAAATGGTTTATTGGCCTAGTCTGAACATGTTGAACAGACGGACGAAACAAAAAACTCTCCCACTTCAGAGCGCCGCCATGTTGGGTCGCATAGAACGCTCACTGAATTCTGATTGGTCAAGAGGACGTATCGCATTTAGGCTAAAAATAGGTTTGGCGCTGGTCGCGGTTTGGAAAGGAACCGAATCTTGAGACCATTTTAAACAAGGAAATATAGCGATTTGGCATGAAACACTAATGAAGCAGTGAAAAGGTTCTGTATACGGCAAAGTGGCATGACAAACTCATTTTTTTTAAATTTGGCTTTTATCTCGTTTTGGAAAAGAGCTCTTCATATATAGGCTGTAATATCATGTTTATGTCACCAGCACTCACTGGAGAACAGAGGAATTCTTGGTGGTTCTCGCAAGAACCCCTGAGAGAGATGAGGGGAGAGTCAGAGAGGGAAGGACGGCAAAATGAAGTGAGAGACAGACGGAAGAGAGAGAGAGATGACCTGCCTCACAGATCAAAGATGAGCTCGGGCTGTAATTCAGCAGAGCAGAATGACGTACCCCTGTCTTGTCTGACACATTTAAAACCAGCTCCACATGAGTCGAGGGCATGGCCTTAATAAGCCCAGATCCTTTCTGCTGTCACATCAGTGAAAAACACATCCTGTCGCATGCACATCCTTCTGCCTCCGTCACATCAGCATCACGAATAGAAACAACTGGTCACGAGACACGAAGTGAGGCCATGCGGTGGTGTTGAGAGATCAAAAACAGGTGGAGGGGGAGAGGAAAACAGAGGAAAGAGGCCAAATGTATGGATGCGTGATGATTCCCTTCATCTTTCATCTGACATGGACAGCTATGGACGTGTGAGGGAAGTTATGGAAGAGATGATTTGTTAGAGGCTGTGATGAGTGGAATTTTACTGTCCATGTGCCTGCCAGGATCAGTTACCTTTGACTTCATCCCCCCACAAACACTTGTGAGTCTCACCCCAAATGATCTTGGCGAGAGGATCTAAAGCCATGGCCTGTGTGCAAGCATATGCCTGCCTGTGTATGTGTGTCTGTGTGTGTGTTTGTGTGTGTGTGTGTGTGTGTGTGTGTGTGGGGCTTTTTAACCCATGTACAGTATACATTATGCATGCACTTGAATGTGTGTGTATGTGTGTGTGTGTGTGTGTGTGTGTGTGTGTGTGTGTGTGTGTGTGTGTGTGTGTGTGTGTGTGTGTGTGTGTGTGTGTGTGTCAGAAAGTGGTTCAAGATGAACCAAAGATGTTCAGCAGAGGAAAGGCCCAGCTGCTTTGTATTACACAGAATTGCAGGATTTCTAAGATAATATAACCAATAAATTGAGCTTGAATGATACATGGCAGTGTAATATTCATTATCTTTACACAGTGGCCAAAGATGCCGTGGGATTTATCAAATAGAATTATTACTACTTTCTAAAAGTAAATACATTTCTAGACGAACGCTAACAAAATGAGGGAAATGCAAAAAATATTTTTTTTTAAATACACACAGCTTGTATTCAGAAACGCTGTCTTTAAACGCGCCATCAGTATAGTTGTGATGTCACAACTATACTTCATATGGGCAGACAGATTTTTTCAGGAGGGGGCACTAAAACTGAACATTTCAGACAGAGGGTGAATACAGGTATACTCTGAACGACAGGATGAGAAAAATATGTACAAGTAGAAAACCAAAAATACAAGTATGAACATCAAAATCAGCATCATATTGGACCTTTAATATCTAATCAACTTCAATAGGAAAAGTTCAAAACAGAGTTAAATGACAAAAAGTGTGTATGCTGCAGTGTCAAGACTGTATGTTGAATTATCACGTTTAAGCTCTCTCACAGTTTTTCACATTCTTTTTTGCAGTGGAATGAATTCTGATCCAGGACAAGCTGTCATCCTCATCATTCCCTGTTTGCCTCTTTGAATATGAGCTTGCTTATCATTGCCCAGAGCGTACAGCATACAGTGGATGGAAAAGTGCTGCATGGCCAGGGGCCCCTCTCGCTCTTTTCCTGCTTGTGTATATGCAGAACCTACCTCACAGACGCTGTGCAGGATCAGCCTCTCACTCTGAAAGTCAGAGCCTTCTCCCCTGGGCATGGAGGCCTCCTGCAGCTGAGCCAGGGAGCAGGAGGTCAGAGGGCATAATCAGGGAAAGTGTGTGTGCTTATGTGTGATCCTGTATGCGCATGTTCCTCCTTTCATTCAATTCACTGCACTTATTTGAGAATGACTTTCATATTTGCACGTGTGAAACATTACCTGCTTTATAAAGGTTGTAGGAACCAGTAAAATGTAACCACACTTGGACCTCGATGAGGCATGCCAGAGTCTGAATTAAGAGCTCTGGCACTGGGTAAAAGTAGTGTGACAGTCACCATTACCAGTGAGACCCAAAACACAAGGCAGACCAGGGTTTCCTTGGGCAGGAGGGCTTTCAAGGGAAAACCAGGATGTGTCCCAATACCAAGTGAGCCCTCTTGGGTTTAAACAATGTTGTGCAACTTTCAGGAGGTACTCTGTTCTGCCCCATTTACAGAAAACAGTCTCCCTGGACGTGTAGAATACACAGAACACAGGCACAGGCTCTCGAGATACTAGAGTTTGATTATTTTCACATCCTCTCGGTGAACCAAAGTGTACACTACAGTGTGAATTAGCAAAATTGCTTCCTAATAAGAGGCCATTATTTAGTACTATTTGATTAATGATAGACTCACATTAAAGCCTTGTTATAATTTCAGGGAACAATATGATGTTTTGTGGTTTAAGTAGATTACTTTACAGAAAAGATATGTCCCAAGTGTTCTTTTCTAAAAAGAAAACAACTAAAAAAGACACTCTTATGTGCATGACTTCAATATTGTATTTCTAAAATAATACATTCTAAAAACATAAGACGCAATTGAGCAGATCACTCCCGGTGTCAAGAAAATATTATTATCATTTTTCTTTCTCTTGTTGTTTCTGTTTTTAAATAAAAAAGTAAAAAGACGAGTGAGAGCAAAAGAACACTTGTTCAAACCAAAGAACCCACAACAATATAAACCCGCAGAAATCTCTCGAGGTCAGTCAGCTGATTTGGACAAACTGTGCATTTTGGCAGTGGATACATTCAGCTCTATAATGTGAGCCACCTGTGCGCTGCTGTGTGTAGGGAAAACATGACATGACAGATGAAGAGGCGGACCGCTGACAAAACGCACGGAGGAACCGTCCACTGGAGGTATCCGCAGAAACCGGAGAGCTCCTCGGTTAGTTTAAGCCTCCTTCCTGTTTGACTTCCACATTATGGGAACCGTGAGAGCACACGGACTTCATTCGATTAAAGATCAAGCGGATAGATTTCGTCAAGCCCGACGAATTTGTGCGTAAATCGGCCTCCATGGAGCGGACAGGGGAACTTAGTGTTTACTGTACATGGATGGTTTGAGCAGATATGAAAGGCCCCGCAGAGAGTGCCTATGGGTTAGGCACACAATAATAATCCCATAATTCATGGATTTGATTTGTATTGACCTGCTGATGTTTTACTTTAAAACAACTCCTCAACCGTCATTTATTTAGAGGTGTTTTAATTAAATATAGTATTTGATATGAAAATGACTTCATAATCTAAAACTATAAATTAAAGACCATCACCAATAATTCGAGATGAATAAAATCATTCTAAAGTAAGTAACGCGCGTTTAATGAAGACTATATGTAATTATTTAATATAGTATTTGATATGCAAATGACTTCATAATCTAAAACTATAAATTTAGGAGTATCACCAATAATTCGAGATGAATAAAATCATTCTAAAGTAAGTGACGCACGTTTAATGAAGACTGTAATTATTTAACATCATAATTCCATGAATTGGGGTTTTAAAACACACACAAAAGTAGCCCGTTGGATGGCGGGACTATTTGGCGCAAATGGGGAGAATCACACAAATCCCCGCAGCTCCTGACAGTAAATAAGCGCCTTGTTTCAGTCACATCAGACACATGAAACCATGACTGGTCCCTCCTGCTTATTAGCGGACCGAGGCGCGCGCTCTAGCTCCCCCTCCGCCCCAAAACCCCTCCTCCTCCACTCTCAAAACTATTTAGCATCTGAAACCGGGATAAAGTTTCCAAAAAAATTGGAGGAAAAAACGTCCTGCGTGAGGAGAAGCCTTTAACCTTTAAGTTTGAAACCAGTCTCTCCCAAAGCAAGGGGCGCAGAGAGTGAGACATCTCGAAAACAGTCCCCCCTCATCTTTACGGATATCTACACATTTTTGTAACCACGGCTTCAAAGGTGGACAGCGTTTTTTCTGCTCTATCCCTGCATTTCTTCAAGAAAGAAATGGAAGAGGGCTCCAGTTCTCCGGTCTCCCCTGTGGATAGTCTGGTGACCAGTGAGGAGGAGCTGGACAGACAGCAGAAACGCTTCCCGGCGAAGAGGAGACAAAGCAAAAAGTCCAGCGAGGACAGCAGCGGCAGCAGCCCGGGGCCGGTGAAACGGGTTAAAAAACCGAGTCCGAGCAGCAATCAGTCGTACGAGGAGCTGCAGAACCAGCGGGTCCTGGCCAACGTCCGGGAGAGGCAGCGGACTCAGTCTCTGAACGAGGCCTTTGCGTCTTTGCGCAAAATCATCCCCACGCTGCCCTCGGACAAACTGAGCAAGATACAGACGCTGAAGCTCGCCTCCAGATACATTGATTTTCTCTGTCAGGTGCTGCAGAGCGACGAGATGGACAACAAGATGTCCAGCTGCAGTTACGTTGCGCACGAAAGACTCAGTTACGCGTTCTCCGTGTGGAGGATGGAGGGTGCTTGGTCTATGTCAGCATCTCATTAGCACCAGAGACCTTCACTTACAATGCCAAAGCGGTGGGTACCACGAACTGAAGCCACACATTATCATACTGATGCGGAGGAGCAGAGCTGGAGGAAAGGGGGTTATTAATTATTGGAGAGATTGTGAATAAAACAGGATTGATAACAAAGTACTGATATAAACATATTAAATGCGTAATGAAATAGATGGTGATGTGAGCGGGCATGGATATGAGGCAGATTATCGTCTGTTTATGTGGATCTTCGAAGATGTTGAGATGGTTACCAAAAGCGCATCAGCTGTGCGCGCAGACTTCCACTTCACATTCCAAAAGCTCGCCTGATGCTGCGCGCGCTTGTTATGTGCGCGACAGATTTCACACCGAGGCCTCAGCATCTTTCCAACCCCAGACTCAGCGTCTGCATCCGGACGCTGCTGCGCAAAAGGCTCAGGTGACCCACAGATAACTGCTCCATCAGATTACATGCAGATACATCCAAGCATTCAGTCACACCTGAACGTTTAAATTCAGTTTAGGATGTGGAAAGAAAATAACACTATTTGTTTTAGAAAATAGGATTAGGCGCAGGGAAGAAGGCGGATTAATACAAATAATAGTTCTGGGTTTTTTTTACGCGCCAAGCCAAGTCAAGAATAAAGCCTCTTCTATTTTGGATCAGAAACGCATTAAATCAGCCAGTTGTGACTTGTGAGGTAAATCCTTCTTCAGTCTCTCTTAATAGCATTTCATAATGAGCAGGGTAAAAAAACACACAAGCACTGGGCCTCAAAGCGCAGCTGTAATGCCACCACGGGTAATTTATATCCACAATAGAGTGCTTTCCTGTGCGGAGACCGCAGGAATGGGCAACTCGGCTGGACATGAAAGTTCAAGACAATAAAAACAGAGGGCCGCATTAACAAGCAGGCGGGTTTTTTTTTTTTTTTTTGGCTCGTGTTATTTTGTATTTTGCAGCCCGGTTCATGTCGTGAGAGCCCGCGACAGTGACGCAGTGAGCCACAGAGACAAGACAACTGGCCGGACAGCTGACAGGAGCGTTCACCTTCTCCCGCAGCGGCTTTAAAACGCGCCACAGCGATGGGAGAGGACGTCTTAATGATGACATCACGGCCAAATGAAAACACCTGGTCGCTTATTGTGAAAAACCCACTTGTCAGTTTGAGCTTATATAACAATTGAATTGGCTCTTAAAAAAATAAAAGCACATTTACTGTAGTCCAATTTAAGGCCACTCCTCATAGGATGGTCTGAGTAAAGCTTTTGAAAGAGCACAAAGCACATTTTGTGTTAAAATAACTAGAAGCGGGGTTTGTTTGGTTCTCATGGGCCTCACATGTAATTAGCAGACCGCCCATCAGAGAGGCTCTGTTGTCTTCTTAACCATCAGTGGAGAAATATGCTTCATTACAGTGATTTGTGTGTAAGCGCAGTGCATTGGAAGGGTTTCTCTTCAGTTGAATTGACCTCCATGGAATGTAAAGGAAAATAACAAAGGCTTGGAGAGTGTAGTGTAGTTTTTATAACACGCTTACAAAGTGTCTTTTCTGTGGCACACTATTCTTTTTGTTCACTGTGTCGCATGGAATAAAAGTGCAAAATTAATATCCAAATCCACACGGGGATGTTACTCCCAGCTGTTACACACGGGGATGTTACTCCCAGCTGTTACACACGGGGTTGTATTATAGGGATCGTGTTGTTAATGCTGCTCTGAGGAGTTATGCATTTTATTGTTGCAGGAGTGAATGAAAAGGCGTGCATTTATTCAGGCGTTTCAAAGTAAAAGCTTTGCACTGCAGCTGTACATTCAAGCAGAAAATGGTCCTGCCGTTGCCATGTGGTTTTACTCATCGATTCATTAATGACTTCCCACATGTTAAGTGAGCCAGGGAATGTTTTTAACAAAAGAAATCCTCACAAACAAAAGCCAAAATCATGCATTATTCATTTCAATAATGTTTTTCTTTATCTCTCTCTCTCCATCACAGACTGTTTACTTCTACAAAGTATGAAGACCAAAGGAATTATTGAAGCACCCATCGACCTCAAAGGCGGAGAGACGTAATGTGACCCACAACTACAAACTCTTGTGGAGTGTGTGCGTGCGTGCGTGCGTGTGCGTGTGTGTGCGTGTGTGGATCCATCACACTGCTTCTGACTTTCTGGAGCTGTTTGTGGCAGAGTGGGGGGGGGGGGGAGACAGACCTGAAATGTGTACAGGCCTGTGTTTCAACAAGGATATATATTTTTTGTTTGTTCAAAGACTTTAAACCAAAGTATAAATATATATAAATGAATGCATATTGTACACACATACCTGTGGAAGTACGCCTATAGCCTGTAAAGGGACCAATGCAATTTAGAGTCGTTTGCTGCATGGATTTATTTCGCCGACTTTCTTTAGCAAGTCTCCAAACTCCGTCCGATGTACATTTTTGTTTTGCTTATTTATTAAAACACATATTTTTGAAATGAAATTTGGTGGATTTTTCTTTATTCCAGCTGTTGATTTGATCCCATAATATAATAGCACGTGGTTCGGCTGAGGGAATTAACTCAATGATGATAAAGAAAGAATGAACGCAAATCTATGGTGAATTTTATAAGATGATCATTTAAAAAAAAAATTTAGACCAAGGTTTATCGTGTGGCTGCTGGATAATTATGAAAAAAAATAAAAAAAAATAAAAAATGGCCAGCACGCTTGGTTTAACTGCCGGGTGTGAGAACTCCCCCTCCTCTCGTTCTGGGATGAAAACGGAGACTTAAAAAAACGACCATAAAAAAATACAGCTTCATTAACAGTGGGGGAAATTCGAGCCCGTTTCAAACTCAGCCATATAAAACGCATGTCCGCTTAAATAACGAGTAATCATCTGAAATGGCCGATGGCTCTGGGCTCTTTAACGAGCAGGGAGCCCCAACAACCGCAGATAAGGACGATATAACTCCCAGCCTGCGGCTCCAGGGAGAAGAAGAAAAAAAGGATCCGGGAAATAGAGGACTGGAGAAATTCCTTTGAATCTCTCCCTCACTTCTAAAACATTTCAAATTGTTTACATCTCGTTTTCCCAGACGTGCTTAGATGCAATCTAAACAGTGAAAGGAGCTCATTGTTACCCAGCAGCTACTGGTGTAAATGGTGAACTGACTCTCTGCTGCTGTTTCAGCTCAACTCTGCACTGTTGCAATCTTTACTTCAGGTTACACTCTGAAATAGCTTTAATCATTCCATCAGCAGCCAAACAAACAGCGCCCTTTCCTTTGAGCTGATGTTTCAGACATTTCCCAGGTGGAAAACTGCATTACAAAATAAAAGCATTCAGGAGAGGATGCTGCTATGAGATGGCTATTGTGTTCCACAGGTGAGGCCTTAAATATGTGGGGGGAATGATTATATTTAGAGTGCTGCCAGTGTGTCTGACTTTCTCGAGGTCGGTGTGGTTTGAAGGGGAAACACCTGCGAGCACAGTGGCTTTCTCCTCCAGCTGCTGATGCACCGAACCCACATTCTCCTTTCATTTATTACACACAACACACACTCTGTTCTAAGGTTCCCAAAAGTATTGGTACTCCAATAGTCCTCCGTTCAATGTGTTTTTAAAGAAGAAGCGATGAATGAGATAATTGACTGTGTGTTGATGTTGACGTGTGGTCAGTGACTCTTTTTGGTTGCAGGGTGTTAAGTTTTTAAACAGGGGGACAATATTGTATATTGCTGTGGTACTGAATAACATATAGCGTATTTTTTTTATATAATTGTATTGTACTAAAGTTTTAAATTCTGTTACTGTGACAACCTTACTCTGTGACAAAAATGTGTGTGTGTGTGTGTCAGTTTCACAGACTGAGCTCCAGACTTAAAATGCTCTCTTCTTAGCGCAAGTTCTTTTGTTTTTTTATTGAACTTGGTGTTTAAAAAAAGATACATTTAGCTATATCAATATCAAGTGCTTTTTGAATTGAGAGATTTCTGTGTGAGAGAAGAGTGTGACATTGTGATCTCTGTGACTAATTCTAATCATGCTGGTTCAGCTATGACATGAAGACTGCGTGCATTAAGCCCTACAGGGACAAACCAGTGAAGATGCTGCAGTAAACTTGCTGGATTATATATCTCTTCATGAATCATATGTACCTATGGTCACTATCTGAGTGAGAAGAGGTAACGCTCTGTCTCGACGTTTGGCACGGTGGTCTCGGATGCTGTTGGACGGCCCTTCCTACCTAGACCAGCTTATCCATAGGAGCCTGTTTGATACCTGCTCATTATCCCGGGCCCTCACAGCTGAGCGGCACAGAATCACCCGGGGCCAGTGCTCCAGCGGTGCGAGAGATCCAGATGTTTCCCGTAAAATCAGACGGAAAAAGCTACAAAACTTTAATTTGCAGTAAAAGGGGAATAAAGTCAAGGTTTACACTCTGTGTGCCTCAAACAGTATTCCGTGTTTGTCTGGTTCAGTAAAAAAAAAATCTTAAGGTTAGCTTTATACCACTTTGGATGTCGGCATGACTGAACTTCCTGTGTGTGTGTGTGTGTGTGTGTGTGTGTTTGTGTCTGTGTCTGTGTCTGTGTGTGTGTGTGTGTGTGTGTGTGCGTGCGTGTGTGTGTGCATGCATTGGCAAAGTTGAAAGTCAGCTGTCTCAGCTGCCACCACGGCAAATACATAAAGCCTGACTCAGACTTCAAATGCACCTCATGTATTGATCTTTTTCTTTCTTTCTCTCTCTCATTGTGGTTAAAACAAGGTGCATACTGAATATAATGATCACTGTTATTAAACTGAATTATAGTCCTGTAGTCACATGTAGGTCATATATTATAAGAAGTGACTTGCTGTTCAAGGCCAGAATACTGCGTATTTATAAATAAATCGTTTTCAAAAAAGGGACTGCTTGCTTTATGAAAATAACAAAGGTATAATTGAAATTGGGATAGAAATAATTTTGAACTGGCATCACATCTTCTCAAATTATTGTGCTTCTCAATTAGTTTAGACATTTTCATCATTCTATCTTTGCTGTTTAACATGCAGAAACAGGTGCTGAATTCACAGAATACTTAGGATGTACTGCGTGGTTATTCCTGGGTTTTCCTTGTGCAGTGAACACAGGTGGACTGGCTCTGGTGTGTGCAAACTAGGGATGCAAATATGAACCACAAAAAAAATGAGTTCACAACCTGAACCGCGCATATATATGCACATATGGAACTGAAAAATCGAAGCTCACAAGGGAAAAAGTGGTTGTCATGAATCTTCTCTCTCATACAGTGTGGAGATCAGTGGAGATGGCACGTGGAGGTGAAAATGCACCGTTTGAGGATGCACCATCATCAGGTTTAAACAGGCTGAGTAACACTTTAGCTTTTGTATTTCGATGTGAGTCAAACCTAAACAAAACTTTGAACCAAAAAAACGCCGTACAATCCAAACGGTGGGCTTGTTCCACTGTTGCATCCAGGGCAGACATATTAACATCTAAACTTATAGATCAATCCTGATGCATTTGCTAGACGGGGGGAAAGACAGATGAACGAGAGTAACATGCCTCTCAGAGTTTGAGAGGAACCTGGCAGCAACTCAGCAGTTGAGGCTGCCTGCATGAAAAGGAATGACTTTGTTCTGTTCTTTTTCTTCAGCTCCAATCCTCCTTTCCTTCATTCCATCGTTTAATCAGGGTCCCTAAGACTTTGATCCTATGCAGGAGGGGCCCCGCCACATTATCATCAGGCCTCAGGGCGAGGTTTTTTTTCAGACTTCATTTCTTTGGATAAAATGGGCAGGTAACGTTCTATACATTCACACCTGAATTCAGATTCAAGGGTTTGCCGATGGAAGAAAACTTTCTTGTCTCAGTCTGCCTACATTCTTCTTAAGATATTAGCCCCCAAACCTCTGGTGGATACACGACTATGAGAGACACTGACAAACTTATTATTCCCATACCTAAGTATCCTTGAGAGACCAGCTGGAGCCCTCTCTGCTCCTGGTGTTGCATTCACTGACCCTGTGACAGAGGAACTCTCCGTGTCATTCAGTGCAGCGTGGAAGTGGAAAGATGTGATACCACTGTGATGAGCACCCGTATTTGCATCCATACTTTTCTGCTCATCCAAGGAACTTTTCCTCAGTTTTCCAATCCCTTGAAGCTCACAGTATATGTTCTTTATTAAATTGACGTTTTTGACTGAACGAGCCGCAGAGATGTCATCCCCTCACCTCCAAAATCTTTGTCCCCGTCTCACCAGGGGTTTCTTGTGGACTCTGGAAGAGAGTGTAACTGGACAGGAAAATAGTTGTAAAAGCACTCCTGCTACAAGTATGAGGTGTGGAATACTGAATACTTTTACTTAAGTGATGCAGATAGCATGTCTGTGCTGAAAAAAACCCGCTTTCATTCTTTATTTGTGTCATATTGAGAACCAATCTAATCTGAAATCACAGCGGTCATGTTGATTTTATTTTGGATGTCTGTCATTATAAAAAAAAACAAAAAAAAAACATGGCAGACAATCACTCAGAGTCCTGGTATGCAGAGACTGCGAAATATATTAATATCTGTGCAGATGCTTCCATTCAAATCCTCTGTGGGGTGCGATGTATAAATACATTGTCTTCCGTGACAAACTGTCCAAACCACAATGGCTTTTGTTGTTCAGGGCTGGGTTGTGTTAAAAAATGTATCAATTATGTAACAAATAAATAAATAAAGTAATGTATTGAGGGGAAAAATATCAATTCCGGGCACTTTTACCCCCATGAACATATGTATGGGAATGTGTCTGCACTGCATTATTCTTTATGTGTGTAACTTTGTCCTTGGCTCTGTGCCTTTACGCACATCTTCTCTTCTGGCATTGTCTTGTGTCCATCTGGTCTCATCTCTCTCTCTCTCACACACACACACACACACACACACACACACACACACACACACACACACACACACACACACACACACACACACACACACACACACACACACACACACACACACACACACACACACACACACACACACACACACACACACACACACACACACACACACACACACACACACACACACACACACACACACACACACACACACACACACACACACACACACACACACACACACACACACACACACACACACACACACACACACACACACACACACACACACACACACACACACACATTATATAAACTGCTTCATTCTCCGTCATCCGTTCCATCCCTGAATGAATCAGCCCTCACCGTCACCGTCCTCCCCTTCCTTCTCCACTGGCATTATCTGGTGCTTTTACAACGGCGTGGCTAAGAAGGGTACAGGCTGCTGAAGCGAGGGTAGCACTGATTACATCTCAGTGTCCACAAAGTTGGAAAATATCTAAGTTTAGCGTCAGCGATGATGTTAGTCAAACAATAATTACAGCTTTCCTAACCAGTTCAGATGAAGGGCAAGCTGGAAGATGTCATCTCCACGTTTTCAAGGCATTAGTATCCACAAACAAATAAATACACAAACAAAAAACAGTAATTACCGGTCATTAATCTTTCTGTTGCATGCTAAATTTACATTTGCCAGATACTCGGTGAGTCAGGTGAAGCATTAGGATTCATTCTTTAACAAGCACTTTTACAATCAAACACTGCTGGCTTGATAATTTGCCTCCAAGCAACCATAAAGCAGGAAAACAGGGCAGCACTCTTGCTTCACTGTCCACGTCTCTTCCCTACATGCATCCAAGAGTCAGTAACAGTTCCAGCGTACTCTTCACCTTCAGCTGTGGAACATGATTCGTCTGCAGGCTGTGGAGACAGGGGGGCTGTATGCATGTTTGTGGGGTGACAAGCCAACATCCCCCTCCTCCTTTTGCTCTTCATTAGCAACAGTGATGACCACCAGGGTCAACAGAGGTCAGCGGGTCACACCACCTTTTTTTCACTGGAGAGCTTATAAGGATGCAGTGTTAACTCACTTCAGTTTAATTTGAGCCAACATTGAATTATTTAGTCAAAGAAACCATAAAGCTGAGTAATAATGACTTCTGTCCACTGTAGGAAAGGATGGTTTTGCACTTTCAATTTATAAAAATACAAACACTTAATTAACATGTTCCAAGACTCTTCCCCAAGGTATAAAGTATCATAGCAGAGCTGATTAGAAAGTGAAGAGGGGACACAATGTGCAACACTGACAGTTTGAGGCTTATAGAGAGGACATGCATTATGCAAACATGCAGTGGTTTGGGCTGTTTGATGAACCCCCGAGTGGCAGGGTTCCAAACAAACCAAAGCCATCCACAGGGCTTTTTTGCAACCTCCTCTTTAATTTAAAAAAACACTGGTGCTACGGCTTCAAAGTAGCAAACAAAGAAATTAAAGATAAATAAATAAATAATAAAATAAAAATAAATAATGCATCATAATCACTGTTGTTGCTGATCATTGACACCAATAAAAATGTAAATACCCTCAGCATTTAGTATATGGAAACTAGGGTTTGTTGTACAGCACCTTTAATAAACATAGTTGTATGACGGTTTTAGGAAGGGGACATATTGAAAGTAATAAGAGGGACTTTCTTTTTAAATCTGACACTGCACATACTATACACATGTTGTTTTCTTTTAAGCTGATATTTTTGTCCTAAAGGGATAAATAATGAAAGGAAAGAGAGTTATAAACTAAAAGGTCCACTTACTTACTTTCCTTCTGGAACTTTTGACCAAATCACATGGACCTCAATCAAATCCATCTCCATGACAACTGAGCACTTTCTATACACTGATGAAGAACATGTGATGGATTAATGAACACACATGGTGGGATACAAAAAGCTAAAAGAGCTAGTAAGTGAGTGACCTCATGTCAGGGTCACTATTTATTCAACTCTAACTTTGAGTAATGGACAAGGGATGCAACAAAGCCACCTGGCTAAAATCCCATACATATTTACATGTAAATGTTCATTAATATGTTGTGTTCCATTTCAAAAAACAAATAAATAGATAGATAAAATGAATGAGGGGAATATATGTAGGTAAATCACTATCTGATGTGGAAACGTTTTGATGCACAGTCCTAGATTTTTTAGATAAAGCAAAAATAATGGTTGGTCCACAGCATGTGTGGACTGTCGCTTGCACTCTTTACACCAGCTGACAGTGACCCAGCTTCAGTGTTATGCTTGCAGCAGCTTCGTGTATCCTTGCCCTTTTGATGTCAGTGCACGCTCGACACCAGACTAAACACATACAGTAGCAAGACAAGCAAACGCTGCACAGCTTTTCAAATACACTATGGATCAGAGGTCCCAACTGGACTGGTGGAACGTCCAATGGAAAGAACAACAAACGGTCACACACTCCCTTGTGTGCATTTCCATTGTTTCCAAAGCCATGCTTGGAATAAACTCAGTTGAGGTGAACTGATGATTAAATACTGAATTTGTTTGAAAGTTTGTCAGCTACAAGCCAACATGGGTAAAGAACTCGCCAAGGCCTTTCCACGTCCAAGACTCTACTTGACTGGGCCGATGAGCCCCGGACATATATGCTGGTTGCAGATCTTTTTCAACTCTTGGATTCGCACGTCTGTGTTGACGATCCAAAACGTCTTCTAATGACTCTCATCTGTAATTAGTTTTATTTGTCATTCTCGCAGCTGGCCAAAGCCTCATCGCCATTTTTGAGTCAGTCAAACCTGCAATTAAAAAGCGCGGTGATGAGCACAGGGAGGATGAGGTCTGTTTTATGCATATGGGTGGCTGGGTAATGACAGAGCTAGAGATAGCAACAGGGGATGCTGCAGGAGGACGAGCAAGGCAAGAGAGCTGCCGCACACCAGAATGTCACTGTGGAAACAAGACGGAAAATAGATAGGGTAGGGGGATTTCCCAGATTTTAATCCTTTCTCACATTTCAGTCCTTTGTTGTGGGGAAGACGCGGCCATCTTGTGGGCTGGCCTTCAACGACGGGGAGAGTTCAGGGCTCCACCTTTTCTCTGACCTGACCTCACCGAGAGGTCGCAAGAGTTGTGAGCTGCTACATAGCAGAGATGACAAATGCGGCGAAGCCTAATAGTGAGCTAAAGGTGAGACGGGCAGTCTGTGTGTCATGAGCGCGGTCGTTAGAGCATCACTAGCCACCAAGGAACCATAAAAAGGTCACATTCCCAGCTTTAACATCATACCCTTTTACTTCTGGGAGCCATCAGAGCTCTTTTCAGCATGTGCATGATGGTAAATATTGTCTCATGTCTCTGTTTAACCTTATCCGCTCAAGGAACTAGAGATGTGCCCCCTTTCGTTTGCCTCCGACACTGCATGGTGTCTCAAGCCTCCGTGATTTACAGAGACTGTGACGAGCCTACAAAGCCTAAGGCAGTGGCAGTATTGACACTGTTACTGTCTAAATTCAGAGTTTGACAGGAGAGCAGTGGAATGCGTGTTTATTTGAGGGGAGGTAAGGCGGGATTGGTTTTGTTTGCTTTTGGACTGTTGTCTTAGCGTTAGTTCCACCACCAACAGGGATTCACTGCTGTTTATTTGGACACAAGCCCAGACCTTTAACCTTTCTAAATGGGTGGCTAAGCCCAGCCAAAGCTACTGTGGGGCCCTTGTTGTCATCCCTGCAATGCTGCCTCCCTCTGGACTCAATGCAGAAGTCCACCAGTTTTACACCTCATGGTCTGTTTTTGTAGGTCTTGGGGAGTATCACTGTGTGTGGAAAAAGTTGTACGAAGTCTTATCAAACTTTGATGGAACTGCACAAAGTCTTGTACAGCTGGTTCTGAAGACTACAAGTTTGAAAATGACACAAAACTGGGAGTGTAGGGTTAAGTCCCAGACACACCAACCCAACATAAAGAACTACGGGCGAAAGGCA
Organism: Echiichthys vipera; assembly: GCF_963691815.1. Lineage (NCBI taxonomy): Eukaryota > Metazoa > Chordata > Actinopteri > Perciformes > Trachinidae > Echiichthys > Echiichthys vipera. The sequence continues at coordinate 9,511,008 of NC_139835.1, read as the reverse complement.
GACTCTAGCATCACCTCACATCACCTGCCTCTCGTCCACATAGACAAAGCACTTGAACCATAGACTGTATAAAAAAATGGACGTAGCCTATCCGTCGAGGTCCGTTCTCTCAACTTGGTCCTCGCCTACGGGAGTCGCCATCTTGTCAGAATTTGACTCCGCCTCATTTCCTCTTACCAAAAATGGGCATGTATGTGACGTCAGGGGGAGGGAGATATGTCCATCTGGCTGACGTTTACCTCCGAGGAGAAGTGAGGGCCAGAGGCTAGCTGTCACTCAAGAGGCCATGCCCCTAATATTCATAAACTTTAACCTTAAAAACATACCACAAAGACTACAGCTGACAGCCAACCAGCCCTTATGTTCTTCGTCTATATGAGAGGAAAAAACTCTCCATACCAGCAGGTGGAGGTAGTCTGTATTAGTCCTTGTAAAGCAAAAAAACGGAGGACCGACAGATTTAAGAAGCTATTATCCAGTTAGAACATTAACAACACAACCTGATGTTGAAAGAACAAATGACATTTACCGTGTGTGAGCGAAGACTAACAAACCTTTTCTGCTCAAGAGCTCATTGGCAAAAAAATAATCTTATCTGATATAACAAGTATGTTTACCATCTCACAGCCTCTTGAGTTTAGCTGTTTGTTTCATTTCCTCACTTCTGTTTCTCTTCTTGTGAACGGAATAAAGGCTCCACCCATCTTAGGCCGGCTGAAGGCTACATTGGCCACTATAACATCACACACCAGAAATCCTCCCAACCTCTCAGGGCCTTCTGGGTAATGTATGTCCCATGGTGTTTTGACCAGGAAGAAGAATGTGTGGAATAAAAAAATGAAAAAGCATACTATTCATACTAAGAATTATGTAAAATTGAGTATTTAGTGCATTCTAGGTGGAAATTATGTGGCTTCTGTGTACGTGAGAAAAGTTTGGATGTTTCTGCGTGTGAGACGTGAGCTAACTGTGCATACTTAACTGTCCAAAAAGCCTAATGTTTGACTGCGAAGAAAAGAAAAGAGACAAGTATTAATGATGGTGAGTGACGTTAAAGTACAGCTAAGAGTCAAAAGATGGAGCTCACATATATAATGTACTGTAGAAAACATGTTTGGAACCAAAATATTTAATATTCATTTGCCTTTAAAGAATACTGGGAAAATATTCAACTGTGTGGAAGAGCTCATGTTGATTTACATTTGTGATACAAAAAAATTTGGAATTGATCAGTAAGTCCGCCTGGTAATACTGTGATCGACAGTCATGTGATGCAGAGAGATACTTCAGTGTGAACAGTCTGCTGGTAATGGCATGATTCATTTGTAACTTATTAGGGAGTATGCAGTACTTTTTCATCATCTGCCTTCATGTCTGACAGTAATGGAGCATTCACGTCCTATGGAAAATATGGTAAATACCAAGAGCCAACGTGAAAATTGCACATGAATACCCCCTCGTGGTAATTTTCACTGGGAAACTCGTTGAATGTTTTGATACACAAGTTGCTGAGATGAGATAACCTTTGACCAACGTAAGAGTCTACTTTATTATAACACTGTTTTTGAGCTGGTAGGGAAGATTATGTGCTCCAGATAAGGGTAGACCAAGCTTATGTAGCTAAAACAGAAATATAAGCTATCTATTTTGTCCTTTAAAAAATCTAATATTCATGATCTATAAAAAAGCATATTATTTTCCGTTTGTGATTTGATGAATCCTCTTTTTGCTGTAGCTGATGAATTAGGCAGTTGAAAATGGTTTCCCCCGTGTAACAGGTCAGGATCTGGGGGTCCGCCATGTTCCATTTAACTACCACAATAAACGCACTTGAACACAACGCACTGGTAATTTCCAGTTCACAAGACAGTTGAACCTTTTCTTTTCAATCAAAACCAGCAACCAACACTATTAACATAACAAACAGACATTGCAGTTTTTCCAAAACAATACTTTATATTGTAGATGTCAAAGACAACATGTTAGAGCAAAGGTTCCCGAGAAAAATGTACTATTTCTGTAACAATGGTGGAACAAGTCAAAAACATAACTGATAAAAAAAAAAAAAGAATATGCATTTTATACATATGTAAACCTAGAACTGTTTGTTTTTTAACCTCAGTGGTCATAGCAATAACTGGCTTATTTAGTGGAATGGACAACCGTAACAATGACCAGGCACCCGGATGGAGCCCTTTGATCAGTCCAGATTTGACAAAGAACAAAATATCTTCCCAAAAGTCCTCCAAAGTCACATCTCACCTGGTATATAAAAAAGTTTGTCCATTCGGTTGTCGCACTTTACAAAGCGTCCCCCTAAAACAATTTTTTTTCTACATAAATACAATAAAATCTATTGTCTGTGTTACAAGTGCTAGATACTTTTGTTTGTAAAATATTCAACAGAAGTCTTGAGTTTGATGATTCCATATCCTACGGGTAAAAGTAAAACATGGGAAGCACCCAACTCCTCGGCAGCGGAAACAAAAAAAAGCAGTAAAAGAGATAAAGACGGTTTGGATACAGTGAAAGTACTAACATCTTTCAGTGCTCAATCCCTTGTGCTGATGGTATGTATGTTGTGGTATGTATGGACAGACAGACAGACAGGTAGGCAGTGCATGCGGACATACGGATCATGCAGAGAGGAAAGAGGAACGGAGCGGAGCTGGACCAGGCCACCTAAATCAACAGTCCTTGGACCTGGCTCAACCCAACTATGACGGTTAAAACTAAAAAGATATGGCCCCTCCTAATAAATGGAAATTATAACAAAATGGAATGTTGCTGCTTTTTTTGTTACTGGACATTGTGTTAAGACTAACAGTGAAGACAGACGGCCAGAGTGGCCAGACAGTGCTAGTTTTGGCTCCTTTTGTGAAACCAAAGCATTCAGCAGTAGAAACCCAATGACTGGCACTGCCGTGCAGAGGTTCTGGGAATGTTCTGGGCTGGGTTACGGAAAAGCATCTCACCAAGTGTGTTTACATGCACACAGATGTCAGTGTATCCAAGTAAAGGTCAGGATAGCCTGACATTTTCATATTCCAGCCACAAAAACATCTATATGCATGAAATATTGCAATAATGTCAATAAAGTCCTGCAAACACATCTTCCCAAACTGACAATAAATACACAAGAAAGTGATATTTATGTGTAGGTGTCTCATATAAAGGGAATGCACAGAAAAACGACATATCTTTCTCATGGCTAAGAGTTTAAACCACACTAAATCAAACCACAAATGTGATGCCCAATAATGCCCTTCTGTGAGTGCTTGGACCAGAGTCATCTCTTAGGTACTCAGTGTAAAACCTACCGCATTGCAAGCACTGATTCCATTTTGTTGTTCCTTGTTCCTTTACAAAGTAATAGATGACACAAGCATGGAATTGAAATTAAAATATTCTTAATTTTGACCTCTCTGGCCGTCTGCAGAAGCCATGGAAAAGCATGGCGTGGAGGTGCTTCTGCAGAGAGGTGCAGCATCACTCTGCCAGTAGAGGTCAGATACATTCAGTTTAAATGAGAACGTGTACTCCTTGCAAGTCTGAGACTGAGATATTAGACAATTTCAATCAGCATATGGCCTCGTAATGGTAGATCTTTCCTTATACGTTTATGTTCAGACATAGATATTGTTAGAAACATCGGTACTCGTACAGGAGGGAGTTTTTGTTATCTGTGAGCTGCTGTGGGGATCAAACAACTGTGATCTTTTGGATACAGTCTTTGAAACAACCGGCCATCATGAAACCCAGAGGCATCGCTCAGCTGCTGAACTAGAGTACATGTGAACTAGATGCATTAAAAGGGGAACTGTGCCCGTTTTTTAAAATTCATACATGTAATTCCTATGGTCTAAGACGGTCCAAAATATTAGTAAACATGAACAACTATCATTTCCTAAATTTAGAGTGCTAAAACTCAAATGTGTGATGTCATCAAGTATAAAGTGTGGAGCTGCTCCATTGACGATGCATTAAAAGATAATCAAGATGACACTGAGGGAATATGGGGCCTTTTTCTGTTTCACAACTGAAAACACTACAATACAATATAATGAATTTAGGCTTAAAAAAGATAAAGAAAATATCCTGTTCATTGTCTTTAGAGCCGCTCCACACTTCATACTTGACGTCGCAAATTTTAGACTTACTTCTTTCTTCTTTGAGTAGCTTATGTTCATAAATATTAATATGAGGACATTTGTCTTGATAAGAAAATAAGTGATGATCATGTGAAATCTTCTGTAAGGCCCATCAGAGTGATTAAGTGTAGGGGGATGGCGTGGCCAAGTACCAATTCAAATCCTCTCCCATCCCATCGTTCTTGTCTTTTTCTTGTTGTTAGAGGATGAACTTGTAAACCTTTAAGAAAGAGGACCATAACAGAAATGTGCAGAATCCAGATTTTGAGTGTTTCAGACTCAGATTTCTTAAAATACTGAAACTTTGTAGGTGCCAAACAAAATGTGTGTTTTCTCAACATTAATATCTACACACTCAATGTTTCAAAAGTGTAATAGTAGGAATATGTGAGGCTGAGTGGAGGGCAATGACACAACTACTTTAACAGTGTTATGGTAGGAATTGGATGAATAAAGCCAAAAACTAGTCATCCGTGTTGAAAGACAAAAGGACAACCAGTAAAATGCTACTGAACACATAACCAGCAGTAACCAAGGACAGTAAATGGATAGTAAAAGGTGCCTTCAGGAACACCCTAAAAGGGGGCGACTGTATGTATGGCCCATGAAATGCATATTTTTTCAAAAACAAGATCATAGTATCTCATTATGTATAGATATATAATATACTCATTTCTTTTCATATATAAATCTACTATGAACAGACAGTAAATACACAATTGTCCATCATTATACAAAGTAGAAACATTTGTATCCCAACCCTCCCACAAAAACCCAGAAAACACAGTCACGTAATGTCCACTAAAAACAGAGACGGAACCCTCACCTGTTGTGAAGTATGTCAGCTTTACAATGTAACAGAGACAGGCAGGGGACAATGAGCAACACGGCATTAAAAAAGTACAAAACGAAGTCAGCGGAGTCCATGAAGAGGGTGACATCACCGGGAAAAAAGAGACACGGATGAGAGGAATCAACAAAAGTAGAGTAGTCATTGACAAATGTGTGTGGCAGGAATACTCAGGAGCTTGATGTCCTATGTACAGTAAACAAAAGTTAACAGCACAGCACTCTGTTCACTAGGGAAAAACATATATTCAACATGATGAGCTTGTAGATGAAACAAAGGGGAGAGACGGTAGTTTCCCAGGGACCGAATACAAGTTGGAGGGATGGTTACAGACAGGAAGTCCACTTCTGCACACTGGGACTGCTTTATCAGATGTGTACATGTGTTTTGAAATTGTGTTTTAACTGCCAAAATGGACACCCAAATATAACTACAACTAGGCCTGTGTGCTGTGTAGTCAGGCTAGCCAGTTTAGTTTAAGTTACGAGCCGGTACAGAGCCCAAACTCATTCAGCTTAGAGTATAATGAAACTAAACAATCCTTCACCTCTGTCTTCTCAAATATTAAGTTATAACTAATTCAAAAGGATTCAGATGCAGATTTGATAAAGTATTCAGAATGAATCAAATGCAGGAGGATTTAGCATCCAGAGCAGAATTGGATCTACATGTGCTATTCAAAGTTGCAAGGATATTCCTTAAGCATGGGCTTATCCCACTGGCCGGATCACCGCTCGATGGAACAGGAGGTGTAATAAGGAAAAACAACTGTAAAAATATAAGTATACGCTTGAATATTTATAAAAAAGCAGCTTGTGCTTCACTGTACATGAACAGATGTACACACACTTGTCTCATAGCACCTGACATTTGGGGAGCAGATGTGCTTAACAGGAGAACAAAGATGTAAAACCAGCTGTGAGAGCATGTGCAGCCCTGGAACACCCGTCTGCGAAAATCCCAGGTGGTTTGGTCATTGTTACCATAGAGACACAGTTGTCTTAAAGAGAGGGCTGGTTCAACAAATGGGCCCATGTGAAATCAATTCATCTTTATCTGTTATTAATCTGCAAACAGTAAGACTGATTCTTATGTAAAAATGAAGTGGTGTGACTCGGCAGAGAAAGTCCGTCATGCTTTGGCTTCATTACTACTACATACAGTATGAATAGGGTTCTCATTATCAGGAGTCCTGTCTTATTGGGCCAAGAGGACCCCAATGCCTGCCCATTAAGCACTACTAAACCTCCTCTAAATACAAGTAAAAGGAAAACAATTACACTGATTGACAGTTGCTGTATCCACTGCAATGTATGAATATTGATTGTGAGCATTGAGGACATTTTTGACTAGCTCTTCCTCAGGAGGCCCCCCAAGATGTTTCCTCAGGCTACAGCACTGTATCTGATACATGGTTCCACTGAGTAATACTAACCTGTAACTTCCTTTTTGACTGAACCACCTCCAACTTGTAGCTGGGAATATAAAGTGAGATAACTTGAATGAGGCGAAAAAGGAAAGATGGAGGTACAGGGAGAGACAGTAGGCTGCTTGCAGGGAATTATAGGTAAACATGCCAAGGTCCTCCAGTCTATGTGCCAACAACATGCAGGCATCGGATGTCTTGCCAGGATAGAAATGTTTAAGAGGTTGGCGAGAAGAGGCCTAATTCCCAAACCAGTTTTTTAAGGCAATGCTCGTTCAGTAGAGTTCAACAGAAAATCCACCAGGTTTAAAAAACAAACAAAAAACAAAAAAGGCACGAACGCACAGTCTTTCACTGTCAGTCATTTTGGAATCAGAACACCTGCTGACCTTTCTCATCTGCAACCACCACGAAAACGGCAAGATATTCAACTTAGTTCCATTAATCCAGATATCTTAAAAGAGCAGGAATGATTCATCCGTAGTGCAGAGTCACAATCACATTAGCTCTGGTGGTTTTTGATCAAAGTGTGAAGGTGAAGATGAAGACAGAAAGAACAGAACAATAAGAAAAGCAGATGACTACGGATCGTCCCACTGGCATTCAAATCTTGTGTGTGTTAAAAGCACTGGCACTCGAGGCTGTCATTGTGGGATGGTTGAGTCAGTCCTCTCATATCCGAGGTCTTGAAGAGACAGTGCAAGACGTGTGTGCTGATCAGTCTGTGCACCGCTGATCAGTGAACGCATCGCTCATCTCCAGTTTTCCGTTTCCTTTGATCGCCACTTTTGTCAGCTCTGATAGCTCTCTCCCATGATAAGAGGCCATCTTGGTATGGCAGGGGTGAGACATAGGAGTGGCATTTAAATTGATACTGACTGGATGACGACACGGTCAAAAACAAAGTCTGGTCTGAGTGGTCAAAGGCTAGGAATGTTTCTTTACATAGTAGCTTCCTCTTCCATTGGCTCCTCTTCAGCCCTAGGGAAAATATAATACCATAAACAATGTTGCAAGATTATTCACTCAGTACAATTACTGACCATGACTGCACACTATAAGGAATGTACACACTATTATAAAGATTTGAAAACAAGCAAAGTACAGTGACCATAGTGCTAAACAAATGTTGTAGTAAATGATGGGCATTTGGGCAAAAACAGCCAGACATAAAAACAGTTTCTACCCCCAGGCCGTCACACTGCTGAACAATTGACCCCACCCGACACATCACACACACATGCCAGACATACAAGACAAATGCACCTAATGCACCTTATGTATATCATTGTAAATAATATAACAAAGATATTTACTTTGCACAATTATTTTATCTTCTATTTTAAATTTCTCATATTTACTTGTTAACCTATTTTCAATATTACCTCTATTTTTTATCTTAAATTATTGTTCTGTGTTGTTCTGTTATTGTTCTGTTATTGTTATTGTTATTGTTATGTTTAGGTTTGTCCTGTTAAATGTTTGGAAACTGTGAGTAAAGCATGAGCCGGAGTCAAATTCTCTGTATGTCCAACATACTTAGCAATAAACCTGATTCTGATTCTGATTCTGATTCTGATTTTAAGCTGCAGACATACTTGCTTTTCACTATTAATTGCCTGTGCATGATGGCTGTCTCATGTATCCTGTATGAACTTAAGGAGGGGTGGAGAAGCATACTTGTCATTTTCACAACCTGCTATTTATAGGGGCTGTTGCTTTTGCTGCTATGATCTCAGATTTAAGGTTATGTCTAGATGGTAATCAAAGATTTGCGAAAGTCTTAGGTTAGGCATTGACCTGGAATGGTTAAAGCTGCAGTCCGAAAGTCTGGCAGATCGAGTTGACTCTGTCAAATTTCAAATATTTACAACTCTCACGCCCCTTCCTTATTACCTTATTATTATTAAGAGCTCCTCAGCTCCCTTCCATCGAGTGCTCGTCAGTGCGTGTGCACCAGATTCCTGTAAATGAGCCCGTCTGTTCTCTCATCGACACAGCATGGAGTACACACTACACTGAGGTAGGCTGGCTAACTTAATCATAAATCATAGATAGCAATTGCTAACGTCAATTATGGTATGCCTAGCTTAAGGCGTGTGCATGTGATATTGTAACATGTGCGGGGGGGGGGGAATCTTTGGCGTGTTCACAAACTCACTCAGCTCTCACACAGCCCTGCGCTGAGTGGACAGGATGATACGAGTGCGAGTTGTTTTGCAAAACAAATAACAGGCTCTAGGTGCATGTAGAGGCGCGCCCTTTTCCTTAAACCAAATTATTTACGTTGTGCTATCGGAGCATAGCGTCGGTTTCAGTGAATATGATCAAAGAAATGTTGCCGACTGCAACTTTAAGGTTAGTAGTATAGGTAGACGAGCCTTGCAAGAGTTTTTGCCAATTTTTGCAAATCTAGGGTTAGCATCTAGACAGGATCCCGAATTAACAATTAAGTAAACTCCTGGAGCGTCACCAGGTTTACAGTTTACATCATGCAAATCCAGAAGTTCCATACAGTCTGAGTGCTCTGGTGTGCCCTCTAGTGAGTTCCTTCAGTTACACACGTAACTGAACACACACAATTATGTTCACGGCACAGCTGGTTGTACCTCTTTCCAATGTGCTTGTTGGCGACTGACAATGAAGCCATAGCAGAGACGGTCTCAGCTTCCTCTGTTTCACGCCGCAGGGCTTCGCTCAACGAGCAACCGAGTGTGGAGGCGGAGCGCTGCAGTGAGCGCCAGTATTTTCCTACAGAAGAGCCGGACATGGTAAAAGTCTAATACCAACAGATACTGTGCACATTGGGTCACTTCATTGCTGAGCGATTTCATGATTGTGACTCTACAGGTTTTGCATGTGGAATACTAACAATCATAATATCTACAGATGCTAAAACATAAAAATAGTCAACAAACTTAAACCAGGTATTATTTCATACGATAAATCAAATGAAATAAAATTACATACATGCTCATGTTGTGTCTAGGTGTAAATAATTCACTCACCGTGTAGTTCAAGAACTTTCTCCATAGAGTGGACAGCGTTTGCATTTGGTCTCTGCTGCATCACCTCTTCAGGAATGGGGTCCAACTGAAAATAAAATGAAAAAAACACATTTTCTGCTTAACTTTTTCTACCAAAAGCGAGATACAGTATCCACTAGCCACATCTTGGAGAGTATTTAAGACACTTATGCTGAAATGTAACTGCAGGGAAGACAACTTGGCACTGAACCTTTACCCACTGGGAACATCGGCTCAGTACATTAAATGTCTTGTGGCATTTGTTGTCGATATAATAAGTATGGCTGGATGTATTTTTATGAATGTGACTGACAGGTGCTAGGAAACACTGCTCCAAATCACGGCAGAAACCTCACTTGAACTAATGCAGTTTCCTCCTGGTTTAAAGGATTACTTTTAAAAGTGGACCACAGCCCGGTGTTGAATCACCCTGAGAGGTGGGGAACAAGCTCGAGCTGCTGACACAATCGAAAATATGCCTGCAGATGCACACCTCCTCCCACTCACAGAGAGCTTTGCTACTCTTTGACACAAACTACAATGTGTGCTTTGTACTGTGTCCCACTCTAAGGACAGATACTAGCGTAGCGTACACAGATGCATACACGTGAAAACCTACTTGCTCACACAAACCCATACATAAATGCATACTTATGCGAACACACACACACACACACACACACACACACACACACACACACACACACACACACACACACACACACACACACACACACACACACACACACACACACACACACACACACACACACACACACACACACACACACACACACACACACACACACACACACACACACACACACACACACACACACGAGCGAAACTCTCCAAGCCACAATTCAGAGGAAACAGGGCTATTCCCCATCGTGCCTTCCCAACCCGGAATGATTCAATTTCCCCTTTGGCCGACTGCACATACGACACTTTCTCATCCCATTTTGTCAAACAGGCCCATTCAGCTCTACATTCCAACACAGATGACAAGCATCCCTTTTCTGCTCAGTCTTAACCCCAACGGAATAAAGGACCAACTGAGAAACATGTAAAGAGAGACACGGGGAAAAAGAAAAACACTTTGGCCAGAAGTTTGGGAGTAGAACGCCAAAGAGAAAAGGAAAAAGTCATCGTCGGTCGGTCTCGCTTGGCCAAGGCTGGAAGTTTTCTTTTAATTAAAACAAATAGTGTGTGGGAGGGGTCAGCGGGGGCCGAGGGAAGAGGCAGTCTGGGGAGAGGGATACTTTAATCCTGCTGTGGCACGACAGGCTGCATAATGCACACAGGAACGGACAGAGGTGCGTGCACACGGACACATATATTTACATTAGGTTGTTTGCTCTGGATGAGAGCAACTGACAAAACGTCAGAATGGGCTTAATTGCCTCGTTTGCTTGAAAGACATTTCAGGAAACATGCAGATTTTGTTTTGTAACTGTACATCAACCCCTCTATATTTCAACAGTTTATCCATGCAATCACTTAAACCCAATGTTATTCTTTCACATTCCAACAGCCCTCAACTGCTGTTCTTTTAACAGGGATGGGTGGTTGGCACACACGATGAGATTTCTTGCCATAATGTGGGATTTACCACATGTCAGTAACTTCATGTTAAAAGATACTCAGAAACAATGGTGTCCACAGACACCTGTCTGGAAGGTATTAGTCTGCTTCTATTGTTTTGAGCATTCAGTTTGATATTTTATGACCTTGCTCTCGGGCCATGACAAATATGGGAGATGGGAGAAATAATTAATTTCACAAAAGTAACTTAATTGTACTCAATCATCACCACAATAACAACATCACAATATCATATGACAAAACACTTGCTAAGTCACTAAACGACACATGTAAACACATAACAGAGTCCAAAACTGAGTCAATCTCCATACAGCTCAATGTTAAAATGTCCAACTTTACAGCAGAAATACACGTTTACAGCCTGGTACAGATCATGTTTTTGGTCTCTATATCTAATTTCTCCCTTCAGGACAACTGTACAAGGGTGATTTTTTTTTTTAATATATAACTCAACCATTTGAATTATAGTAAACCTGGGGAAGGCAGTTTATTTTTTTGGCAATGTTGAAGAAAATCCATAATAATCTTTAATCATATTGCAATTCAAGTGTTCTGAGAGAAAACTCTACTTCTGCACCTCCTCTTGGCTCTGTTTTCAGGATTAGATTATCTAGCCCATAATGGGAGTCTTTGGCCAATCACAGGCCATTTAAGAGAGGTGGAGCATTCCTATTGGCTCAGGACAAAGAGAGGACCCTACTTCAATTTCTGGCATGTTTTTTTGCTTTGACCTACTGCAGCTTTAAGCACCCGGCTGCTTTGGGTGCCATCACAGGTGGCTAGCATAGACTGTATGCTTCATTTAGCTCCTCAGCTCTGTCCACACTCCACCTTCTTGCCCATTTTTTAGATTAGCTAGGAGGTGGAGTCAGGCACTGCAGAGATGGTGATGGCCAAAGCCACCCACTGAGCTTCAGCTCGCCAGACTATGTCCATGTTTTATGCAGTTTATCGTTGAGACCACAGAAGCTCCTGGCAAAAAAAGGCAAGGTCCAACGAAAGCTCTGGTCGTCTAGATCGTAACCCCAGATTTGTGAAAACTTGCAAAAACTCTAACGAGACCTGCTTCCCGACGACCTATATGCACTTTAACCATTCGATTTCAATGCCTGACCTTGACTGCCTAACCATAACCATCTCACGAGACTTTTGCAAATTTTGAGTTAAGATCTTGATGTGACCAAAGCTTCCACAAGATGTTGACCCGGTTGATACCTGCAAGTGCACACTCCTCATCGATTACTTTCTTTAATGAAAGGTGTAGTTTTACTGTTTACCTCTCTATTGTGAAGCAACACGCCAACAGATCTTTTTAACACAGCTCTATTTTTGGTTTGATAGCCCGATCAAAGAGCTACCCCTCAAGCACACCTGGGAGCAGCCGGGAGCAGTCAGTCATGGAGAGAGAACTTAGAGGTTCAGTCCTTCCAGATAACTTTGATTTTGGCTGAGGGAGGAGACAGCAGTACTTATTCATCACGCCCATCCCAAAATTTCCCAGCCACTCCGGGGACTCAAACCATTAATCTTTCAGTCAAAACTTCTTAAACTTTCAAGCAACAGCTGCCAACTTTTCACCATAACCCTAGCCAGTCCTAGCTCAGCTCGGCCCAGCCCATACTAACCCTGCTTCCCGTCAGAGCAGGGTCAGGGGTTCTCTAGGGTTTTGAGGGGTTCACTTCAGAGTGGGGTTGGACGGGGGCTGCCTGTCAGTTTGATTGACAGCTGGGCCTCACGCTTATAAACTTTAATGACTCTTGTCAGGGTACCCCAGGGGCTCCCACCTGGCAGGTATGGCACACACACACACGCACACACGCACGCACGCACGCACGCACGCACGCACGCACGCACGCACGCACGCAGACATGCATATGCGCCATATGCAAGTACACATTTGTCTGACACATCATCTATAGTGACATTTCTGTTTATTTGAGTTTGTGGTCCTGGCTGTGCCTGGACTTCTGCATCTTCATATGTTTGATGTGCTGCGGTCTTTGAGAGAGAGGGAGACAGAAATGCCCTTTAAGGAGGGTTTGCTGCCGCTGTGTTGACTGATTTCTGAGGAAGTCTATTTCTCTGTGTGACACAGCCGTCCAAGGCACCAGATCCTGGCCAACATAGAAAGCAGGCCAAGAGCGAGGAATGTGCCCCGGTAAAAACATTCCTGAGGGAGGCTGAAACCAAAACAGAGGGGAGAAGAGGAAATCCACTTGTTCAGCAAAAGAAAATTGCACAAGGCATCCATTGTTTACTGTTGTGTCCATGTGCATATGTTGGCAGTCACTAAAACCGGTTGATTATGTTATGCTAACTGAACAAGGTAATGATGTGTATTGTGCAAAGCAGGTGACCTTTTCGGAAAGGGGTGTAGGTTTGCCTTGTAGTCGGGTGGTGGTGGTGAATAGCCAGGCCCTAGGGGGGACAGGTGAAGTCGAGCGTCTTACTGTAACTCGAGTGTAAACACACCGAGTAACCTCATTCACAGCTGGTAACAATTAGCATATTAGCCTGTTGTTTATCAAATAATTGCTAACAACCGTGGTTTGAAGTGGGCTAACATCTGTTTGCGAGCAATCATCAATTAGTCCCAAGTTCAGAGTTGACTAGTGTAGCTGCCAATGCATCATTCATGAGCTATTTAACTAAAAAGACTTCACCATTACGCACTACAGTGGTGGGGGTGAATTAAAGAGCCTGTAAAGTCCATTCAGCAATTTCCATCCCTCTCTTTCCCAGCTAATTTGAGCTGCTTTCAAAGGAAATCTAATGCTCATTATGGCGAAGCTTGTCTTAACCTGCCAATAAAAGCACATATATATTTCTCACACTAGCAAGCAGTAAAACACTGGAAGTACAAGCTACACAGGAGGTGAAGAGGGTATAATGAACACCTTTAGGTTGTTTTGGCACCAGGGTGAAGGCTAACAAAATCTGCCTTTTTAGAGTGCAGCACAACAAAAGCATTAGGCCTAATTGCATAATAAAAATGAGTGATTTCTCATTTCTTATTTCATTTATATTGCCCTTTATTGAATAAAAGATACAGTCCATGGGCTTTGCAGCATTATGCTAATTCTAAATGCACTTCTAAAATCCTCTGCAATATAGCAACTCATCTGTTAGTACAAAGACTTACTAGCATATCAAGTATCATCCAACCCATTTTTCATGGTTTAAGCTACAGTATATGCTACAGTTACGGTGACGTCTTGAGTTCTGGACACTTCCAGACAATACAAACCCTCAGGCAGTTTGAAGCTTTATAAACAAAAGCACAGCTGACCAGCTAATCCAGCTGTGGTCCCATGCCTGAGCCTACTCATTCACAGTCAGCCAAGAAACACACACACACATGCAAAAACTCAAATATATCCTCTAGAAATAACTCACTTAGTGGACACATACCAGTACGTGCAAAATTCATTTGACAGTTTTTGTCCAGATTTGCCTTGTTGGTAAGGCTACAGCGCCACATTGGGGCCTTATATTTAATCAAATCTTCTGTTTCTTATTTTAATTCCATGTGCCATCTGAGGCCACTGCAGGACTTTGTCAGCTAATAATTTTATTTTTACAAAAAACGCCAGGCCTTTTATCTCCCTCCAGCACAATCCCTCACTGACGTTTTCCAGCTACATTCCAAGTCCATTACAGAGACCTTCGCTGAGATTATGATAAAAACACTTGCTTCCTGCCATTTTGATCTGATCAGGGACATTTTAGCCTCTCTCTTTTTCTTTGCTATCATTTATCAAAGCTCCACATAACTGAATGATCTGCCTTTGTTCAAACAGCTGACATCAGTTGCTGCCAAAAAGCCAAACGGTGCATGTCATGAGAACCCTATGTCTGTACTTCAATTGGACAACATCTACATTCGTGTTGTTCATCACTTTATCAAAGCCATCTTCTGCTAATGAGGCATGCTGTACAACTGTGACTATGATGCTTTAGTCATCATACTTTTTAATGTTTCCATTCAAGGTTTCCCAGAGAAAAAGCTGAATCCTGAATCCATAGTTGTGACTTGTGTACTATACAGGTTTAATTGAGAAAATGTTGCATAAAGAAAAAAGCTTACACGAGACTATGGTCGTTGTTCAATATGAAGCTGTTTTCTAAAAATTGTTATTCTAGACAAAATATGTATTTGTTTTTAAAACGACCTCGTATCAGTAGGGCTTGGTCCCATTTAAACAATGAGCTACAGGTACCCTTAAAGTGACACCCTGCGTTTCCGCAGCTGGGGCAGTGGCAGGCAGCAATGCCTCCGTTCCCCTAAGTGCAGACAGATTCCCATCATATGAATGGAAGTATCTCGGCACGCTGAACTGCCAATACGCCGCGCTCTAATTCACTACACCACAGACCGTATGGGTTATAGCTGCTGTGGTAGTGGGCCGATTACACGTCACATTAAATTGAAGATCGTTGACTGGCTGGACTTGGCGGGAAAGGTGATTGGCTGCGAGCTAAACAATACAAAGAGTGATATTTTTCTACACCTGGGTACAAAAAGGAACAAATGCAGGTATCGTTTGACTGAGAAGCTTATATTCTACTTGGTAATGGATCATTTTGGTTGAGTCGAGTCCCGATACCCAGCCTGACATATCAGGAATCAATGATAATATCTGACATTACTGTTGTACAATTCTCAAAGTTTAAAAAAAAAAACTACATATGATAAAAGATTAATTCCATACCTTTCCAGATTTTGAAGACAATTTTCTGTGCAGCTGCTTTATAACAATAGCTTCCTTCCTTCCTACTTCAAATGATTACTCCATTTCCCTTTATTATCTGATCCCTAGGCCCAGGCTGACCCTGCTGAAAGAGGTGTGAGGGTAACTATTTTCAGATGTCTACTAGTGAGGAGGCCCCGGGTGCTCGGGTGAAAGGGGTGTCCTGCAGGGCTAAGGGAATTGACGTTCCATGCCTCCTGCCTATTTTCAAATTCTCAGCTCCCTATGGCACCCATCCAGTGACCTCTTCCAAACCCCTGCTGAGGCCGGTGCTCTGCAGGCTGTTGAAACCCAAGAAGCAAACCCCCTGATCCAATTCATTATTTTTGCAGCAGGGCGGTGCTGTGAGTAACGAGAGCGTCCTTCAAACTGGAAGTCCTGAGTAAAAACCGTGACAGCTAAAAGCATCCGCCCTGCTGAAGTGTCCTTGAAGCTGTAATGGCAGTGTTACTCTATGTAACTTTGAGTCACTGGTGGGCACAGTGTAGGTAAACACAAGTTATTAGATTAAGCCTCTAGTTTGTGCATTTCCCGTCTTATGCAAAACCTTGCTCCAGCAGAGCAGTTAGTTTTCTTTGACAGGTTTGGCACGTAGCAGCGCTTTCCTCTTAAGAATAAACATTCAAGGGTTAATAGAATTGCCACATGTTCCTTCTAAACCTCCGTTTGCCCAGCGTCACTTTAAGGTTCCTGCAATGTCTTCATGTCCACAAGACGGTAGACTGGTTGGTTTCAGTGACCGAGTTTTATTAATGTGATCCTAAGTTATTGTTCTGTTTGTTTTGCTCTGACTCCAAGAGCCCCATGGAACAAGGCCATGCTTTTTTTTTTTTTTTACGATTCCAAGAACTCATTTATAGCTCGAGCTGTCTGCAGGGCTGGAACAACAGGCCCAGGAATGCACAGATACCACCTACAACAAGGCAGATACAGAAAAACATTTGATATATGTTGTATTTGTACAGGCTTGGTTGGTTGGAAATTAAGACTGAAATATAATCATTTTTGTCCGATAAATTCAACTGAACATAACATCACTTCCGTGTTAATTGTTACTTGTGAATTCTCATAGCATGCCCTTTACTAGCACTGATGTTGGTCTACATATTATAAACAAAGACCATGGCCAGACCAACTATGCCAGGACATTTGCCATCCACTGTATTTTTTTATTTTCCACATTATGATGCATATACAGTCATAACTACTCTTACTTTAAACTCTGTAAGGTACAGTACAGTATATCCTTAATTAGAAGTGTCGATCCATATGATTTGGAAAACTCACTGCGCAGATGATAATGGCTTTAGCAGGTACACTTGCCATTCCAAGGAAAACAAAACACTCTGGCTGTGCTTGTGGTTAGGCCTTCAACACTTCAGAGTGGTCAGTTTTTCAAAATAAATTAAGTTAATACAAGAGTATCACACATCACTCCTGATGTGTTGTGATTAATTACCTGGCATTCTTGGTGTTTACCTGGCATTCTTGGTGTTGATGGAGTGAACTTTTGACACATAAAAGTGCAAACTTTGCAAACACTTTTCTGAGACACAAGAACACGTATTGTGTTATCCCAGGCTTTTAACTATGTAACACTGTTTAAAGAAGCCAGCTGATCAGCTTCAGGTCAGTGGAAGCTGCCCGCGTTCTGCCACCCGGAAGTGTCTTGGTGCCTGTTGTTTACAAACATTATGAAATGCCCTATGTTGTGAATAAAACACAAAACGCACTGAGGAGGCAGAGAGATCCAATCACTCAAGCCACCATAAGATGACTAAACACATCTCCTGAACAGTTTCAGACTCACTACAGCAAAATAACATGGCAAGGTTCAAGTACCCAAAAGTGAGGTACCACACAGCCATCGCGCTCTTCTGTGGCTGTATGCCTAAAAGCAAAAGTGTATTTTTGCCATGTTCATTAGTGGTCGGAAAAAAAATTAACTGTGAACAAAACAGCAGAAGATTAGAACTCTGGAGACACAAGTGTGCTTGTACTTAGCATGCGCACATTCTTCTACACAAACAAACTAACAGTCACACCCACTTCTCTTCCGCTAAAGCTCTATAATCTCCATTCTGTACCGCAATTCAGTAGTACTTTAAAAAATAAGAGCGCTGAGATATCTTGGAAGCATAATCTGGGGGGAGAAAATGAGACCGAGCAGCTTGTCCAAAAAAGCACTCCAGCCTCTCCATTAGCTGGAAGAAAAGAGGGGGCGGCTTTAAGGAGTTGCTATTCTGTTGTGTGCCATGAATCACAGAGCGCCGATGTTTGTTCAGTTCCACAGCCCAACCTACACACTCCCACAATTAACCTTCTGCCTGGAAACCCTCTTCCTCTGACGTGTTTGTGCGCGTGTCTGTCTGCGTGTAGCGTGTGTGTGTGGTGTTGACTTGCTCTCTGAGTGGTAGAGAGAGCGTAAGATGGAGAAAAGATGGTTTTGAACCAGATAAGTGTACTGTTGTCAGAGATTCCTCTAAAAGTAAGCTTATCCTGTATTTTTAACTAATATAGAGCCATCAAATCATTATCCTGCACATATTGTTTTTGCCCGTTTAAGTCATTTCAATGCCATAATTGCTCAAGTGTTTCTTCACATTAAAATTAGTTTGAACATTCTTGTGACTCACCAAATCTTAAAGTTGCCGGAGATATAAGCATTCAAGGCAAAAGCCCGAATAATCTGTTGCGTTGATGTTCAAACTCAGGTAAAATGACTAAATTGACAGGATTATTTAGAATATAAATACTGAAAAGCAAGTTGAGTGCAACTGCATCATGAAACTTTTACTCTGACAGCACAAATAAACAAGATGCTCTTCCCCTGCTTGAAGTCCTGTGTGCTCACTTCAATGCTTCAACATAACGTAAAACATAAAAACTGTTAATAAAGCCCATTTATAAAAAACAGAACAGCCTTCTTAATCAAACATGGTTGTCTTACATATCACATTGCTGGCATTAATATGAACTATTCACAATAACAATAACACTACAATATGCCACAGGGACTAACCAGGTTAACTTTCTAGGCTGGGTATTGTTGTGTGTGAATTTAGCTCCTATCGTAAACCTTTGTCCCTATTTAATCTCACACCAGCCATAGATTTAACCGTTCCAAATGTATTTGTCAATTCTTAGTGCCTTGCTCAAGGTTATTTGGATAGTAATGTATCCCTACTCCTCTTGGCTCTCATCTTACCTCATTGCCAAGCAGAGCAGAGACGCAGGCTTCGGAGGCATCACATATGGCTGTAAGGTCGTGGCCCCCCTCCAGGGCAAGCACCAACCGGCCGCCTGCCAGACCCATCAGCTGCCTGGTCAGGTAGCCAAAGCCTGGACACACAGGAAATGACAGCAAAGAGAGAGCAGAGAAAGAGAGGGAGAAATAGCCATAGAAAAAGAATGAGACGGGGGAGCACTGCTGTTCAAGCTCTAACTTCCTTTTTGGATATTGATCAAAGAACAAAGAGAGAAAAAGGGGGTTTGAGCCTGGATGAGAAAATGGGTGACTGCATCAGAGAGAGGAAGAGAGAAACAGAGTGCACTGTGGATTTACTGGGGGCCAAAAAACAAGCCATAATATGAGCCAGGTTTAATTTAATAAATGCGGCTTTGGGTTTAGGCTCGGCCACAGTCTTTCATCTTTTTCTTTCAGGAGGAGGGAAGTTCTAATATATGCATTCAGCCATACTGTCGTCTCCCCTAAACTCTACCCATATCCCCTCTTCCTGCAATCTTTCTAACCACCCATATCACCCCCTCTTATGTGAGATCTGCAGGATGGTTTTAGTAGAGCTCTTTGCTGGCACGCCAAGGTCTCGATCTGAATACGCAAGTCAGAGACACAACATACACACAAAGTCATGTGTTTGTGCATGTGTGTGCTTCTGTCAGTCATTCCTGACAGATGATATGAAAGACACGAGTGAGACTGTGCATCAAAATGTGTATGCATCATTAAAAGTTCTTTTGAGAATTTTTTATCTTTGGCTTAAAAAAAAAGAAAGAATGATTAACTGTGTAGCTGTGGTCAGCACTTACATTTGGCTGTCAGCTTGTATCCTCCCAGGGGTGGAGCATGTCCGTCTACCGCATCAAAGCCTGAAGATACCAAAACCACGTCTGGAGCAAACTCGTTGGCAATAGGCATAACCACCGTCCTAGGGAAAAACAACGTCAACAAAATAATGTATTTATGTTTGAGACTGTATATAAAAGGTCACAGCATCCTATCTCTAACCATGATTTGTGCCTTTGTTTGAAAACAAGCTTGGTTTTTTGTTGGCTGGCCTCCATGAGGAAGGCCAGAAAGCAGATAGTTTAAAGATTCAATGGGCCTCATGTGCAAAGCCATATACAGTACAAACAAATGTTCCCATATTTTTCTTTGTATCCGCTCTTATACATTACCTCTACATTTAACTTATCTGACTTAATTTTCTGTGTATTTTATTTGGCCTGTATTCTTACATCTACCTCATATACAGTATATATGCCTTAGTTTATTGCTCACTGCTTATTGTTTTTTTATACTTTCTGTATTTATTTAGCGAAGAGTTTATTGTTTACTGTTGATTTTTTTACTAATACTTTCTGTATTTATTAACTAAGAGTTTACTGGTTATCCTTTAATATATTTTTCATACCTCCCTTGTGATTTTTTTGTAAGCTGCTGGAATCTTAATTTCCTTGCGGGAGTCATTCCAAAGGATCAATAAAGAGAAGTCGAAGTCTAAGTCTAATTAACATATATTCTTGCAGCTGCAAGTGTAACATTTTTTAACAGGCCAGCCTAACTGACAGGGTGACTAGGCTACAACCAAGCATAAACGGCTCTAACATAGATTAAATATATATTCCGAGATAAGAAACTGCTGCTCAAAAGTGCAATCAAAGCCACAGAGCCTGGTGAGCCAAGTTTTCAAGATTTCCAGATACCAACTGTGTGAATATAAACAGTTTTGCACTTGGTATTTCTACCACATTTCCATTTCATGTAACTGTGTCAAATGATGTGAAATTCACAGCTATGCATAGAGAGAGATCCAAGAAACACAAGAAGTGGAGCACTGAGGGTGCATGGCGACTGTAGAAATAAAGAATAAACTGTTGTATTTCAACCACAGTTCCATATTCTGATAAAAATGAGTTTACACCATTTCTCTGCCAAATAATCAGAACATGTGTGAAAAATCACAGACTTGCTGAGAGCAAGCGATTCATGTTGAACATTCCCTCACCTCTGATGGCTAAAAGAGGACTGCTGTCATAAAAAAAATATAAATGGAGTTACGACTTTAGCATGATGACGATTATTGTGGTACATGATGTAACCAGCTGGAGATGCTACATGTCATTATCGTTGATTATCAGTAGCTGTATTTTAAAATTATTTTATGTTTTTTCTCTCCCTTTCATTGCTGACAGAGAAAATTACAGCATACAGTGTGGCTCAGAGGTGGAGTGGGTCGTCTTCCAGTCAATCGGCAGTTCGATCCCCAGTTCCTCTGGGCCCGCATGTCCAAGTGTCCTTGGGCAAAACACTGAACCCTGAATTGCGCATGGGTGTGTGAATGTGGTGTGAATGGTTAGATTAGATGATATGTAGATGTCCGCCATCAGTGTGAATGGGTGAATGTGACAAGTAGTGTAAAAGCGCCTTGAGTAGTCAGAAGACTAGAAAGTACAAGTCCATTTACCATTTATCATTACTCTGAAGTGGATAGTTTGAAAATTTGGAGCAAACAATACAACACCCTAAAGTAAAAAGGAGAAAAGGAGGGACAGATATAATTGCACGTATGTGTTTGTGTGTTAAGTATGCAGCGCAATTCTAACACTGGATGGGTGCGGTTCACAAGGACTGTTTGTGTACAACCTTCCTCTAACACACAGCTGGTAGGGAGGGAGTACTTTTGTGCAATGTGTCATGCATATAAATCCATTCAACAGCGGGGTACTGTGTAATGATTCACTGCAAGTTGTGGCCAGAAAATCCAGTCTGGTTTATATGGTGACCCTGATCATACAATGTGTGTTTCACACAGGGAGATTAGATTACATCACATAAGATTAGACTAGTTTGATTCACCAGCTTCAATTTATTTTTTTAGGGAGCTGGACACAACTTTTTTTTTTCATTAAAGAAATTAATTAAATTGTAAGCCAGGTAATGTAACAATTACTTAAAGAAAACCTAATCACACTGTTAATTACATAAGTTTAGGTATCTAGGGTATCAATAAATTAGGAATCGGTAATAATGATGGTTCACTGAACTAGGGATGACACACTAGAGACTTAGTCGACCTTGTACAAAAATATAATGTGTCATAGTGATCTGGTTTACCATGATTTAGGATATCTTACTTTGTTCATAAATAGTTATAGACTTCACAGATGGCAAAACAAGTGTTTCCCTCTGAATAATTTTGGAGTCTACATAAGATTTTTCTGGGGATATCTGGCCAATCAGTGATTTGTGAGGTCTGCCAGTGACGGAGTACCACAGGGTTCCGTCGTAGGTCCTCTGTACTTTGCCGACCTCAGGAACACGGTGCTGGTTTGCCGGCTGTGGGTGAGCAGCGTGCCCTGAACTCCGGAGGCCACTGGTTTTTCCAGCTCTTGTTCACCACCAAATTATAACCCTCAACTGCGCACACCACACCCCCCACCACAACACAAGACCCATACGTACACACAGCTGTCTGAGAGAGAGGCGGGAGGTAGTATTAGGAGCTTTTTGGTAGTCTCAGACAGAGAGGATACACAGAGTGCGTGCGTCACTGTATGTTAGCGTGCATCTGGCAACATTTCAGAGGAAAACGTCATGTGAACAAGATGAAGGAATAGGACGGAGAGAAAAAAGTTTGAATGAGAGAGGTACAGAGAGCATAAACAAATGAAACAGGAGGTCTTAAGAAACCTGTGGGGGAGGAGTCTAGAAAGAAAATATGGACCAAGACTGAGTGAGGACATGAATGAACAGTGGATGAATATTGTGTCAGCATTACAGCCAGTGCAAATGTGTCTTCAAAAGGTTACATGATTCGTCATACCAGCAGTTCTTTAGCTTTCAATCCGACGACAATCAACAAGGCAAACTACACAAATGATGTAATATGAAAGATAATATTTATTAGCTTCAGTTTCGGATTTTTATCGCATGTTTTACAGGATTTCTCCCTCTTTCTCCACCCACTTAACAAACTTACATACGCATATAGCCTCGGCCCATTAACATTTGGGCCATAAAAGACCCCACACCAAAGGGAGTTAGCCACAGGCGCGCATGTGGGCTGACACACGGCACAGAGGGAAACCTTGACCGCCAAGGATACTTTAACTGCTGAGGGCTACCCTATCCCTCTCCTCCAACCTTGAACACAGACAGATACAGTTTTGCTCATGAAGATTAAAACTGCTAGTGTCATCAGTTCCAGCACCCACCGCCTGGAATAATTCCTGACATTTAAGGAAATAAAAACCCACAGTAATCTATTAGCAGACTGGCATAAAGGGAAACCAGTGGTTTTAAGGAAGACTAATTGTTTGTGAATCAGAGGCTATGTATGTGGAGATGAAAAAGCCTTTCAGTTAATTAAGGTAGGGAAGAGTTTACAACTGCGCTGTAAGCTACGGGGCACCCTGAGTGAAGGGGTAGCGATCTAAAACACTGCTGGCTCTCTCACAGCTAGATGTAACTTTAAGTGGAATTACTTGAGCAAGCAAGTTGTGGAAACTTTTGATTAGTATTGTTTAGTTTTGTTTGGTTTACCTAGCAACAGGTGTATGCTGTATCAGTATCAAGCATCAGTTTGTTATGCGTGAGAGAGTGCGTGTGAATGTTGTGCAGTTATTTAAGTCGTGCAATTCAGTTCCGGAATTCACACAGTTGGGGGACGTGAGACGGGTTAAAAAATAAAATTGTGATATGATGATGATTAGGATGACAGACAATAATCAAGATGAGACTCGTCTAACTTGAGTCTGTGTGACAAACAGTCGGACTAAACATCATTCTCATTGCCTCTGTGCACACACATCTCTCTTTTCCCCTCAAGCCCCCTTAACATCGACTGTATTCTATACACTACTTAACTTAACCAGAGGAAACCTCACAAAGGGCCTTTCTTACATTTCCTCCGCTCACACTTATTATTCCTCTTATGATCCTGATGAGTGCATTCTGTTTTTGGCAATTGCAATCAAACATGATTTCAAGTGCACACAAATGTGCTCACACAGGTTAGTACAGAAGTGGGTCTTGACGTAGTGGCAACTTTTTGAGCCAAGGCAAACTTTCTCTCTTGAGCTACTCATCTTTGTGTAATTACTCAAGTCTCTAATGTATGCTTTTCCACATCTTGATTATGACTTCTAATCCAATGTATTCCAGGTTTCTAACATGAAAGGTAAAAGGCTGAAATGTGGCCTTGCTGGTGGACCACAAGCTGCAGAGATGACATTTAATATTTCTAAACAAATGTAAGATAAGCATGAGTTCCTTAGCCTCGCTTTGTTAACCTACAGTAGAATAAACTAGTTATCTAATATCTGTTAAACACATTTATTATCACTTCAAAAAGAGTCTGAACACATCTGAGGTCAAGTTTCTATGATGCAACGGTATAGGAGCAAGTTTCTCCAGTCATTCTGCCAGTATTTACCAGATATAATTACTATTACCAATTAATTTCAATAATTGTAAAGTATTAAAAGCTCAGAAAGCGATGAGTTGTTACCATTGGAGACCCTCACTCTCACCCATGCATCCAAGGGCCAGGTGAGGCCCATTTTAGAAGAAAAATAGATTTGGTCCTTTAGAGGGAGCATTTCTCATCAAACCAGTCAACAAAAGGTTAAACTGCAGAGCTTCAAGGCTTTCCCCTCCGTTCATAAAAAAAAGTAGGGGAAAGCGGGAGAGGAGAGAGAGGAGAGAGAGAATAAGAGAGCGAAAAACTCACACACGCACACTTACACTTCAAAGCCCTGTCATCTGGCGCTGCGGAGAGCTGGTTTGAATTAAGTTTAATTCTCCTCCTCTCTCGTCTTTCCAAGTTCATGGCAAAAGAGGGAGTGAAAGGAGGAGGATGACGAGAGAGGGAGGGAGGGAGAGAGAGAGCGAGAGAGAGAGAGAGAGAGAGAGAGAGAGAGAGAGAGAGAGAGAGAGAGAGAGAGAGAGAGAGAGAGAGAGAGAGAGAGAGAGAGAGAGAGAGAGAGAGAGAGAGAGAGAGAAAGAGAGAGAGAGAGAGAGAGAAAAAGAGAGAGAGACAGTGCTTCTGGTTTTCATTAGGGCCAATTTTCTTATCTTTTTTCTCTGTGCTTTCTGGAGGCTCAGACTTGATCCCCTGCAAATGCAACGTGGCACAGGCCAGCGGAGGAATGGGAAGGTGGCGGCTGCAAGGCACGCATTCCCTCCCAAAGACAGAGAGGGAGGAAGGAGAGGACCACAACACACAGATAAACAATGAGATTGAAAGAGAAAGAGAGAGAGAGAGAGAGAGAGAGAGAGAGACAGAGAGAGAGAGAGAGAGAGAGAGAGAGAGAGAGAGAGAGAGAGAGAGAGAGGCTGTGTGTATCAGGTGTCCGTGCACATGTGCCCGTCTGCATGTGGTTGTAAATGTGGAAGCACATTAATGTAAAAGCTGCATGTGTGAACATTTGTGCATCTGTTTCTCTGTGTTTTTGTGCATATGCATGCACGTTCATGTGAGTGTGAGCCAGGGTCTTGTGCATTTCTATGAGCTTATGTGTAACACATGCATTTCTATAAACAAATGACTACCCAGTATCTGTAACTGTCTTACTTTGCGTGTGTGTGTGCGTGCGTGTGTGCATGTGTGCGTGTGTGTGCATGTGTGCGTGTGTGTTATAGATCTATGAGCTGTGAGACAGGTTTGCTGCTGTCCTGTGGGGCCTATGAATACTGCTATCGCCTCAGGGGATGAATGGCACCAGGGTCTGAGGTGATACACACCCAAACTCTTGTTCTCTTTCACTTTATATCTCTGAACCTCTTCCATGATTTTGATTTAATAACATACAGTTACATAAAGAAAACACACAAACACAGCGTGCGCCTCTGCAACTGATATTTACTGGATGCACGCACTCATGAACAAACTACTGTATAACAAAGTGGTTCCAAGGTGTTACATGTATTATATGCCCTGATTGGCTCAAATACAGATGGAATATCTCCATAAATGCAAGGGGCACTCTTTTACCCATGCAATTGAGTTCAGTCTGTGAAAAAAGTTCTACAATGTCTTCTGCGGCTCTGACTTTTCAAAAGTGCAAAAAAAGAACCCTGATGTTGTCATCAGCGTTATCTCATCTTGGACTCGAGACTTGAATGTTTTTACCAAAAGCCTGCATTACAAAGTGGAAGTGTGGTGTTTGAAAGAGGTGGGCATTTAGGAGGCAGTAAGTGTCTAATAAAAGACATGATTGAGTTTCATTATGGGAATTATTGCAGGATTCTGTGTTTTTTTCTAGCGTGATCCACATGGGAACTAAAAGCCAGGATATCTCAACCTCTGCTACATCAATTGTTCCTTTTTTTAATCCATCTCTCCGCACCAACGTGAAATGAATACGAAATCGCTGGAGTACCACTTTAAAAACGCCAAGTATTAATTAGATATTATTAAAAGGTTTATACTGGTTAATAATAAAGTTTAAATTGCAAATCTGCAACAAAATGAAATAGACATGTCCAATATTAACTATTAGTTACTGTTGTAAAAACAGTATACAATGTAAATTGTTGATAAAATAGAGCAAAATAGTGAGAAAAGGTAAAAATATCAGAAAATTACATTTCCATTTTTAATCTAAACAAAAGGGTACCATAGTGTTTATGTAGACAACTAAGTGATCTTTCAAATTAAAATATATATAAAATATTTTCAATCTTTCAGCCATATGATACCCTGAAATCCTAGAATTCCTGCCTATCATAGACTAGACATCGATTCCAGCCATTTCCAGTTAAAAGTGAGAGTACAGGCTATGTGTTTTTCAAGTTCAATACTAAATTGTATCAGCAGTTTAAAAACAGACTTTAAGTCATTTATACCTGTGATGATGTAGCTCAAAGTTCACTCTGCTGATTATACTGTTGTTGTTTATTTAAGGTTCTGTATTATATTCATGTCAACTCTCATTAAACTTGTTGAGAGTTCATTAGATGCTGTACACAGTAATTAGTGTTAATGATCAATGGTATGTCATTTATTTGAATAGATCTGCTTTGTGTATTATTTCACATACTGGACTGGCTTCAGTGATGGATTATAAAAGTGATATACGTTTATTCGGTGGTTGTCATCGGTGCATGTGTACACATGGGTAGAAAGAGCAGGATGAAGGGGGAAGAAACAATAAAAATTGAAGAGAGGGAGAGTGAGAGCACACAGGTGTCTGGGGTGCATTAACGGGCTAAGGTGTGCTTCCGGGGGCTTGCGTGCCGAAAGCTGCGAGAAGAAGGTGGCCTGTCGGTTTGATGTGTTTGGCCCGGGCCAGATGGACATGCGGTCGCAAACATGCGTCCATCTTCAAAGACCGCTGGAACCAATCTAGATTTGCTCCTTACCATCTGTATGAACCAGAGATGTGCATGAGACATGTAGATGTCTGTGGTGAGTCCATGCCTGTGTGCTCAGAGGCCTTTCAAATCTGTGTGTGTGTGTGTGTGTGTGTGTGTGTGTGTGTGTGTGTGTGTGTGTGTGTGTGTGTGTGTGTGTGTGTGTGTGTGTGTCAGGATATAAATAGCCTCAGAAACTGGACCTAATAGAAATCAGAGGGAGCTCCCTACCTACTTAACAGCCCCCAATGGAGGATTTGTCAAACTATGCACTGCAGAGCCTTGCCTCCAAGACACTTTCACGGTAGATATTTAGCGTCACAAAGGAACTAAATCCACAGTAAAACCACTCACAAATTCTAAAGTGGCAGATTATATCCGTGTCTTACCTAAATGCGGCAAGGTACTCTACATCCCCCATGGGAGGTTCCAGTCCTCCAGTAAAGGCCATGTTCACAGTGAAGCCTTCACCTGCTCCACTACCCACCTATAACACACGCAAAAGCACACACAACTGGGTTATTTTGTGCAACAGGTGGGCAGACGGGTAGAGGCACAGAACTGGTGTTCCTTCCCACCTCATCAGGTGCTCCACTGCCAGGGAAGAAGTTTCCATCATCGTAGCGATGCAGTGACAGGTAGAGAATACTGGGGTCTGCGTAGAAGGCCTGCTGGGTGCCATTACCATGGTGAACATCCTGGAAACATCAAAAAGGGACTGGTTAGGCAAACATCTTACACAGCGTGGTATGAGTATTGGAAAATGAGTGATTAACACTAGAGATTACTGAATCAGATGATTTGGAAAATTGATGAGTTTCATAGAGACGGGCCGACTGAATTCTGAACTTGCACTAAGACCAAGTTAAAACACTCAGAGACTGCCAGGCAGTCAAGTCCGTGCCTCAGTTTGTCAGCTGCAGTCTGTTGTGATGTCAGAAAGGGTTGGTCAGCAGGATTCAATAAACATTCAACTTAAAAGTGATTCGCTTTTGCCAACAAGACAGCATCAATTAAATGATGTCACTGCCTATATCCCAAGAATGCTTTAATAGGCTGATGCTAGAAATGTCCCTAATGGCTGAAATGGCATGACAGTGAGTTTGCTAACAGCCCTAAAAGTTCCCCTGTGACAGAGACAGAGGAAATGAAAAGGCCCTTCAAAGGCTTTTGGGAATGGACATGACCAGCCCGGGTCTCCACTGAAGAGCAGCGCTCCTAGACATGACTGAAGCGCTGTCATAACTTCTTAGAAATGACTTTGTCCCCCCCCTTTTTTTTTCAAAAGAGAGACAGTGTCTGACCTAAATAGCTAATATGTTAAGCCTATTTCCTTCTCTCATAACAAGTACAGTATGCAGGTTGTGGCTGATGTGGACCCAGTGGTCTAATGGTCGCATTTGCACATTATTTGATTTCAATGTGGTTCATTTTACAAGATATATGCCTACCTCTTTCAGAAATAAAACTACTGTAAACACACAATGCAAATAAGTAATAATAATAAGCTGATGCCACCACAACAACACTGTGGTGTGCATTCTTTAAGTAGATTGTTCGGCACTGTATGTGAAACTCACCCAGTCCACGATGAGGACTTTACTGACATTGAGTCTCTGCTGCAGCAGCTTGGCTGCTATGGCGACTGAGTTGAAGTAACAAAAGCCCCTGAAAGTGGACAGTAACAAAACAGAGCTATTATAAATTATTTTATATGTACAAGCTTGAGCAATACTGTTCTGAAATACAGTCATGTATTGATTCTTTAAGTTGGGTCTTTTTCAGGTGGCTAGAATAGCTGCTGCCCCTGTCCACAGCAGTACATTTCTTAGCTCCGTGCCTGCAATCCTGTCTGCTGCTCCAAACTGTGGGTGTGCGGAATGACATCTACTGTAGGTAATACACTGACTATGGATAAGTGCCTCATGTAACCCCACTTCAAATGGTCTGAACTATTAATTTAAGGAAATTGAATTAAAGAGAAAACTGAAGGCATCTAGAGATCTCTGATAAAGTTGCTATAATACACGCTAGAGCGGATTTTTCTCTGGGTCAAATTTCCAAATTACTTACATAGGCGTGCTCTCCTCAGCGTGGTGTCCAGGTGGTCGAACTACAGCAAAACCATTCTGTCAGGGTAAACAAAAATCATTCACACACAGCATATTACAAACATAAAGCATCACAGCCCATGGAAGTCGCTTCGTGAGGCCAGATAATAACAAATTATTAAATGAAAAAAAGAATTTAATCATATGACCAAATTTCCTCACAACCACTAATCTTAAAAATGTCACTGTGCCTTAGTTGAAGATTTAAAACAGTTCCTCATAGGAAGAGTAATTCATAAGCATGTGCATACGCGCACACAAACATACGCTAACATCAGGTCAGTTGAGGGGAGCTTTGTTAAGGCAGGGACCTGTGGGACTCCCAGCAACTGTTTTTGGGGCTCCCACTGCTATGTTGGGACACTAGATAGATGTTGGGAGTGATGTAGAGCGAGGCAAGCTGGACTAATGATGTTGAGTCAGCTGCTGTGGATTAGCAGCCAGCCGGGAGTTTATTGTAGAGACAACTGCCTCAGCTGGTTTGAAACACTAGGTTAAAGCGGGCTGTATAATACAGTATGTACGTAGGTGTATCAGAGGCAAGGGGAATGTGGATTGTTTCTCTAAGCAGAGGGAAAATAACAATGGATTAAAATAGATATGGGGAGAGATAAAGAAAGCAACAGATGAAGTGACAGATGTGTGAGTGCGTGGAGTAGAGTAATGGCATTCTGTGGAGTTCAGGGAGTTGTTAGTGCAGGTGGAATTTGGTCATTTGGCTGTGGAGGATCTTTAGAGCAGAGGACCATCTGTGTGCGCGTCAACGTGTGTGTGTGTGTGTGTGTGTGTGTGTGTGTCAACGTGTACAAATGCGCATGTATGTGTTAAGATCAGGTTAAGCTGAGGGCAAGTCAATACCTGTGAACTTTAACCCTACTGCAGCTGAAGCATGGCCATGTTCTTCATGTTTCAGTAAAGTTTAGCGTTTTTCCTCCTGGAATGTGCGATCCATTTGATTTTAGTTTTAAGCTCTGATATTACCACTCACACAATGTACTATATAGAAAGACCGGAACATTGTTTTTCTCCGTGGTAATCATGCCTACAAGTACAAGAGGTCCTGAACGTGAGCATGTATAGTCAAAAATATGGCGTGCAACTGTATCTCAGAGGAATGTCATTAGTCGGTGCTAAGCTGGTGCTAAGCTAATACTAAGTGTGACGGCTGCTCTGCAGGTGGCTGTGGTGTAATGCCAATAAAACAGGCCTGTTAGTGGGGAATGCTGGCATTTGCAGTGCCCGTGCGCCGGGGCTCCCTGCTGGGTTCAAACAGTGTGTAGCCATTGCCACAGACACAGGAAGGCTGGCTGGTGGGCCAAAGCATGACAGGGGGTGGGGGTTGTCTGTCTGGGAGGTGGTAACGAGACTTTGGGATTGATGGTTTCTCTTTTTTAGAGGTGTTTGGAGGCTATGAGGCTATGGCATGCTGTACTCAGTGCTTGGTGCTCGGTTTGATTAATCTATTAGCAATATTCTCAAATGAACATTTACATAGTCACCCTTGTGCATAAAGGCAATCAAACCTGACATGCAGACTAAAATCAAGCCCTTCAAAGTTATAGTTATGTTGTTTTGGTGGGTTGCAGAGAAAAAAAACCTAATGATAAAAAATACCCCCATAGACTGGGCCTTAAAGCCCATAAATCGCATGCACAGAATTACCCACTTATAAATGCCAAAGACATGACAAAAATATGCCACCATTTGCTCATTCCAATCTCTAAAAACAAAGCCGCGCAAACGACCAAGACTTTGGTGCTCAAAACATCCAGACTAACCTTCAGTTCTCCCGATGCCACTTTGAAGACCAGCTCCACCACCGAGCCGACAGCCAGACGAGCCGCAGTGGATGAATGGACCTCATTCCAAATGGTGTCGCTGTCCACCTGCAGACACAAACATGTAGTTTACATCACATTTTTTAGGGAGAAAAAAATGCAACTTTATACTGTTTGCAATTTATTTAGAGACATCTGACGGTGTTGTTTACAAGTACTTTGGTGTGACAGCAACTGTAAAACTGTGAGGACATTTAGAAAAATTTAGCTTGTGTCATTACACATCAAAGTCAGACTGGAAATTAAAGTAAGCAGGAAGGTCGAGCTATTCTGCCTTTATATAGTGAAAGTAAGATCACAGGATTGGCTGTATATGTGATTTTGTGTGCATGTGTGTGTATGTGTGTGTGTGTGTGTGTGTGTGTGTGTTTGAGCATGTTCAGACATAGGCCCACCATTCAGTGGTCAAGCCTGATTAATGCTGAGGCACACTCAGCCCCAATCACAACAGTACATCCACACATGTGTACACACACATGTACACAAGCCAAATGGACCACAATATTCTATGTGATTGATTGTGAGCAGGGCCATGCACAGGATAATATACACACCCTCCATCAGGCATGTCAGATACTAAACAGAGAGAGAAGAAGCTGGCAGAAGAAAAGAAGAAAAGGAAGGTCTGTGTGTCGATGTGTTTGAACTGTACACACATGTGCGAAGCGGCTGATGCCAGACCTCTAGCGAGGTTTTCTGATGTAAACGCGGGGCTCTCCTACTTTGAATATGTTAACTTTAACCTGCCAGTCACTCGTTCTGTCAGGCGGCTAGCCATTTCATGCAGACTGACAGCCTTTCAGTCAGTCAGCTGGCCGCCTGGTACACTCAGCCCCTTGGTCCTTTAAGCAGTCAGTTTGTTAAGCGACTCAACAGCATTTCAACTTTCCTCCTGACTCTAGTGACGGGAGTGATCGAGGCTGAAGGAGGACTCCATAATAACATCCACAGCGAACAAATAAAAAAAAAAGTCTCTTTTTAAGTTGTGCCAAGAAAGACCATGAAATATAATTTGTGGTTCATTTACCAAAGACGTCAGGCGGTATAGAGAGCGTTGTTGATGAGTGACTGATGGAGCAGAATGTGAAGACGGAAAGTGGCATAAGAGGAAGACACTGTGTAGTAGTCGAGACAGTGATTAAGCGAGCGAGCAAATGAAGAGCCAAGTGAGTGAGTGAATGGGAAACTGAAGCATATATACAAGTCAGGTTAATGAGCACAAACAGATGCTGCTCTACAGCACCATGTGGAGACTGGGTGGTTTATGATTTCCCATGTTGATGTTAGTTTCGCCTCAAGCCAGGACTGGGACGCAAGTTAGTCAGGGAAAAGTGAAAGGGAAGGGGTGTACATGTGTGTGTGTGTGTGTTAGTGTATCTGTTGGAGGTGGAAAAGAGCGGGAACGTGTTGGTATGACGGAATGATGGTTCCCCACAGGCTGACAGCATAATTTCAGCCCCTTCCTCTCTAAATGTGTGTGTGTCTGTGTGTGTGACTTGAATGTGTGTGTATGACAGGAAGACAACAATTTAGCCCCATTTGCCATTATAAAGAGCAGAACAGAGCAGCATGGAGCTTGGGCTCTTCTTGTTCCCACCACAGCAGCAGCAGTAAGCCCCGAGGGAGGGAAGACAGGGTAAGGGGAAGGAAGGGAGGGAGAGGGAGAGAGAGAGAGAGAGAGAGAGAGAGAGAGAGAGAGAGAGAGAGAGAGAGAGAGAGAGAGAGATGTAGGCAATGTAGGTGTAGGTGGATGGCTATTGGGCAGGTCATAGGGAAATCCTCAACATTGTGAAAACACAAGCACACATACACGCACATACTTACAGGTGTGAGACTGTTCTAGCATATCCATTTCAAAAGACAGCACTTCCATCTCTGAGCAACCATCTAAATCATTGCCTTAGCACACAAACATCCCAAAACACGCTGCTATGCACACAAACAAAAACATACCCCCCAACCAATACACACATACATACCCCCCAACCCACACACACCACACACACACACACACACACACACACACACACACACACACACACACACACACACACACACACACACACACACACACACACACACACACACACACACACACACACACACACACACACACACACACACACACACACACACACACACACACACACACACACACACACACACACACACACACACCTCATATGCTGAAAACATCTGGTTATAATTACAAACACAACGGAAAGGCAAGCAACAGCTTTTGTTGCCTCTGGACCTTGAGGGGCGTGTGTGTGCGTGTGTGCGTGTGTTTGTGTGTTTGTGTGTGTGCTCGCGAGTGTGTTAAGATTGTGCGTGTTTGTTCGGTGGAACAAGAACAAATGGGACCATTATTTAGGCGGGGGGCAGAGAGAGAGAGAGAGAGAGTGGGCGAGAGGGAACAGTTGTTATACTACTATTTGATGATGCTGAAACTATGCTTATTTGTTTCATTACACAGTCAGATGGAGCGGTGCCAGCTGGATATTGATTAGATTAGCACAATGCTGTAAAAACCTAACAGTCTATTACAACAATTTTCCACTGAATAAACCAGCGTGACTAACACTGGTTACTTCCACTTCATCAAACACACAAATAACCAATGCAAAATTAGTGAATATTTGTAAAATGACTAACCACAAGTTTATGAACTGAAAATAAGTGACTTACCCCTATGCCTCCGCACGGTAACCTCACAAACATGGGATTAACTGAGCCTGCGGCAGAAGACAGAAATTGAGAATTAGCAGGAGTAATAGAGAAAGAGAGAGTGAAAGGTTACCAGGTGAAGGGGTAACCTTCTGGA
Organism: Echiichthys vipera; assembly: GCF_963691815.1. Taxonomy (NCBI): domain Eukaryota; kingdom Metazoa; phylum Chordata; class Actinopteri; order Perciformes; family Trachinidae; genus Echiichthys; species Echiichthys vipera. The sequence continues at coordinate 9,476,827 of NC_139835.1, read as the reverse complement.
CTCACAGGCACAAATGGCCGCATGACCCCTGAAACTGAGCATTTGACATTCTGACCTAATCTAACAGCAAGAATATACAGGGGCATGCTTTAATTAGCCAAGGTGAAGGAAAGAAAGTTGTCCTGATAATGAACCCCTCTCCCTCTTCAGGGGGACTCAAGGTTTAAGGGGCAGAAAGAGATCTGTTTTGTCAGAGAAAATGGAAATGAGTGAACTTGAGTTCCCTGACAGGTATGAAAATAAACACAAAAACAAGCTGATCTGGAAAATTAGAATTCCCTCTAAAAGACAAGACTTTGATGTTTTTTTAATGCCTGATCAAACTGCATGAATAACATCTTTTTGTAAAACTTTTGACTTAATGATAGTAAACTTAATCATCTTTGAATTTAATCTAACTGACTGCTTAGTCATGTTTTCAATCCAAAAAAGGGTAAAGAGGTGGAGAGTGGAAGGAAAGGCAGGCTGAAAAGAAGACTACACTCTCTCACTCCCTCAAAGCTGCCACACCCTTATTTATGCATACATTTAAGCCTTAAGATAATTTAAGCGGGTGGCTATACTCCTGTACAGTTGTCATGAACAAGGAAATTAGCTATAGAGACCAAAACTGGTCTTTATACTAGGCTGTAAACATGTTTATTTATGCTGTAAAGGTGGGCCTTTTAATATAGGGGCCTTTGGGAACTGACTTGCCTTCGGAGGCAGCCTCATGTGGCCCTTTGAGCAACTGCAGTCTTTGGCACTTCTCACAGCTCTGGAGGTTGTTGCTTGGTAAAAACGGGACTGCCCACATTTTCAAAACATTAATCTCAATCCAGTGTTGACAACTGGACTAGTGTAAAGTTTCATGAGTTCAACAGCAGACCTCTGCAGCTCAATGGGCAGAGTGTGGCACTCTCGTTACCAAGACAGTTCAAAATACATGCGCTCAACAGTGTCTGACAACAAGAAACAGCCCCTAACCAGATATTTAATATAGTGTGTATAAATATGTTACGCACCCACTTGTTTTCTAAACCCACCATTCTGGGTTTATAACAGTTTGCATTTCCACTTTCTTCCTCCCAGTTTTCATTTTCTTTGTGTGTGCAAATCAACCTGTATGCTGAACCCTACGCAGGATTATCTGGTAATTCTCTTGTGTAAGCAGTAATAATAAGGAGAATTTACGTCTCCACTGGAATGAAAGCTAAGATGACCACTGGGGTTTGCCCCTTAGCTTTCTGCACACACACACACACACACACACACACACACACACACACACACACACACACACACACACACACACACACACACACACACACACACACACACACACACACACACACACACACACACACACACACACACACACACACACACACACACACACACACACACACACACACACACACACACACACACACACACACACAGAATGCCTTGGCTACACCTGCAGTTGAAGCCACAGAGGCCAGACATAAGTGACAAAGCAGCCTGTGCGACTTTCACTTAACAAGCTTCAACAGTTCCTCACCTTATCGTAACACCTCCAGGACTTTATTAGACTGGACCTTTTGTTATGACATGGAATAAGCATTAAAGCAGATTCCTTTCACAGACGCTGCAGATACACAGCATTCAAAAGAAGGTCTTAGTCTGAGATTTTGTTTGCTTAAATGGACAAACTTAAACCTTAATTTTGCATGTATGCATGCAAATTGATATGTATAGTCTGTTGTCTGCTTTGAACTGCACCTGTGCATTGAAACTTTGGCTCACTGTGCTTGTCCCCTGTGTGTAAAGTACTGTAAAACACTTTTTTATCTTAACACTCAGCATTAGAGTGTCCACTTATAAGTAGACTAGTTAAGATTAAGGACAACAGCATATCTGGCAGTCAGATTGCATAGAAATCTATCACGACCGTAGCTGATAGATCATCAGTGAATTTGTGTGCGTGTGTTAATGTGTTATTATATGTCTTACAGTCTAGTTTCTGCCGCAGTGGGTTGGTTCCGTATAGCAGGACGTGGGCTTCAGAGTGGACCGTCTGTAACTCCTCCAGTGAGGCCTTCCTACCGCGGATACACTGATCACAGAGTAGGATAGAGGAGAAGACATGGATAGAAACGGATGAGACAAAGAGAGACAAATTATGTATTTGGGTAAGCCTGTAAATATTCTCATTTGTCCAGGTCATTGTTATCCCCAAAGCAGTTTCAGTCAAAAGCAACTGGACTTGGTTATTTGTCTAGGAAGATGTTTCACCTCTCATCCAAGAGGCTTCATCAGTTCATGTACGCATCTGACCAGACTGGGACTGGTCCTATGTATTCGGTTAAAACTCTGCACTCACCATCCAAACTCTTATATAGAGAGTGAAGTGCAGCATGAAGGTAGACACATTGTTTGAAGGGCAAGAAACTATATCCCAAACTCATAAAGAAGTGCACAATGGTGTCTGCGTTTGTAAATAAAAATATAGGAGGTGAAACTGGTTAATTTTCAAGCCATTACCCCAAAAAATGTTTTTTTTTTATTGGTTTAAGTGGAGAGAAAATAGCTACACACTGCCCCCTTCTGGTTATAATAACAACATATTGACATTAACAACACTATTAACCTTTGAAGCTTTTTTTTAATGTATTTCTTAAAAAAAACAAAAAAACATTTTTTTAACCTCTTCTTTATGCCAAGATGCCAAAATATTGGTAATGTCGCATATGTATAAAACCATGATTTTATGTGCTACCCCTAAATATTTTTAGCTTTGGCCTCATAATTTACATTCTGAGACTGAGAAGGATAATACTTCACCTTTGAATGTCAGTTACTTGTCAGTTTGTTTAATTCTCTCCACTGTTATAATGCTGTGTATGTACATACTTTAACCATATTGCATGAGAGAATACAGCAATTTACAAAAACATAGAGATATGCATCAATCACACCATATCAATAATTAGGCCATACCTCTGTTATCGAGCGGAACTGTGGCCTTACCTCGCAGTGCGCCCTGAGGCCTGTTTCCTGTAGTCGGGACCAGATACTCTGGATGCGGCCAGCGTGTTCTGGGTGACTGGTGGTGTTGCCACACATACACTGGTGCTTCTGCATCAAAGAGTCATACACCAGACCTGGAAAATACATCACACAGAGTTTCAGAGTAATTGTATATCTTTGGGCAGGAACAGTTGTCACAACATGATTCCTATAATCAAACTGTAAGTGTTATGGTGTGACTCCCTCTTGCACCTGCTTCATCATTAACAATATGAGGACAGGGTCCAGAGCGTTGATTCTGGACAGTATATTAAACTTGTTGTGGTGTACAATATATTGTCAGGGGGCTCAGGATACGCAACAACAGCTGTGTGCATATACACAGCCACTGTATGGTGGCTACTCTACTGTGTGCTTCCAGGAAAAGGTTTCCTCTAACCTGCAATCAGGAGGATTAAAGTGTGTTTGCTAGATTGTTGTTTGCCACTCTACTTCATGATAGATCTCTGCGTGAGAGCAGTACACACACTAATAAAAAGAAGAGTTTAAGCGCCAGTCATTATGAGTAAAACCCATGTAATTTTTTTTTTCAACAGACCTGTAGTGAATCGAGGCTTGACAGGAGGCTCCTGTACTACCAGGGGGAAGGAGGCGGAGGCTGGAGATGACTGAGCCCTGGAGAGGGGGCGGTGTCCAGCAAAGCTCACTGGTAACCCAGCTGCTTCCATGGAGGCTTGGTAGTTCCTCAACTGGTGGATCCGCTGTTGCTCTAACAGCAGAGCCTGCTGCTTACACACACAAACGCACACACAGACATGTACTGTGTGACTGCAATACCTCTCTGTTGCCTGAAGGAGGCACTAGATCCTTGCAAATACCAACTTGCTCTAAAACACAAAATGGGCTTCATCCATAAGAGTTGTGTTTTCTATTCTGAACAGTGTTCACATGACAGCGCCACATAATACGGTAGCAAACCATGCAATGCAAGGAAATCTGTCAAGTACAGGTTGACAGGTTATCAACTCTAAAGGTTTTACAATACCTTTCATGTGGGCATTCAATTAAAATAGACTAAAACCTGTCTGTTGACAAGAATAATGGACAATATTAATCTAAAACCACTTTATTCTCATCTTGACTTCACATTAGGATTTTTCTCTTCATGTGATTATATAAAGGGTGACCTAGAACAAACAATGATCTAAGAGACAAATAATGAGCCTTCAAACAGCACAGTGAGAAATACATTTTTCCATGTACTATTAACGATTTCATTTGAAAGTGTCTCATGTAAGTATCCAATGTGTGTACGTGAGTTAAATATTTGATTTTTTCAACTCAAAAGAGTCTCACCGAGCAATCCTGTTGTTCAATTCTGATGGGCGTGTCTGCTTACACCGGGCGCCATGGCGACAGTGAGAGGAGTGCCTGATTGAATTTGGCTGAACGGACAGCAGGGATGGGCTAGACAGATGAGGACATGGTGTCCTGACTTTGTGTGTATGTGTGTGTGTGTGTGTGTGTGTGTGTGTGTGTGTGTGTGTGTGTGTGTGTGTGTGTGTGTGTATGTGTGTGTGTGTGTGTGTGTGTGTGTGTGTGTGTGTGTGTGTGTGTGTGTGTGTGTGTGTAGAGATGGAGAATGTATGTCCATATATAAGATTATATAGACAACAGGGTTTCCGTGTGGGTGATCATTATGAATTTTGAAAGCTTCAGAATGTTTTTATCTATGTTGAGTCATGCTAGGGAGTAGAGTAGAGGAGGTACACAAGCCCTAAGCCATTCAGAAAAAAAACACACTACTCTGCATTAGTGGAACATGTGTGGCGTGTTTAAGTATGTTCTGCGTGACTAAAAAAGTTAATATATGCCGGAGAGTGGGCTGGACATGCAGTCAGGAAAGAGTGTAATGTTTCAGTCAGTCACCACGAGCTCCATCTGTCACTGCTGTGAGAGCATCCATTTTCCTTCAATATAAATTCACCACAACATTTACACAACCGGTGACTTCCACAGGTTCTTCCATCACTTACTGAATGCCAATACTGTATGTGATTAAATAATCTGCCACAGCAATTGGATTTGATGCCAACTTGGAATGCATTGAAGAATAAAATGAACAAGCAGATCAGCACATCTGAATAAAGGATTACATTTATGGGATCTGCATTCTAATTTCATGCCCAGTCAGTCTCCAATTCCCTTCATTCACTCTTTACTTAACTGCCTTTTCTTCTCACAATATGTTTAATCTGTGTCTACTTTTTCCACTTCCTGCTTTTCTTCCCTGTGTCTTCTTCTTCTCCTCCCTGCATCCTTACCTGTCGGAATAGAAAGTCCTGTTCAGCTTGCCTCTTCTCTCTCTCCTCCTGCTCTTGGGGGTCTGGGGGCTCCTGCTTGATGACCAGCCCTCGTAGAGGCCCCGTCTCCGGTGCGGACGTAGAGGAGGAAGAGGACAGGGATGAAAGGGGGAGCCCCTGGTGCTCCCTGAGTTCCTCTTCCGTCTCCTCTGGGTGACTCTGGTGCTGCCTGGCCGGCCCTGAGGGGCTGGAACTTGCAGCCGAGACCTGATCATTGGGCTTGGACATGATCTAGAGGATGGAAAGAGATGTTCAGGTGAGCTATGATAGGGGGCTGATAAACACTGGGTCACACATACTTAAAGGTCCCATATTGTGAGTAATATGATTTCCATGTCTTTTTTGATTATAAAGCAGGTTGAGATGAAATATAAATACTGTGAAAGTATGAAAACACACTGTATTCCGAAACTGTGTCTTTAAACGAGCTGTTTAGACTTCTGTACAGGTGTGATGTCACAACTATACAATATATAGGTAGAGAGTGCAGCTACAGTGGCGTTAGAGTCATTCCCCGGCTGCAATGATGGTGCAGAGACATCAAGCGAGTGGATGTGAAAGACCTGAGATACTGAACAATCAGAGCAGACTGTGGCTTTTTCAGGAGGGGTTCTTTAAGAGACAATATGAGAAAAATAATGTTGTTTTTTTTAAACATTAAAGTATGTAAACGTTCTTGTAGAAACCAAAATTAAAAGTATGAACCTGAAAATGAGCATAATACTGTATGTCCCATTTAAAATAAACAAAATCAAAGAACACTTAAAAAAAAAAAACTTGTCCACCAAATGTTTAGGCAATATTGAGGATTAGTTAACAATGAAATAAATCAAAATAAACAAACCACACAGTTTTTTTGGTACATCTAGCTTAAACTAATGCGGTCTAATACAACAGCCCTACAATGAATCCTATGATGTTTTAGAGGTGACACCATCAGAACAAATACGGGAAGGAAAACGTGTCTTTATAGCTGAGAAAACACCAGGGAGAGCAATGTATGATGCCACGCGCCGTGCACCACTTGAACACAACAAGTGTTGAACTGAACTGAAGATGTTTTTCATTCCAAAAATAGCTGACTGATCGAATACAAAACAACAATGTAAAAGTCCTAAAGTTCAAGAAACAAAAGCTAACATTAGCCAGGCACTTGTACTATTTCTACACATGGAGATAAACCGAACCTGTACTCTGAAAGGTTATTTATTTTTGAATATCTCCATGACTATTTTTCAAATGCATATACAGGTAGTTAACTCAACTATGCCTGGGCCTGCACAAGAGCAGAAAACTGAGCAGAGGACATGAAGAAGAGCGAGAAAGATTTGTAGTGAATCATGTTGTGGCAGCTGTCCTCGTCAATGTCATCAAAGACCTTAACCTTGATGAGTAGGTCATGATTGGGTTGGACCACTGTTTGTGCACGACACACACACACACACACACACACACACACACACACACACACACACACACACACACACACACACACACACACACACACACACACACACACACACACACACACACACACACACACACACACACACACACACACACACACACACACACACACACACACACACACACACACACACACACACACACACACACACACACGGCTGGCATATTGCCCAGGGAACAGTCCATTGACGTCAGAGAGCAGGCTCTTGCCTCATCCCAGTCCCTCTTCTCCAAACAAACTCAAAACACTCCTGCTGCACTCTTTCTGGTTCTCTTCCCTTCTCTCATTTTGTTCTCTTTCTCTCCCCCCAACCCTCCTTTTTAAACAGAGGAAATAGTTGCCGGGATATGAACCATAAGGGGGACAGACTATATAAGCCTGTTGAATCAGTTGAAAGACAGAGAGAGCGGAAGGTGGAGAAGGCAAAGGTGATTGTATACACAAACACGAGTTGTCACAACTCCGCTGGAAGCGAGTATACTCCAGTATTGCCTTAGCTGTCTCAGGTAATTAATGGCAAGTAGCGACCTGGTTTGGAACTGTTTTAAGATCCTTTCACTCCTTTCTTTGCTGCTAGCATGTCCGAGCTTTAAAGCCAACGTTTAAGTTAGTTTCACAGCTGACTTGACTGGAAAAGGGGAACAAGGAAAGGATGATTCATGTTTTACAGAGTGGAGGATTTCCAATGGTGAGCAGGGCAGATAAATGGAAAAAAACACACCATACTACCGGGACGGTTGTAAGGATAGTTTATGATACTGAACTATAAGCTAAAATACAACAAACTACTTGTAGAGTTAACAATAAAAAAGAATGATAGTTATATTTTAAAGCACAGTTTTTTTGTAATGATACTCTTTCAAAACTACAAAAATCTGGAGTATTTTGTGACGCATCTCAGTCTTATGCGATGTGTTTATGAGGGGTGTAAATCACAGGTTTTATTGTTATTGTGGTCCAATATCATATGGATTCTTTACACAAAAATACAATATTTGCTGATATCACAAAGTCTGCCAGGATACAATTTCAATGTGATTCAATCAGGGGCTTGTGATCAATGAGACAATATCGTATGCCCTTTTAACACAATCAGTTACATTACAGTACATCAACTCACAAAAGCATAACATTTGACCATATTATAACTGAGCTCTTCGAGACATTTACATGAAAGGCTACTATTATTTTCAAAATTTCAAAATAAAGGCATATCTGATGACAGTAAAAAAAATCTATATATATATATTTATTGTGCAGCCCTCAAACTAAATGACAGCCATAATGGTCCTTAGCTCCAAAATAAAAACTAGTGTTGAAGTCATTGTGCTAAGATATGCCACTGTCTGGAATACTGTACTTCCTCATGTTAAATGGAAAGTGTATTGATTCTAAAACCTGACTTTATTATACAGTAATCAATTGTATTTATGTTGTATAACGTCCTGCATAACATTTTGCAGTGTATGTATAAACAGTATATATGATGTACATATATATATATATATATATATATATATATATATATATATATCATAATACCATTGAGCTAGCTGTATGCACCCAGACTATATCCGGGTTATATTTATTAAAAAAGTACATAAAGAAGGTGTGATGTACACAAAGAAAAATACCAACATAAACAAAAGTTCTGTACCCCCATACAGTAGGTAAGTACTCCAAGGTAAGCAGCTACCTATGACAGTGTATTTTCTTACTAAAACTTTTGACAGATATTGTATGTCACATGTGATGCACTTTGGGTATTTAAGATGTCGACTCTGTGTCAATCAGATGTCTGAGGAGTGAGCTCGAAACACTGCGGCATTAAATTCCTTTGGCAGCTATTTGGTGTGCGTACTTATTTGTTTTTCTGTGTTTACTGAGAGGCAGAAAAGACATGAAACAAGGCTAGCAGGGGCGTGTTATGTATTTATATTACATTTCATACGAACGGAACTACTGGGTATACAACTCCACTGGCAACTGTGCAGAGATATTACAAAGAAATACAAGTCATTTAATAAAAAAAAAAAAAGATATGCCATATGTTGGAGAGGATTTTTGCTACAGTGGTGAAAAAAGGGTTTGAGATGGCTGCATTTAGGTATCTGTAGTTGCCAGTTGTTTTGTCAGATTCTGTCAGCAACTGTTGGTGATTCTACCGTTAGTGCACTCCAAAATAGCATTAGCTACATAAACTTGAGTTGGTTACAGGGCAAATAGTATCATCTGTGCCACTATTACACAACTCACTCCCTCAGGTGCTTTTGACACAGAAAAGTTTGGATTAACGCTGACAAACCACTGAATGGAACAAGCTACACTGCCAAACTTAGATACTATCGAATGTCAATGCCTTTTTGTTGTTGTCTTTTGGTGTGGGCTAAAATCTCTTACAGCAGCTCTCGCTATCACTTCAAGCTATAATACTAAAGACGTACAATACTGCTTTCTGTTTCTAAACAACTTTAAAACTCCCCAGCTCCCCAGTGAGAGAGAGAAAGAGAGAGAGAGAGAGAGAGAGAGAGAGAGAGAGAGAGAGAGAGAGAGAGAGAGAGAGAGAGAGAGAGAGAGAGAGAGCGTGCAGCGGTGGTCGAGCATGCTAGACAGTGAATGAAGAGAGGGAGCAGCGCTAGTGAAGACAAAGCCATGAATGGTGAGGTGCCGCATTGGTAGATTTTGTGTGAATGCAGCTGAAGCACATGCTGTGTGCTGTGGCTTCTCTGCTCCGTGTGTGGGGCTCACCCTCGGTCAAACTGACACACTGATCAGCAGCACACAGCAGAGGAAAGAGATGAGGAGCAGGGGAAACACTGAAGCACATAAAAACACACAGCAATGTAACAACCTGTTTGTCGTCAAATACTGACGCTTTGTATCATTCAGACGCTTAGGGGTTCCTTGTGTGTTGGTATCAGACGCCAAGGGATAGTTACAAAGCAGCAGTATTTGATGCCCTGGAAATGAGAACGGGCTACACGCACCGTTATTGGCTTGGGGTTACCCACCCACGTGGGGCTCTTTGCAGATGTACAAAATTTCCAGAGCACATAAAAATAACAGGAAAAAAGAAAAGCCAGGGATTACTTTAAGTATAGTAATTGTTTTTGGTTTAGAAAATACTATACCTTCCGCATATTATACGAAATATGAAATGACGGATTGATTGTCCTAATCGACCTTTTCTGGCTCAGCAGAAAGCCACGTGGCCTCAGTTAACTAAATAACCATCATCCTCTCTGTCTCTCTACAGCAACAACTTCAACTTGTCACTAAAGTTAATCGAACACTAAGGCTGGTTTCACACAGCCTCAGGCGGTCCGGCGAAAACAGAAGTCTTTCCAGTTCCAATCCAAAAAGTCACAGCGGATCAAACTTTTGGAGAAACACAAGCTGACTTCACGCTGTGGTGGCTAATCATGTAGCTGACCAGATTTGTCGGTACATTTTGAGGCTGTGTGAGAGTCCCGTACAGTAAACAGTAAACATTCTTGCCTCTATCAGTGCCACAAGAAAGGTTTAAAAACTATGAGGGCAAAAGAAACAAACACAAGCATTTAACTGCCCAGGAGTTTGTGTAGTTGATTGTTTCCTGTAACAAGCTCCAACACAGTCGCAAAGTCTCTTTTCTTTCTCTCTTTCTCTGTGAAATGAAGCTGCATTCAAGTGCGGTAGGAAATCTCGAGATCATAACAACCATCTGATGGAAAACAATAATCGTGAAATAAAAGTCTACTTGTGCTACATAAGGGGGTTAAAAAACAACAGGATGTCATTGTGCCTGTAAATTAAACAGTGAACAGTTGGGAAAATGGTGACAATTCCAATGCTTGTAAATGCAGTGATATTGTATGAGAAGGATTAGGTAATGGATACTTAGGGTACACTCCAAACACGGCTGACACACTGTAAACATACATTCAGACCTAAAGGCAATCGGAACCCAGAGCAGCTTGAGAAAATCACACTCACACAGGGCACACACACAGGACACACACAGGACACACACAGGAGACACACAGGAGAAACACACACACACACACAGGAGACACACACACACACACACACACACACACACACACACACACACACACACACACACACACACACACACACACACACACACACACACACACACACACACACACACACACACACACACACACACACACACACACACACACACACACACACACACACACACACACACACACACACACACACACACACACACACACACCTCAGCTGGACGACAGGTCCAAACCTGGTACCTGCTTCCTGTGAGGAAACGGACGACTCACTGAGCCATGCTCAGTTTAATATTTTTGTATTTGTGCTGTGCACTGATGTATCATCTGGTTATTATCCAACTGGAATGCCTTCTGTAAATGTCTTTATCAAACATGGATGTGCAGTGAGGGGTCTGGGATTTGGTACACTGAATTAGGGATGAAATCCTGTTTCACACATGTACAATGAATTTAAAGCAATGGGCCAGAACATACCCACGATAATCAGATGGTACCCTTTTCTTGAAATGATCCTGAATAGTTACCTGTGTTCACTGCATTGTAACTGAGAAATGGGGTGTTTTGTTTTTTTTAAACAGCCACACCCAAACATTGAACGAATGTCATGTTATTGTCATTATATAATAACATAAAGATAATGGTCTATCTAATCTATTTTTTTAATACGCAATGCAAACTCATTTGTTGCAGTTCTCATTTTAAGTTGCCAAGAAAAGCGCATTAACGCAAATTAATGTAAGATGAAATAACTTGGTTTGACACCTAAGCTGGACTTAATCAGCAGGAGTCACAACAGCCTGGTGTCTTGAAGAAGAGGGAGTCACCAACAACAAAAGATAATGGGGAATAATCCTATAGGAATTTCAGCACACACACACACACACACGCACGCACACACACACACACACAGGTGTGCGCACAAAAACAGCCAGCTCCGTCTATAATGACCTTATAATGCTTCAAATCCCCTCATCACCTTATGTGCTCACACACATACACACACACCCACAATGATGCACTGAGCCACACTTCCTTGTGACCATATATGGTGGCAGCTTCCTCTAGAGCACAGTTTCCAGGGTGACAGGGAGAAGTAGGCATACATGAACACAGACAAGAAAGACTTGCTAGAAGACTTGCTGATTGCAGGCTGCTTCATCCTGCTCTTAGAGCAAAGACAGGATTCACAGACATTAACCAATCAGTGTTATGTAGATGGACAATTGCGCGCGCGCACACGCACACACACACACACACACACACACACACACACACACACACACACACACACACACACACACACACACACACACACACACACACACACACACACACACACACACACACACACACACACACACACACACACACACACACACACACACACACACACACACACACACACACACCTTGTTGATGATGTGCTGCTGCTGCTGGAATTGTTGTTTGTGTTTCTCCAGGAACTGCTGGTGTTGCTGCTGGACCACCAGCTGCTGCAGGGCTTGGGCCTGTCCACACTGCTGCTGGGGCAGAGGCGCTGACTGGGTTCTTCCAAGGGGACGGTGGCCCCGTGCAAGTTTGGAGACAGAAGGTGATGGTAGCGGGAGGCCAGCCAGACCAACTGTGGTAAACACAGAGTGGTCACAGGAGAATATTATTTACATTTTTAATATGTCGGGTCTTATTTCAGTAGTTTGTCCATCATTTATATTGCTTTGGAATATATTTCATTACTAAATTCAAATAAAGAGATGTACAATACGCAGACAATGGACCAACTGGAGACTTATTTTTCAGCTCCACGCTACTTTTTTAAATTTAGAACAATGACAAGGTGCATGTGCCCTAAAAACAAAATGCCAGATCCATTTGGATTGTGATGCCCTGTAGACTCTGTTGTGTGTAGCTGTCAGAGATGTGGACTTGGACTTAAGTTGACTCAAGTCACTTTTTTGATGACTTGAATGTGTTCATGATAGAGTATATCATCATGGCATAATAATAATAACAACGAGACACCAGCTGCTAATTGCTAACAAGTACAGAAAATGAATGTCGCACTGAATACTGACCCATTTGATTGTGGCTCTGCTCCAGCAGCACCATGTGTTGGAGAAGGGGGTTGTGACCAGCCGTGCCCCCTCCGGCCCCCTCCCTCTCCAGAGCTGAAGATGCCAAGTAAGAGGGCAGGTGGGCAGTGGGCAGGAATGGAGGGGTCAGAGGAATGCCCTGCTGTAGCGCAGGCAACGCCAGACGACCCTCACCATCTTGGTGTCCTGACACCACCTACAGAGAGAGAGAGAGAGAGAGAGAGAGAGAGAGAGAGGCAGATGGTCAGAGACAAAGAAGGGTCAAATAAGATAAAATGGCAGTGAGATGGAGAAAGAGAAGCAGACAAGGCGCCTTCATGCCAAAAATTATTGACAAGAGCTGTTTTGTAAATTAAATATTCTTGGAGTATGCTGTGTTATATCATTATAATACTGTGCAGTGACTGTACTCACACTGCTAGAAGGGCCTGTGGCTGGCAGTCCCAGGGTGATGTTGGGCAAAGAAGGGGAGGTGTAGAGGGAGAGCTGGCTAACTGAACCTTCCCTTGCAGCCAACCTCTGAAGCAGGGAGGCCTGAACACACGCAGCCAAATGACATTACAGTAAATACTTACAGTCATAAAGTAGACACAATGTTACATACTGAACATTACATTGCCTCTATTTCACACACACGAATGCCAAGAGACACACATGTGCATGCACAGTGATGCAGATGTTGGCAGTCATGCTGGTTACCTCTCCTGGGCTGCTGGAGATGGTGACCCCGTTCTCACTGGGGATGTTACTGGAGCTGTTGTTGGGGGAGCTGGGACCTGAGCCCGGTGCACTGTTGCATGCAGATTCTAGAACACACACAACACAGGAATACGTTTTTTTTTTTTATTTCTTAATCGGCTCCAGCCCCCCGCGACCCCGACCCCGGGATAAGCGGTTGAAGATGAAAAAAAAAAAAAGATGAATTAATAAGACGCTGAACTTTCTGTTATTTCTTGTCCTTCTGGGGTGTATCATGTATGAGAAGCATGGATTTAAATGTGTTTTTTTATTTCCAAAACCTCAGTTACATGAATGATGATATTGTATTTTTACTTATTTATATGACACTGTTTGGAAAAAGCCATCAAACATCATGTTGCTAGGCAAAATGGTAGACTGTATTTAAAGATGGATGACACGTCTCCACTTCTTCTGTACAAAGACGACCAAAATATCCTGGATACAGGGCTTGTGCTGGTGACATTGTTTGGAGTGAGAGTCTATACAGCAGTGATCAGGCGGTAGTCAAAGTCAAGCCCATACACCCGTCTAGCTCAATCATTACAACCAAACCCACTTGAACACTGAAATAACAAAAACAACTCTTTAAGAAAAATTATTTGACGCATACTTTGAATTTTAGTTTGGCCCACATTCCGTCTGCTAACATTTGTCCTGTCATACACATGGGAGAAGTTACATTCAAGGCATTTTGTCCTGGTGAAAAGGATGGTGGTTTGGGTTTACAATAAACCTTTTCTGGCAGAAAGAAAAGGAGGGCTAACTTCTCCTGTTTCATCACGCCGTTCCAAATATGAGGCAGAATGTTGATGTATAACTCTCTTTTACGTGCTTATCAAAGTAATGTGAGAGCCAGCTTCTGCACATATTTATCATGAAACAACGGAATAAATCCAGTAACAAGAGTCTCACCAGCCACGTCTAGGGAACGCTTCTTGGCAGTCGTGATGGGACCATCTTTCCTTCGGAGCAGTGGGCTGCTGCGGCGCTCTGTTACCTTCTGCTTTAGCCGGGAACGAAGCTTCAGGTTGGGCTCGGAGGCTGACGAGACACAGATAGGAACAGGGACATGACGGAAAGGGTTTACAAAAATTTCTGTCTAGAGTAAGTCAAAACTTAAAAGTAGACCTTCTCTTATTTATGTAACACTGTGTGTTTAGAAAATGCCTGACACATCTAAGTGATGGCAGGGTAGTATTTGACTTCCATCTGGGCGACCCATTCTAAAAATATTAACGTGTTACACGCCAGCAAATGCCGCGCTTGTTCAGAGGCATGTAGTGGCGCTAAGGAGCCGGTCCCTATAGGCCACACTGTATGTGTTGGCTGACAGATACAGGAGCTGAGGTTAGCCATCGTCATGTGACAGTAGGAAGCAGCCAACTGGCAGCCTTCTTGACCCCATGCTTAATGATGCTGCCAGTGAACACTGCTTATTTCAATTACAACAACCTTCCACTGCCTGTCGTCACACGTGTTTGTCTGCATATGGGTATGTGTGTGCCTGGTTCTATATTTCTTGGGGCTCTGCCTTCCGCTTTGGATTTGCTCTGGCTATGTATCAGTGCGTGCCACATGAGGGCCAAACGGAGAAGAGGCAAGCATTCAGTATATTCTGGGAATCCTCTCAGGTCATGGATAGAACCTGACCTCTTCTAGACAACTTTGCCTTGGTGTCTCTCTGCCAGACAATCCCAGACACGGAAAGCTTTATTCCATTATCCACTGGCTTCGTTCCGTTCAGTTAGTTGAAGCTGGGCGGTTGACCAACGGTTGACCCGATGCTCGTCCCACGACCTTCTATCAAACAGACCCGGCTACATTCATTAGCCTCAGAGAAGGAGCTGGGGTTTTGGTACAGTCAAGTGGAAGAAATTGATTTCTCTGTGTGTACTGTAGCGATTTATTGTTAGAAGACCTATTCAGGGTCATTATAAAACTTTTTGGCCCTTGCTTACTGTAGCCTTGAACACTTATCAAGGTAGGATGAAGCTACAAAAAGTTGGAATGTAGTTTGATGAGGTACAAGTACTCTATATACCTCTTGGTCAGTACGTATAAAATGACTATAAAATTAATCTATATAGTCTCAGTATTTTTTCAAATGCAATTTTTAAATTTAAGGGGAACATGCCTGTGAACCTATTATTATTATTAATAATTTAAAAGAGAGCTTCTAAGTGGAGGGCACTCTTCCAAAGTCTTTGTTAAAAGGGATGGAGTGGGTCAGGTTAAAATGCTTTGCATTAGCTATAGGAGAAGAAAAGACTATGAGAGAAGGAGCCTAGTGCATTCCAGTTAAAGTTTAGTCAATTGCACAGGGAATTATAGTAGTCTCATATTTGGACATTACCACAATACTGACACAATTATTATAAAACAATATTTAAAGTGTTAGTTTAAGTTTAATGAATGCAGGCACATTATGTGAATGTTAGTATTTGCTGACAAAGTTTGTAGTAATTGTGTCATTCAACATGGTTTTTTTAAGCCTGTAGGATTCTGAAAGTGCTTTGAACATCCATGAATATGAATCATTATAATTTTTGTAAATGATGAGAAAAGTAAATGAGCCATGGGTCTGAAGATTCTTCTAGAATTAGATAACCCACTTACTACGCTTGCTAGAGACGCACAGTGTTGGAACTGCCACAATCAAAAGGGAACAGAGAGCTCTTGTTATATTTGCGCTAAATTATTAACAAACATTTGTAATGCTTAAAAAATATTTCCCAAGTGTGACAGGAAACATTATTAGCCTCCACTGTGAAGACCTACTGACAGTGGGCTGCAAAGGTGACAGAAACTGTGGTCGTTCTGGTGGGTAGCCAGAGGAGGAAAGACAAGGCACACAAAGATGATGGAATGGAGGAGGGGGTGGTCAAGGTTGTGTTTGTGTGTTCTGAGTCATTATGAAATGGAGAGATAAAAGAAGAGAGAGAGAAGGATAAACGGAAGGTTAGAGGGGCGCAAAGAGGACAGTAAAGGAGAAAGAGAAGGAGGGTGAAGTAGGGGTGTGTGTTTGCTGGGCACTGGTCGCCATGGGGTGTTCACCTCAGGACGCAGTGACTTTGAAGGGTGTTAATGCCGACTGGGCAAAAGCACACCAGTGTGCACACGTGCGAACACACTCGCTGCATAGGGCCCAGACTGGTTTTACTGCTGATGCTGATATTTTACTGTAGCCCTTTCTCTCTCCTTTGCCTCCACTCATCCCCTCCTCTCTCCACCTCCCTCTAAATCCCCACTTCTCGTCTTCTTTCCCCTGGCATAACTCCTTCTCCTCTCCATTGTTGAGCCTCTCACCCTAGTTCTTTTCTTTGCAAATGACACAGCATAAGCAACTGTTAATGACAGTTTATGTGCTGCCGCATTACATTCTTGATGGCGCAGAAAACGGCGTTTCTAAACAGCAAAAATCGCATTCTTGAAAGTTTTTTCAGATTTTCCGCCGCCTTCTGACCACTGTAACTCTGTACTGATCCTCTCCTGTCAGGCAGCAGCATGTCGTCTTCTGTGGGACACCAGGCTGCTACAACCCACAGTCCTGGCATTATTAGGTAACATTAAAGGTCCCATATTATGCTCATCAGGCTCATACTTTCAGGTATTTTTGGCTTCTACTAGAATATGTTTACATGCTAAAGTTGTACTCCGTAAGATTTCCATCTATTTAATTGTCTTTTAAGTTAATATGTATCAAAGAGTGAGTTAAACCAGTGGTGACTGATCATATGACCCACTAATGAAAGCACTTCTACTTGCCTTTTTGACGAGTATTAAAATATCCGTGTCTGTTGCGACATTTGCGGGCTAGATGTAAATAGGCTGCCATGTTGGTGACGCTGCTGACAGCTGTTGGTCTGTCGGCCCAGATCGTCACCAACGGTTACGCTGCACTAGCTTGTAACGGGAACTCAGGTATTAAGTATAATAGGAACATGTGTGTGTATGGATTTAAGAGGGTAAAATCTAGGGGAATGACTGGAAGTAGAGAGGTGAATGTGTTTTAATGAAGTTTACAAAAGGGCAAAAAACAAACGTAGTGACCATGAACGTGACAAGATGGAGAATCTGAAAGAACAGGCTCGTCTGCAGCTACATCTTACCACCATAGAGGCCGCTAGAAACCACGTATCTCAAATCTTATGGAGTACAACTTTAATGTTTAAAAAAACTCATTATTTTTCTCATCCTGTCTAACTGAATATTCCTGTATTCACACTCTGTCTCAAACTCTTCGTTTTAGCGCCTGTCTCTTTAAGGCCCCCCATCTGAAAAAGCCCAGTCTGCTCTGATTGGTCGGTGTTTATGGATCTTTCGCATCAGCGTCTCAGCATTGTCATTGCAGTTGGGGTGTGACTGTAACAGCGCTGTAGCTGCACTTTCTGATCCACTTTCACACTTTAAGATAGCCACTGAAAGTGTACAAAACCCAGTAAAGTACGTATTTCTACTCATCTGATGACATCAATACCAAATTAAACGTCTCTATAAGTGGTGCTTAATATTTCAATTAAAAGTGGAGGAGGAACCGCTTCACTGATACAAAACATATTGATCAGTTGCTCATCTGTTTGGACAGATGGGAGTCCTGAGCTTCCTGCTGGGGGAAGATGTGCTGCTCTTCGAATGAGAGGCAGAGAGGTAGGGAGATTTATGGAAATCAATAATGTAGATGGCTGAAACTCATCAGTGAAGCTTCCCAGAACATATGTTAATGATACATGACAGACAGACAGACAGACGTATTTTAGGGTCGACTATTGATGTGGTGGTGAATATTTACATAATGAGATCTTTTTATCATCAGTAAGCGGGTAAAAGGAAATAATAGAACAGAAAGAACAGCCGAGTGTGTTCAGAAAAATGACATTATTTTACTGAAATGCTGCTTTTTAAAGCAGGAATATGTATGTAAGTATGTCATATTATGATCTGAGATGATAGGATATAGGATGTCTCATGATATGGATATATGGGGCTGGATTATAATTGGTCATCTTTCAATAAAATACTATTGTAATGAAATCATATATCAAGTTAGTGTGATCTACAATTATATCGTCTAAACTGATAATAACAAGCTGTAAATCAAATTTTTCCGGAAAAAAATGCGCTGTGGAATATTCTCAGGGAATATCATTTGAAAATTGCAGTTTTGTTTTTACATCACACTATTTGTGTGCATGCATGGGAACTGTTCGGGTATCTGGATTACCTTAATTTTTCCTCTGATTTCACTTGTGCTCTTTGTACACTAGGTTTTTAAAAAATTTAAGTATTTAATCCACAGGACAAAAATACGCTTCACCATGTGGTTATTTCATATCTTTTAATTTCTATAATCACCAGAAAGCATGCTTTATCCTAATATATATCATTGGAGAAATGAAATGACCTATATCGAGATAGAAGATTTTGGCCATATCATCCAGCCCTATCCATATTATATTAACATTTTGCCCAGTGGCGTCCATTAATAGTTGTCACACCACACACACAAGTGCTAAACAGCAAAGCAGTTTGAGGTTCAAAACCACTGGGTTTGAGATTAGATGTATAAAATACTAGCCTTTTACCAAAGAGTTTGGTTGAGTCAAATAACTGGAAATAACCTTGTTCTGGAGTGAGACACACATCCACTTCCTTGCTCACTGTACTCTGTCAAACTGTAGAGCTGTGTTAAATAAAGAACATGGAAGTGCTATGCCATATGTGGGCATCCAGCGGGGTTTAAATGTTTAGTGTGGTATGGGAATGTGTGTGTGATAATGTGTGAAAGGGCGAGGGATAAAGGGGGTCAGCATGACAGGCCTGCATTTGTCAAGAAAGCCTTACAGACTTCCTGCCACAGCATTCAAAGTGGCCCTCTGTGTTCTCCATTATCACAGAGCCTCACAGACTTGGACAATGAGCCCCTGTTGTAATAAACTGTATGTCTGGCCTCGCTTCCTAACATACATTTAGAATTTACACGCATGTATTACACAACTGGGTCCCCACAGGCAAAAACGTCATGCGTGACAGCTCCAGTCGTCAAAGCGGCGCACAACTGTGGTGACCACTGTCGCTCTCTTCCTCTTGAACGCAGTTCATCTCTGTCTGCCCGTCTAATCTGATCTAATGTCTGCTCACTGTTGACACAACAGTTCCTCAATAGCCTGCATGCGCATGTCAGTAAATTCTCCTCACAAATGACACAAAGAACACTGCCTTCAACTCCGTTTCGCCTAAAGTGTTCTTGATGTATGCACAGGGATGTTGTGCCGTAGTGCCTGCTGTACTTTGTGTCAGTATGAACTATGGAACTGTAAGTTGTGAATATTTCTCAGCCCCACTAAATTCCTGAATTACATGTGAGTGTCCCTGAAAGTTGAAACTTGCTGTGTGAGGTTGTGTGCCAGGATAAATCATTCCTGCCTCCAGCTCACAGCAGGTGGGCAGGAGTGCAGAGTACACAGAGCTTGGCCTCCAGCTGTGAAAGCAGGCAGCGATACTGCCTAAGCAGCTGTGGACGCTAAGTGAACAATCACAACTTGGCCATACTTGACTTGGACTGAAGGACGGAGAAATAACAGTCGGATGCATCCAGAGGGCAGGAACTGATGGTTTTTACGTGCTTCCTAGAACACTACTCAGAGTAGTCAAGGGCTGTTTTGTTAAACGGTTTGATCAATGATGTCTGTGAAGGAGTGTCCCTGAATGTGTGTTTCAATATTTAACAGGAGAACAGCCAACTGGCTTTAAAGAAAAAATACATTTTTAAACCTCATGATGAAGCACAAGCTGAATAGAAGTAAGAAATCAATTTTCAGGCTCCGATCCTCAAAAATTTCCACATTCATCATTGTAAGAAAAAAACAGGTTTAAGATAATTTAGAACTTTTTCTTGGCTGCCAACCAGTAACTTCCTGGAGCCTGCTCCTTGCCCAACAGCTGGCCCTGGCAAGGAAATAGTCCAGCACACAACTGCTCGTAAAATTGTCAGATTGGCCTTTCTACACTTTCGGCTTCACAAACGACGTGTTGGTTAAAAGATTTTCTCATATGAACTCTGGACAATATCCGATTAATCAGGAACGGACCCTGTCCAAAGTTGCCCTTTCACACATGCAGAACACAACAGGACACTGTGCATACTTTCCAACTTACTAGAAATACTCTGTTTGGTCAAGGGGTGTCGCTTGGATAAAGCATGCAGGAAGCAGGATATGGTGTGAACTACACAGTGATCATGTAGCCAGTTCGTGATTTGGTCATAAACGACAACAGTCTCTCGCCATTCCTTGAATTTTTGGATAATTTTGGCGTCATTCCCATAGGTCATTCCTCATAGACAGAAGTTCCCAAATCCTGTCGTCACTCCAGTTAAACTTTTCCGTTTGTTGCCTTTGTGTAAATGACCCTTATTCTTCACCCTTGAATGTTTGTATTCTTCCGATTTTGCACAAGCCGCATGATAGAAACATCATTAACACGCCCCCTGGCTCACTGTGAATTCTCCACACATGAACTTTTGTATTCACACATGGGATCAATTGGACATGACACAGACAGCTTTGAAACCCAATAAGAAACTTAATTAGCTAAGAAGAAAAACAACTTTGACACTATTGTGTACCTGTTTTGCGGAGAGGGAAGTCGTCTTTTGAGTCGTATGTCCCCAGCATCGGATGGGTGTACGCTGACAATGCTGTTTGGGGAGGGGAGCTCTGGTCCAAAGAGCTGTGCTGGGTTTTTCTAAAAAAAAAAAAGGTAATGAATACATTTATTAATGTATGCTTGCCAAGCTCGATCTCTACCTACGGTCAATTACCGGATAGACACAAGCACAAACATAAAAGGTGTAGTGACAAAGACAGCTTCCATTTCCTTCCCCAAGGTCAACACTTTAAAAGACTCAGCAGAGTGGGAAACGTGGGTGGAAAGGAGAAAGAGACAGAGTAGAGTAAGGGGGCCGAGAGTCAAAGCTGCTTGTCTTTTCACCATAAGACAGCAAAGAGGCTACCGAAAGTTGGGGGAGGTAAGAGATGCAAGATGAGACTGAGCTGAGGAGAAAGCAAACAGGTAGGAGAGTAAAGAAATATGATGGTTGTGACCATAATGGCAAACCATTTTTTCTCACCGATTGTTCTATCGTCTCCTGCCTTGGCAGAAACGTTCGACTGCTTAAAGCCTCTTCAAATATTTAGAGCACATGAGAGGCCATTGTCTTCTCTCTCAGCCCACTTCAAACACATGCACACACAAACACACCTCAAAGAGAGCCAGCTGTCAATCACCGACTACAAACGCAGGCAGAAAAAAAGCCTTGTTCCATCAACATTTTCTGTCCTGTTTCAAGACAACTGGCAGAGACTATCAGAGACGGCAATGTTGTTGATGTTGATGTTCTTACAGTACACAGGCAGGGACAACCACACAACAGGGGTTCACTACACCACAAGGTTTGCCATATTTGTAAAGCCACGATGATGAGGGACTTCCATGTTGCTCATCATTGTGGATTTTATGTTTGATAGTTTCTCAGTGTGGAAATTCTTTTGAGCATAGATGAGAAAAAGGCACCAACTCAAAGGCTTGTGGATATCTGATAGCTTCGGAATCACAGGTTTCATCTGTCTCTTCTTTTTAACCCTTGTTCTTTTTTCTTCTATTAAACCAGAAATGCACATCATAAAGTAACATTTAAAGATTGCGCAAAGGTTAGTATGAAAGAGCAAAAAGAAAAGGATCTCATCTTTCATTTGCTTTCCAATGTTGCTTTTCTGCATTATTTTGTAGAAGTATTTAATATATATGAGTTAACTTTATAATTTGTTGTTCAAGCTTTCTAAAGCAAGAAATGCAAACATATCATGCTTGCTGTAGAATGAATGCATTTTTATAATTTCAGGCAGTTACTGTAGGTGACAAAGACAAAGAGTTGTATATAGAGTAGAAGAAAGCTCCGCCTCTCTCTCACATACTGTATCATATCAAATGTATTATACTTAGTAAATTGACCTAAAAAGGCAATATCAGTTTAACTGTATGCTTCATTCAGAATATATTTACCTTTATCTATTCTCTCGTCAAAGCCACGAGACTCCATTGACAAAAAAAGTTATTTTACCGTGCAGAACACAGGAGTTGCTGGTCTACCGCTGCCTCGATCAGCTGGTTTGTTTGTTAGTTCCAAACCTTTTAAAACACCAAATTCACATAATAATACAAACAAACTTACCAATCAAGGCAGCAGTACACCAACAACGCTGGTGTTCTGATAGGTAAAATTACTGTTTTTGTCAAAGAAGTCCGGTGGCTTTGATGAGAGCATAGATTACAGCTTCAGTTCCGCCTTGTAAACTTAAAAGATGATGACTGACAGCTAGAAAGAGTGGTGAAAATATTGTATATGTATATGCATATTCACTCAAACTGATATTTTCTTTTTCAGGAGGGCCTTTTTTATGTGGCTATAATACATTTTGCTGGTGCCCCTGTCCATAGCAGTACATTGCTAAGCTTCCGTGTTGGTACTCCTGCCTGCTTCTCCAAACTGGGGGAGTGTCGACCACCATCTACTGTAGGTACTGACAATGGATAAGTATATCATGCAACCCCACTTCAAAATACCAGAACTATCTGTTTAATTTTGCAGAAATTCAGAATTTACAACCAGTCACATTCCGAGCAGTAAGCGTTTCTGTAGTGGTGGGCTGTGACACTCACCCATACCAAAAGCGTGGGTCGCTGGGCAGACAGTGGTTTAGGTTTCGCTGAGCCAGGGCTTTCTTCTTGTTCAGGACAAACTCCTGAAGTCGCATCTTAACCTCTGTACTGGCCACTGCACCTGATAGAGAGATAGAGAGAACAGGGGAGATCAGCAAACAAAGGTTTGCACACGCTTTATTTTCTGCCTCATACAAAATACACTTCCTTCAATATTGCATTTATGTTGTACTTCAGTGCCTCCACTGTACTGTACTATCCAATCTGTGACACTAACATGAAAATTATAACAACATCCATCCATACTTCCACAGATAATGGGTTTGTAACTACATGCAGGGCGCATAGTGTTGCATCACAGTTTCACGGAAATCCCACAGAGACGAAAGCCGTGCGCTGCAACTCGCCTTGAAGACGCACATTATGAGTTACATTCAGCTCCCGGTCTCTCCTCAATTACCACCCTCATTTCACAGCTACAAACAAATTGTCCAGGGAGAGAGATGTGGCGACGAGTGACAGGGAAAGAGAGACAGAGACAAAAAAGTGAGGAACGGAGTTAGGAGAGCAATAAAGAGGGCAATAAAAATGTGTTTTGAGAATACAGGAATAACAATGGAGGTGTGTTTGCCTAAGAATGTGACAGAGGGAGTGATAACAGGGGATGTGTCAAGCTTGAGAAAGAAAGTGGTAAATACAGTATGTCAAGAGCTAATATATGCTCACTAAATCACGGTGCAGGTGGAAGTGCTGACATCCCAATATGTCCGCTTTGCCACTGAAGGAAATTGGCTTTTATGAGACTGCCTTCTATGCAATTTATTGCAGTACTTAACAAAGCTTCTTCTGTTTACAACCCAATGCTCTTTCCATAGACGTCAATCTATAGGCTCACTCTGCCTAGCAGAGAATGGTTGAGGAAAAGGACATTACTGGCAGAAGATTATGGACCCAAATGTAATAACAGTTAAGTATTAACAGTATATTCAAATGGACTTGTGCTGATATGTTTGTTAAAAAATACATTGTAGCCTGCATAATTGACTGACTGATTAACTTTACTACAAGGATTACTATGAAATATCTATTTTGTGACTGCATGACTAGTATCAATGTGAACCGTGTAACAACAGGCATTGAGTTAGTAAGTTGAAAGGTCCCATAGGATGCTCATTTTCAGGTTCATACTTGTATTTTGGGTTTCTTCTAGAATATATTCACATGCTTTAATGTTCAAAAACATATTATTGTTATCATTAAGTCTGTCTGAATTGACCTGTAATCATCTCTTTATTTCTGAAATGTTTAATTTTCGCACCTGTCTCTTTAAACTCTCCTTCCAAAAGAACATAGTCTGCTCTGATTGGTCAGTGTGACTGTAACAACACTGTAGTATAGCATAGTTGTGACATCACAACCGTACAGAAGTCCTGATGGGTCGTTAAAAGACACAGTTTCTGAATACAGGCTGTGTGCATTTCTTTGTGGATTGAGCATTTTGATACTTTCACAGTATTTAGATATCACCACCTATGTTGGTGATAGATAAATCAACCAATCAGATCAACCAAGCGAATGACGTACTAACAGAGCGTTGAGGCAAAGTAAACAACATGTTGGTAAAGGATATTTGCCGTTTGTGTAACGTGAATTTATGGATAAAGGCACAATATCAGGTGCCCGGTCCATATTCCAACACAAGGATCCAAGAGAAAAAAGCGTTAACGAGCGGCTTGCTTGATAGCTGCGCTCATCTCATCCATGGAGGCCGCCATGTTGTTTACACTGAACAGTTGTTTCTCAGTCCGTCTGACTTCGACTCGCCTCAAAACCAACGCTGATTGGTTCAGTCGCTTGGGCAACCTTCTCTAAATTTTCTGTGCCGCAACTTACCAGACTGATCTGCAAGTAAACTACAGTAGAGGCTAGAGATTCTGTCTACAGGGAGAAAAAAAAGTGTTGAGATAAATATAAATATATATTTTTTTTTTCCATAGAAGTAAAGCGCAGATATGAAGCCAATATAACTGTCAAAAGACCATTTAATTTCATTTTGTGTGCAAGTTGCGGTCAAAGTAGAGGAGCCCTCAAATCTCTAGACGTTCCCCAGCCGAGCCACTGTGTAACTGCTCCGACCTGTTAACATGGGCACCGGGGGGAAAAAGTTCTGCGACGCACATGTGCGGCTCAGGCGAGATGTGTGGCCCAGCTTTTACACACCAAATAAATTGCTATGATCTGGGAACAACAGTGATAAAAAGGAGTCCAAGCTATGGGGAATAAAATAAAGCGGTCAGACAGTTAGATAGATTTCAAACAAATCCCCAGGAAAGTCAAACTTATTTGGAGGAGAAACAAAAAGGGAAGTGTGAAATTATTACCCCAACTGTCCACTGTAAACATCCATCATAGTTCAGACCTACTTCCTAATCTCCATGACTTCCCCCAGCGGCTACAGTTACATACTGTACACAGTTTGCCAACATTTCTGGCACACTTTTGATTTTATAACTGAATCAAGTGGTTTAGATAATGTGGCTGAACGGCTGGCTTGTTTATAGGCAGTCTGATCGTCTGACAGCTTGTGTTTCTGACATTGTTGTAGAAATGTTTTCAGCAGCAAGTTGCTTGGTGAGTACAGTGTAATCATGAAAGATGCAATGGTGGCCAAGGCAACAGAAATAAGTTGAAAATGAACAAAATTATCTTTTAAAAAGGAACAAAAATAAATGGATGAAGTCAAGGTATATAGCAAGTTCTCTGGTTTAACTTCATTCCTATATTTTTCACCAAACAAACCAACGCTGGGAAAAGAGAACAAATGACACAACAAGGCCATGTGTACCACTTGAATGGCTGCTCCTCTGGCCTTGTCTTGCCGCTCTTATTCTGATATTCCCTGTGGTAAATGTGCGAGGTCAGGCTGCTCTGACTGCTGGGCAATAAGGACAGGTGCTGTGACAAAGGGGCTGGAGGGGCCAAGTCTCTCTGACACCTGCTGTGATAATACGACACAGTGCTTCAGCACAGTTACAACAGATGTTGGCAGCATTCAGGAGATGGAAAGTGAATAAATGATAGGTCAGATATGACGGCTTTATTTAGAGCTTGTTCATGGCACTATTGAGCTGCATGAACCCACTTATACTCATAACTAATCTCATGTAGGTCACTTTACATTTCTCTCAGTAAAAAAGTGTACGAATGCAACTTACTCTCCTGTCCCCTCTCCTTGTTTTTGAGCTGGAGGAGTTTATGTTCCCGCTGCTGCTTCTCCATTTCTTGCTCATGACGCTGCTGCTCCATCTTCCTCTGGTGCTCCAGCAGCTCTTGTTGGTGCTTGAGGGCCAGTAAATCCTGTTGGTGCTGGTGGAGAGAGAAACAAGACTATAGAAAGGAGAAAGTACAAGGAGACAGAGAAGATGGGTAAAGCACACTAAACAGGATGAGCAAAAAAATACAGAAACTGATAATCTATGATTTTTAAGCTATTCTAAGGGACATGACATCACCAAGCAAAGTCCAGTATGCTACATGCTAACCAGGAGACTTAGTAGATTTGTAGAAAACACATCAAAATTATTCTCATACTCAGATCTTCCTCACTGGCTGACTTTTTTTTTGCCGTGGCAACACTAGGCAGGCTTTTGTGAGTTACACACAAAATACACACACACACAAACTTTACTGTGGCCAAGGTTCCCATGGAGATGACTAAGCAACAAAATACTGCCACCAGATCAGATTACACTCACATCACTTAAGTGTACACATGCACATGCTTCCTCCTGTCCTTCCCATGGTGCATTTCTGCTGAATACAGTCCTACAGTAGCTGTATCCAAGGAAGGACTCCCTCCCGATCCACTCACCTTGACATGTTCCTGCAGCTGGACTTCATGTTGTCGCGACAGCTGTTCATGCTGCCTCTGGAACTCAGCAATCAGGAGCTGTCTCTGGAGCTGTTGCTTGTGTTTGAGAGTTACCAGCTCCTGCTGCAGCTGCTGCTCCTGGTGGTCTGTAGGATATTTTCAAGACATTAGAGCTCATAGAAGCAGAGGTGTGTTTGTAGTTAATAGCGAGGATAGGACTTTTAACCGCAAGACATTACAACAAGAGAGATCCTCCCCACTTACTGATGACTGGCCCGCGACCTGGCTCGGAGGACGCGGGACAATTTGTGGAGACAGGCGGTGTAGGGTGGGGTTGGGGAACAAGGCCAAATGGGGGCTGCTGGTGATGGTGATGGTGGTGGTGGTGGGGGTGGTCCACTACGCGCAGGTCCATGGGAAGGATTGTCGTTGCGGTTGGTGGCACCTGCATGGGCAGTGCTGCCGTGCTCACGTCCACTGGAGGAGGACAGACAGGGAGAGGAGAGGAGAGGAGAGGAGAGGATAAAGATTGTTTAGAACAGCAGCAATAAAGTACTTACAATGCATATTTCTAGACACAAAATGAATGGCGTCTTGCACACATTTTTACACTGCATGATGCCACCTTGACTCAACCACTGCAGCCCTGACCTGCTGAAGTTGTGTTTTCAGTGGCTTTTTCGGGGCTACAGCCCTATGGTAGCTCTGTGTGTTTTGGCCATTTATTTTTATTTTCGAACATCCATATGAGAGCGATTGTTGTGTTACAGACGTAACTTTCATACTTTCGGCGGTGTTATGTTTTGTCACCGGCTGTCTGGGGCTCTGGAGCTAATATAAGTCTCCTGTTATTTTGCTATCTAAAAGCATTAATTACGAGGCAGCTAAATCAGGAAATGTTGGGTTTTCATCTGCAACTCAACACTCCTCTCTCTCTTTCATCTCCAAAACAGACACACAAAACTCAACTTCAGTATCAGGTACCAGGTATACTCCACAACTTTAGCTAACAGGAAACCAAAAAAAGCGAGTCGAGTTGAGAACACACGCTTGCCAATCTTTTTTATATAAACAAATGAAACTGCAGTGTAGAGTTGAATATCCTCAACACGGCTAAAAGCCCAGTCTCCTGAGGGAATTATTAAAGAACATTCATGTAATTTTCTTCTCAGAATATTTAGCACAATTGAATAATTAACTCAAAGTCCAAAATGTTTAATATCCTTTGATAGCAGCCAAAATACCCTGTCCTCTCTGATCCAAATAAGACATATGAACACTTGTTACATCATCTGTCTGGGCACTGCAGCCTTGACTGTTGCACTCAGCATTACACACTGTATTGGTTGTTGGCAAACTAGGGACTTAAGCCTGTTTTAGAGTAGTATGGATTTGGTAAGAGCATTAGCAAAACACTAAAAACATAAACTGTGTCTGTAATTTAGAAAGCGTGGATCATCAGTGACATTCTGTGCTGTGGTGGGAGCAATGTGTAAATGAAGCCTCCATCAAAATACTCTTAACACACATCCGTACAAACATCATTCTCAGAGAAACCCTCTACGCACACTTTTCTGTACGCAGAGGACAAAATAGCACACACCAGGGGAAGAATGATGAAACATGGCAGCAGAGAGCAAAAACAATCCCCCTGCGACATGAGTTTCGCAGCAGGGATTTGCTGACACGCATACAGACTTACTGTGTGTATTTGTGTAAATGTGTTTCCACTTTGACTGTGTATAGGTGAACACTACATTCTGCTTACTGTAAGTGCAATGCTGACAGCGTACTGCATGTGCTCCCTGTGTATTGTCTACAGAGAAGGCAGAGTCGTGTGTGATGTTGAAGAAGATGGATTCCCGGTGCCATCGGAACATCTGAGAGGATGTAGACGACGATATGGCCACAACAATCTGTATCTGTCACAGTCTACATAGGCACTGCACAAACACACAGGGTTCGACTAAACAAAGGTCACAGGTATGAGCTCTACAAATGTCATGACCAAAAGTTAAAATATCACTGAAGCCTTCCCTCGCACAAAAACAGTTAAATAGCCTGGTACAACTGTTTCTCTTACGTCCCTTATGTTACATTAAATCTGCAACATTCATTCTGCTTAACTGAATAATCCGGTGAAGTAGTACAGGCCTGTAGCGCTGTCGAAACATGGATACTAAGAGCAAACATCCCTCCATCGACATGGTTGACATGCAAAAACCGGAGTATTAGTGCGATCAGATTATTTCTTCAAAACAAGCAAACAACACAGCAGCTTACACTCAAACAGTAGTAGAACCTGACACAACATCAGGGGAAGAAGAAAAAAAGAAATGCACAAAATCTTTGCCAAATTTAAAGCTTTGATATATAACTGGGATGTGGCGTGCAGGCTTCATCTTTCTGTCCAAAACTGGCATTGCTTCCGACACAGTTGCAACATGAGCTTTATCAAGTTAAACCAATTAAAGTAAGGTAAACCAGATGTCTATTTTTAGTTGCTGTGTGTTACAAAAAATAAGAAAACTGAACAAGAATCATTTACAGCTTTAAGGTTCTGCATGACAAAATCTTCAAAAGCATGCAACTACATAAATTCTCAATATGTGCTTGCTATCTGAACTCAGGAACAAAACCTTGTGTGTATCATTTAGTCCTTTCTGATCAATAAGTGCTCTGTAGGGAACCACCTTGCACCACGCTGAGCCCTCTGCCAGTTATCAATGCCCTAAAACTAGTGGAGAGCGTCTCCGACCTATCAAGGATGTCCTGGCATCCCCAGTGACCAATGAGGTGGCGATGGAGTTGCAGTTACTTGCTGAGATAGCCAATGGCATCTTTGGTACCGGGCAGGTTTTGACTGCGGGGAGGAAACTTAACACCACCCAACGGGACAGCAGCGAGAGAAGAAAGGGTGTGGCCGGGGGCCAGACATGCTGGTGCTTCACTGGTGCACATGTGTGTGCAATGTGTCACTATACCGTACTTGTGAGGACTGAAAGCTGGACGTTATATGTAACTGTTTTTTGTTTGGACTCATATGTTTGAAAAGACAGAGGAATGTGAGGGCCTTATTTCTGGATTTCAGGGAAGAATCCAGCTCACGTTTCGATTATAAACTGTTCTTGATGTTAATAAAACTCAGCTGCTTTTATCAACATTTTATTAAGCAGTTTAAGAAATAAATACAACATTCAAAGGGAAAGGTCAGGCGTGTACTGATGAGGAAGCTGTTGATTCCTGCACCTCTGACCTACAAACTTGTATGTTTGTCACTTCCAGATAAACAAGTGTATAGAAAGTGAGGCACACTGTTGTTATTCTCACTCTGGGCACTCTGTACCAATCATCCGTGTTAACCAATTCTAAACAAAGCCTTTCACTGTTTACCATGATGAACCCTCAGCCCACCACCTCTCCCATTCACTGTACACCCACATGCCTGTCAACTGTTTACACACACATATAGTAAACAAACATCAAGGCCGAACAAACAAAACCTTTTTTTTGGGGTCAGTGCGCTTCAAATCAAGCGGTACCCATAGGACCCATTCTAAGGGCCCCTAGGTGCCAGCTATTATAGCACCACACCGCCTAACGTGCATGGATCATCACTTCAATTAATGCCTTTTCTGCGATATATTTTCCCATAGACTATAGAATAGAAAGACTGACCATCGCTATTTCTTCTAAATTGGGCCCTGGGCGACCCCTGGAGTGACCCTTGCACTCGCTCCTGACCCCACACTATTTATGTATGGTTCCCCAAGTGCCTTACTCTCTAAACATGCTGGGCTTCACAGAGGCTGTTTGTTTTGACAGACAAATGGGGCCTCAACCCCCCAAACGACAAATTAAAATTGTACACATTCTGCTTCCAAGCTTTAACAAGCAACAACAAAATCCAAGCAGCCTTTTTACACACACATTATTAACCCAGAGTAAACTTGAGCCCACAAAAGGTTTACTAAAGAATGCCCATCCAGACAATAGTAGCTGCTGGACAAAGGCAGGTGTAAAAGATGGAGAAAAAGAGTAAATAAATATTTGTTCATGTGAGCATTATGTAGTGTAATACCGCCATAGCATCTACTATAAATGCTCATACTAAAATATATGATCTATTTATAAACAGGGTGATGTGCAGAACCATGATTCATGAGCTAAACAGGTCGGAGTGAGCGCCTCTGTCAACTAAAGTCAAAACCAAAACTACTCTGTGTGTCTGTGACAGGAGGTGACCTGAGCAAATGGAAATGCAGCTCTAACCTCATGCCAAAGGGTGTCACCTGATCTGAAAAAAACTAACTAGGCTGCACCACTACACCTACCCAGATGCAAGCAGTTTCATTAAACAGGCGAGTGCACAAAATAAATAAAACTGCATCTACAAAAAAAATCCTTTTTGTATACCTGTGTCATACTGTGTTTCCATGTGCAGTGTGATGTGCACATAAACTTTATTCTGGCATGGCAGAAAAAGAGATTCTTGAAGCCACTTGTTTACTTTGTTAAGGGGCTGCAGATGGAGACAGTTGGAGATGGAGAGGAAGAGGAAGAGGGAGGTGGTGTAATCACTCCTCAGACCAGCTGTTGGAGAGGCTGACCACACTGGCTGCTGGCACATTAACACTGTACTCAGTGCCTTAGCTGTATGCAGGATGTGACGTCAGCTGCACAAAGAGGCATTCAGGAACTTAAACCATTTCATGGAGCATATTTACTGTATGTGTCAACACTACAGCCAAGACCGGAGCCGGAGTTATTAGAGCTTTGTATTTTAAGGTAGTTTCTGTTTTTATCTCATTTTTCAATTCAGTTTTGTTTCAGTTAGTTTCCAGTGAGTGAGTTTGCTCTTTTCTGTTTAGTTTTGTTCGTTTAATGTTTAGTTATAGTTCAGTGTTAATTAGTTTTTAGTATTATAATAATTATAATATGGGGTATTTGTCAGGGGCAAGAATTAAGAAATTCAGAATAAAGAGGGTGTCCAAAAAACATGTACAGTATACACACTTTAGCAGCTGATAACTCAAATTATATATATATATATATATATATATATATATATATATATATATATATATATATAATATGGGGATACCTAAAAGACAAGGTCTATGCTATGAGACCTGCAACAGTCACTGAACTATTGAACGTGAATACACGCAAATACCAAGGGAATTGTGTTGTGATGTGTGCGGTTCCATTGCTTCGCGTTGTCAACAGTGTCTGGATCAGAACGAATGTCAGTTTGACAGGCGGTGACAAAACAACAAAATTATGTTTGTAAATGCTGTTACATTTTGAAAATGTAATGAATTTTAATAACTTCTTAACAATTATTTAAAGTGTTCACATTTTTTGGAACACCCTGTATATTACAACACAACACTTTGTGAATGCAATCAACTCATTGTCATGTAGACATCTCTGTCTTAATAAACCGATACACCCCTCATGCTTGTTCTGACTAAAACTTTAGACATTTCCTTAACATATATATTTTACATTTATTTTTGGTTGTTTTTTTTTGTAAGGACACAATATTGTTTCAGTTAGTTTTTGTCTAAGCCTTCTTTTAGTTTTTAGTTTAGTTTCAGCCAGCCATAATAACCTTCAACTGAACCACTCTTTTTTCCATTCCAAGTTATTTCAGTGTCCTGATGAATGTTTTGTTTTTACTTCTATGGTGTCATCTTTTGGGACATTTAACAATATGTAACAAAAGTGAGAAACCTTGGGAACAAATGTTTTGTGGTGTGGAGTTGTTTCTGAGATTCTTCAAAAATCAACGTTTATCGATCACATAATTGCTGTTTTTTTGTTGGTTACACAATTCTGCTCTGGGTAATTGCTTTATGCTATTTTAAAGGAAACACATCTGGGCCACATCTGACTGACAGTTCCTGGTCAAGCTGACATGACTACAGGATCACAGTATGAAAGAAACAACAACAGCCATCTGAAAAACAGTCCTCCGAAGCATGAAATATGGCAATGAGTAAGCAAAGCTTTGTGAATGGCAGCACATAAACAGGGCGACATACAGCACCCAGCAGGATGCAGGCACCTGTGAAGTAATTAGCCCAGCTTACAAGGATGGCACTGCATGTGGCATGAGATAATGGTGCCGAGCCAACGGGAGGAAAGGCACATGTACAAGCTGACTCACCCTGACAGCAGCGGACATAATAATGCAAACATTCCTGATGCAGGTATGGCCAAACAAGTCCCAATGCAGGCTAACAAGTCATACAATATGTGATTATTAACAGATTCATCACATAAACACTTTGCGTGTCTAAAATGTCACTAAATAAAAACTAGAGGCCATCTTGAGATGGGATCACATCCCCCACAACGCCAAACGCATGAAGTGGGGGGGCAATGGCACATTCCCAACTTTCTGTCCCCCTACTTCCAGCAACCCTTGCATCGAGCCACACCCATCATTGAACCCTGCATTCATTTTGACCTCAGCTACACACCTGTAAAGTGTTGTGACTGCATCTTTCATGGTTATCGAGTCAGTGGCGTAAAGTGGGGGAGACCAGACTTCCCAAACTTTTTTTACACCTCTAATGCAGCCTGCATGCTCGGACCACACCCGTTTTCAAACTCAGCCTTCATCTCAACTACACACACACACCTGTAATTTTTCTGAACTGTATCTTATCCACAGACTTCTAAACACTACAGCAAGGGTCTCGAGGATCACATTTTCCCATGAAGACTCAAACACAGACTGAACAGTGAAAACAGTACCAGAGTCGCTTTTGTGGCTGGTAATGGCATTATCTGTTACTGACAACTAGGTCATTTATAACAGTATGCAGTAGGTTCTAAATGTGTTGTAAATGTGTGGTGGTTGAAGGACCATTAAAGCTATGAAGGACCATTAAAGATGAGGGGCGGATGCAAGATAAACTCTGTTGATTTCCAGACGGGAAATTGTGTTTACATTGTGAAATCCCATGGAGTTGTGAGGTTTCCTTACTGCAGGCACAATGATGTGAAATCTGACTGAACACTCCAAACACTGACACAATCACGGTTGGTGAAATGTGCCTTCTCTTCTCTGTCCCTCATCTGTTCATCCATCACTCTCTGCACCCATCTATCCACGACTCTGCTCCTCCCTCCATCCTTCCTCTCACCCCCCCCCCCCCCCCCCCCCCCCCCCCCATCTCTCCTGTGATCAGCCTAAGATCATGGATCACACAGAGGGAGTTATTTATAGACCAGGATTCCCGAGGGAGCTCCTCGCCCCATCGGGCATATATGCACTCAGACAAACCCCCCCTGCATGTTTAGTTGCAGTTTAGAGTGCACCACCTCATTAAAATTCAGACGTGGCGACCTAATATCAACACAGTGTGTGTGATCAAAACAAAGCTATGCACAAAAATACAAAGGGACAGCAGAGTAATGCCAGCAGATTAAGAATGAAAAGCAATCGCTGACCCAGCTGTGAGCCTAAGACACACAGGTGCTGGCTGAGGAGGGAGGCAAACGGCATGGCGACTGGTGGGATTGTGGCTAGCGGTTGGTTGGACAGGGGAGGAGGGGTGGGGCTACAGACGGAAGAAGGACCAATGATTGTAGGCAACTTATTTAACACATGGCCTGCATGTGCATTCAGCTCAACGCTTCACTGTCAAGTCTGGGATGGGCGTGTACACATGTTGATGTATGTAATTGTATGTCCCTGCAGTGTGGTAGTTTGTTGTACTGTGTCACCACCTCTTTGTTTTTTCATCCCTCTTTTCTC